>NW_015505240.1:332354-429124 GCF_001515645.1 Sinocyclocheilus grahami
TCATCTCAAAATCATTAGAAAAATATAACAAATTATGCTAATGATTAACATTTTTTGTACTTTTCATAAGCAATTTTTTTTTACCTAATTTTTGTTACTGTATATAGTATTTGTTTTTGTAATATTTTGAAACCGATTTTATTTTTGCATTTTCTGTTTTCATTTAAATTTTTGGTAAAATGTTAGTAATGTTGTTATGTGTATTTGTCTTTTTTTTTTTTTAAATTTTTATGTCTATAAAGGTTTTATATATATATATATATATATATATAAATTATTAATGAAATTCGGTTAATTTTATTTAGTCTTTTATTTAAAGTTATTTTAGTACATCAGGTAAAACTAATTCAAATTTAAATGAGAAATGAAACTAGCTGAAATCAAATAAATGTAAGTATTTATTTATTTTTTTACATTAATTCAGTTGCTGTTTATTTTATAAGAAGTAACGAAAATGTTTTTTTTTTAATGAAGTTTATTTGTTACTAAGTTTTTACTATAATAAACCTGGTATATGATAATAAAAATGATATAGTATGTAATCTGTAAGGAGCTGTATATTTTATGGCAGTATTTATTGTACTGTCCTATTGTAGTTTTTTCACAGTGCAATATAATAATATAATATAATATGTGACCCTGGAGCACAAAAGCAGTCTTAAGTCGCTGGGGTATATTTGTAGCAATAGCCAAAAATACATTGTATGGGTCAAAATTATTGATTTTTCTTTTATGCCAAAAATCATTAGGATATTAAGTAAAGATCATGTTCCATGTAGATATTTGGTAAATTTTCTACTGTAAATATATTAAAACTTAATTTGATTAGTAATATTCATTGCTAAGAACTTCATTTGGACAACTTTAAAGGCGATTTTCTCAGTATTTAGATTTTTTTTGCACCCTCAGATTCCAGATTTTCAAATAGTTGTATCTCGGCCAAATATTGTCCTTTCATAACATCCATACATCAATGGAAAGCATATTTATTCAGCTTTCAGATGATGTATAAATATCAATTTCGAAAAATTGACCCTTATGACTGGTTTTGTGGTCCAGGGTCACATATTATATATTTTGGGATGACATATGACCATGACATATTTTTGAGCATTTCACCCTAATAATACAACACAATTGTCTCTCCCTGAAGACCCGAGGTAGCACCACTATAGGAGTAACCTCTGTTGCACTTTCCCCGTGGGACCTGGACACATTCCTGGTGGGCTCAGAAGGAGGCCTTGTGCTCAAATGCTCCTTCAGCAGTGAGACAGTGGCAGCAGTGCCCCCTGATGGTGAGAGCGTGACACTGCGGGCTCCAGTGCAATTCTCTTTCTCACCACTAGGGGGCCCTGTGCACTCAGTCCACTTCTCACCGTTCCATAGGTAAGCTGTGTGGTATATTTTGTACTGTTATTTACTTAGTATAATATCTACTTTAAGGCTAATTGGCAGTAATTGTAACACCTCCTGGTGTTTCTGAATTTAGGAATCTGTTTGTAAGTGTCGGAACAGATGGTTTGGCTCATCTGCACACTGTGCTCCAGCCCCGTCCCCTGCTGTCTCTACGGGTGTCCGATTCATATGTGTTTGGGGTGAGGTGGTCACCTACACGCCCTCTAGTCTTTGCTGCAGCCACAGGACAAGGTGAGATGTTTGTAATTCTCCAAAAGGGCAGTATATATAGAGCAGATCTATATTGGATATTTTTCATTTATATATTGAAAAATCTATTAATATATATTAATGGTGTTTATTAATATTAAAGGCACAATATGTAATTTTCGTCGCTAGAGGGCACGTATTCAAAACAAATAAAGCTTATTTCTCTGGATTTAAACATTCTTCGAAACATTTGGGATAATGTAAGTACACACGTCAGCAAAATATATAATACTGTTTGAGTGATTTTTGGATATTTTAATAAAAAAATCTTGCATATTGTGCCTTTAATAAAATATTGATAAATATTATATTACATGATACTTTTTATATTAAAAAGAATTGCACTCAAAATATTTACTGCACTCTAATAAAACGTTTTAATATAGATAAAAAAAATGATGTAATATATTTAGTAAAATGAAAGCATGGTCTCAAGATATATTGTATAATAATTATACATTTTAAATTGAAATGTAAACTCTTCTCTGGCAGGTTTGGTCCAGATGTTTGATTTGGGTCGGAGGTCTTTAAGGCCAGCTGCCACAATTGACCAGAACACAAGTGGTCAGCCAACATATTGTCTGGAGTTCAACCCCAAACACACAAATCTGATGGCAGCGGGCAATGCAGATGGTAGTGTCAGCATCTGGCAGCTCAGCTCCGAGTTAACAGAACAAGGTGCCAAGGAAACGGCAATGCTAGAACAGCTAGCCAATGAGGTGGCGGACTGAGTCTGTTTGAAACTTTCTTAAAACACGTTTATATATGCATTGCATATCTTCAACTGTACATTTACACTGTAAAATAAAAACACTTGACAATTCCTTCCAGTTATAACCAGTAGCGTTTATTTAAGCACACTGCAGTCTCGTGGGTGATGTTATTGCATATCCTCTCTATAGTTTTGTTAAACAAAGCAAAGCACTTAACAGCTAAAACAACCACAATAAAATGCAGACAGATCCACTACACTATTGTCGGTGAAGCATGAGGAAGTGTCAGATAAATATGCAGAGTTAAGAGTGATAGCAAGATACAGATATTGCTATACTGGGTGCTATAGAGAATTTCAATTCAGATCCATGCAGTTTGGCTGTGTGTTCTTGTGAAAGGGGGAAAACGCATCCCGATTGGTCACTGGCAGGCAAGAGGCGGGGAATCAATTGACGAAGAGCGAGCGTGTGAATTCCACAAAGTCGAAAGCTGACGGGATCTCGCGGCCCTTGCTGTCCAGGTAGGGCTTCATATGGGAAATGCAGTAGTCTGCCTGTTCCTTCGTCAGGTTCTGTAAGCACAGAAGGTCGTTAAGATCATCTTTCTAACACCAAACATGAAACAGGCCAAAAGTTTGAAACTGATCTAATACTAGTTGTAAATGGCATGGGTTTGATATTTTGTACCTGGTAGAGTTCTTCCTTGGTGACGTAAGGTTTGTTCTCGGCGCTGAGAGCACGGAAAGCGCTCTCGATCTCTTCACTTGACTTCACATTCTCTGTTTCTCGGCTGATCATGAAGGCCATGTACTCCTGCAAGGACACGTTTCCATCCCTGAACGAAACAAATTGATGTTAGATCCATGACAGAAAGAACACAGAATATTTAGCTCATCCACAGATAGTGTTTCTCACCTGTTTGGATCCACTATGTCCAGGATGGACTCAAACTCTGGGTCTGGTTCTCCTTCTTCAACCATGGGCAGGTCGTAGCCCAGTGACCGCAGGCAGGACTTGAACTCCTGGTGATTGAGACGGCCCGATTTTTCTTTGTCGAAGTGTCTGAGAAACAAACATTTTTGTTAAGTTTTCAAGAACACTTAAGTTTAGCATTGTAATGTTTTGTTATTCATTAAAGTTGATTACGCACTTGAACATCATGCTGAATTCCTTCAGGGCCTCTTCTGTTACTCCTGTAGTGTTTCTAGAAGAGAAGTACAAGAAAAAGAATAAGTTAAATTAAATGTTAAAAAAATAATAATGTATTAAAAAAAACAAAATGGTATTCTAATAAAAATCAATAATAATTATAATCAAAAATTTTCTTAATATAATATATATAATATGATGGAAAAATGTTGGCACCTGGCTTGGATCTGTTGTTCCAGGTTGTGTTGCATTCTCATGCCCAGTTGGTCGAGTTGGTCCCACTGTTGGGCCAGACCCACAGTGCTGTGTTCTGTGTATTTGTTGTCTAGGATCAGCGCCTCCTCCATGGCTGCTCCCAGATCCTCGATCTTCTTCAGCTGACTGCGCATGGCACGAATCTCCTGGTGCTTGCGCTGCACAGAAACCCCGAGGGATAAGACATGAGACCAGAGCATCTAATAGTTCAGTGCATCTATTACTGTCTAGGGTTTAAAGCTTATGCAAGTGTATTAATGTGTTCTTTCTTACAGACTTCTAAAGTGAAATGTTAGTATACTTTCTGGCAAATGAATTCCAATGTTCTTTCCATGACTTTCTAGTCATTTATAATGGATGGATATTAGAAAACCACTTTATATAAATAGGACACACAAAGCAACGTTTAACTAGAAAAAAGTAAAGTAACTCGGCAAAACTACAAAAAAAATTGTACTCACTACACTGACAAAAAGAAACGTCTTTAGAGATCAACATAAGTTCATTTTATAAAATTTATATTTTTAGATTTGATCAATTTGCATGACTAGGTCTGGGATTTACAATTTTGCACATGAAACACCATTTTTGGGGATTTTTCATAAAATGATTTTTGATCAGAAACAATGTATTCACTATTTTATATGATACAGACTACCTACCGTTCAACGGTTTGGTGATTTTTTATTTAAAGAAACACTTTTATACACCAAGTACACATTAAAGTGTTAGTTCACCCAAAAATGAAAATTCTGTCATTAATTACTCACCCTCATGTTGTTCCAAACCCGTAAGACCTTCGTTCATCTTCGGAACACAAATTAAGATATTTTTGATGAAATCTGAGGGCTCTCTGACCCTCCCATAGACAGCAAGGTAACTACCACGTTCAAGATCCAGAAAAGTACCAAGATGATCGACAAAGTAGTCCGTGTGACATCAGTGGTTCACTGTAAAGTTACGAAGCTACGAGAATACTTTTTAGCGCAAAGAAAACAAAAATAACGACTTTATTCCACATTTTCATCTCTACTGCGTCACTTTGGATGCGCGTTCACGACAGTATCATGACACGAGCGTGTGGGGACGCCGGATCTGGGTCAGCGCCGCCACACGCTCGCGTCATGATACTGTCGTGAACGCGCATCCAAAGTGACGCAGTAGAGACGAAAATGTGGAATAAAGTCGTTATTTTTGTTTTCTTTGCGTTACCTTGCTGTCTATGGGAGGGTCAGAGAGCCCTCATATTTCATCAAAAATATCTTAAATTGTGTTCCGAAGATGAACAACATGAGGGTGAGTAATTAATGACAGAATTTTCATTTTCTTTTAATTAAATTCTTTAAATTAATCAAAAGGCATTTATAATGTTACAAAAGACTTCGGTTTCAAATAAATACTGTTCCTTTAAATATTCAATTAATTAAAAAAAGAAGAAAAGAAATGTGTTACGCTTTCCACAAAATATTTAGCAGTTTAAATATTAAATAGTTTTCAACACTGATAATAATCAGAAAAAGCTGAAAATTCAGCTTTGCCATCTAAAATAGAAAATATATTAAAATAGAAAAGATGCTTTGAACAGCAGTGTGCTGCTCATTTGATTTAATACATTAATGTCGATTCATTTTGTTATCCAAAATCGATCAGCTTCATTAAACGGGTCTCAATTATCCATTCACTGCTCTCAAACTCACCTTAGTGGCCTCTAGCTGTGACTCTAGAGTTCCGGATTCTTCCACCATGCAGGACCTGCCCCACACACAGAATAATGAAACCAGCAGCAGCACGAGCACATGGCACATCCACCCACAATCATCTCACTCACTCCACGTGCCAGTCTAATGACATCAAAATACCTCGAGAGCATTTTGAAAGCATAAGGAACCGTCTGTATGGTATTTTGATGTCATACACCGATCGGTTTGCACACGCAAACAAAGCCAAAACCTAGATATTTTAGGCAATATAGAAATCCTGGCCAGGACGCGTCCTGGGAAAATGGCACGTATGGTCACCCTAGACTAGCTCAGTTATTAGGTCATTATCAGGAACAAAACCAGTTGTATTTTCCAGAGAGTTAAAAAGGTCTGTTTTATATGACTCCGAGTTGTTTAAATGGTTTGCACAACCTCCGTCATTACGTCTAGTTCTGTAACCTACATCTTCCTGAATTTCTTGTACATGATAATAGGACTTACCAATTGTTTTGTAGTAGATATGGAGAACTATGAAGCCACCCCAGAATGCAACTACAGTAAGGAAAGTCAT
Organism: Sinocyclocheilus grahami; assembly: GCF_001515645.1. NCBI lineage: Eukaryota > Metazoa > Chordata > Actinopteri > Cypriniformes > Cyprinidae > Sinocyclocheilus > Sinocyclocheilus grahami. The sequence goes on from NW_015505240.1 coordinate 338,408, forward strand.
GCTAACGAAGCTAAATTACATCCATGGTAATCCAGACCATGCTTGATTAGGGCTGCTGTCAACAGGGTTAGAAACTGCTATATTTGTACCACTGCTTAGTTTTAGTTTAGGGTGTAGGTCTTGCACACTTTTAAAGGCAAAATGTGCAAAATCAAAGATTCAGAGTTCGACTGAACTAGCCATATAATAAATGTCTAAAAATGTCAATGCACAGCTGTTCAAATTCAGATCAGGACATTGAAAATGTCTAAAAGTACTTTTTCAATCATGGAAATCACATTGCAGTTTCCACCCTGGATCTGGTGCATGAACATTTTCTTCCAAATAAAGAAAAAAAACCCCCAACAAATAACTGAAACAACAAAAAGGTTAAAGAATGGGATGAAATGTTCACACTCCTCAACATCGGTGCCAAATGTAGCCAGGCTTATTAGATTAAGAAGCTGGAAGGGTTCATCTAAAAAAAAGCCTCACATCGCAGTGAATGTTAGTAAAAGGGAGTGAACACACACACAGAGCCTTTACAGTGGGGATCAGACTCGAGTGCATGAGAAGAAAACCCAAAAGGTGTGGATGAGGGGTAAGAGGCCAATCAGAAGAGGAAGAAAAAAGGGAGAAGACCTTCCAGAAAGATCATCATCGACTTCATACTGATAGACACGGATTACCCTCCGATAGGCTATGCTATTCAGAGACGAGGGAGGTGGGAGATGAAGAGGGAATGGAAAAAGAGTGTGAAAAAACAAAGGAATACATCTAGAAATATATAGTCAAAACATACGATAAAATACGCAAAATATATGTAAAGTGAGATAAAGTCCTTCTTGATGATCTTAAGACACCCTGTATTATTTCTATCCAAATTATTGTTCTACTCGAACCTGAAACTTTCAAATTCCTGGTTTATTTTATACCAAATGTGTTTCTATCAGTCATTAAATGCTATTAAACAATACATACACACTCACACACAAACATACTATAGTAAAAGAGTATAAAATGTGATATTAACCCATCCAGAAGGTATGTCCTGATTAGAGAAATGATCCCAAGCATCATGGTAGCAGTGAGAAGGCCGAAGGAATGGGGAAAGAGAGACAAATAGGGGAGGGAGAGAGAAAGAAACAGTTAAAACATTGAGTGGTGACATCGCCACTACTCAACAATCACATGAATGCTACTGTGACCAGCACAAAGCCCTGCTGTAGCATATCAAGCCCAGATGGGTTTAAGTTGTGTGATCAATGTGAAAACCTTCACCGAAACAGACAACATGGCAAAGCAGGCAATGACTTTTAAAGACTGTAGTCAGAAAAACAGTCGATGACATGAATGAAAATGGGCGTCTAAGAAAGTTACATGGAGATCAGGAAAGCTTGATCAAATCCAAACAGATGTGTGTGATTTCATACAATGGAAATTGCAATTTCACGCAATGGCAATACAATGCGTTGCATGCAGTGTGTGTTTGGCCCTTGAGCATAACTCTACTATAATGATACGAAGAGAACTCAGCACTCCAAGTAGTGCATGCTGGTCCCCTGTACCTGGTCTCCTGCAGCCATTGGTGGAAGGCATTGGCATGTTGGGCAAACTCTTGTCTGAGTTTATCGTTTTCTTCCTGTCTCCTCTGCTCCTTCTGTAGCTCCAGCTCTCGCTCCTATAGAGCAAGTACAAAAATGAATTATTGAGTTTTTTTGTTTTTTTTTACTCTACATTATACACATGCAGTCATGCTTCAGGATGCCATCATCACCTTGATGATCTTTTGAAGGTTCCTCCAGGTCTCCTCTAGAGCCTCCATGGTGAACCAAGTGTATGGATTGGAGGCCACCTGGTAACTCTTGATCTGGCGATCAAGTTCTGCCAGTTGGCTGAAGTCGGCCTCTGCGGAGCTGAGCGAGGAGCGGAAGGCGTCATGGGCGTCCCGCAGAGCCCTGATCTCCTCCAGAGAGTTGCACCTCACAGGGTCTGTCAGATCTTCTTCAGCGTTCTCAAACCAGCTGTTGAAGGCTGAGGCCTTCTTGGCAAAAGTGAGGAACAGATCCTCGACCTGGATGGAGTGGCGAACGAAAACAGGAGTTAAAGACACAAAAATCAATTTTCCTAACTTGAGGCAAAATTCCTTTCTTTAAACCTGTAGCGTCTGCGTAGGATCATGCTGGAGTGTTGGACTGTTTATGGCTTAAAAGACCCTTTTAGCCTTTTGACATTTCTGAAGTGCTCCTGGGCTTCCAGAAGCTTCTTCTTGCGGGCAGCTGAGTTAGAAAGCAGCTGATTCCAGCGCTTCATCAGGATAGCATGACGAGCTTCTAAACGAAAACAGGAGTTAAAGACACACAAAAATCAATTTTCCTAACTTGAGGCAAAATTCCTTTCTTTAAACCTTTCTGAAGTGCTCCTGGGCTTCCAGAAGCTTCTTCTTGCGGGCAGCTGAGTTAGACAGCAGCTGATTCCAGCGCTTCATCAGGATAGCATGACGAGCTTCTATGGCCTTGGATTGCACGTGTTTGGCTGCCAACAGCTGGTCTTTCAGGGCTGTGATGTTGGTGATGCCTTCCTGCTGGAAGGCCTGAAGCCCAGCATCAAAGGTTTCCTATGGAAGAGTGGAATAAAAACGGTCAGTTACAGCAGTAAAGCTTGAAAGGACCTGCTTTTCTAAGACTTATGATTGCATTGTACATTTTTTCTTATGCAATGTCACACCTGTTTAGTGAGCAGAGTCTGCACCGAGGAAAGATCACGACCATAGTCATCAGTCTTCAGGCTGTTTTCCTTCTCACCTGATCAAGCCAAAGTCACATTTGAGATACAGATTACAAAGAAGCAGAGAAAATAACACTTTATTTCTTAACAAACCCTCTTTTAAATGAAAGTTTCCTCTCATTTGAATGAAACATCATTAACTCACCAATCCAGGACTCCACCACATCAGCCTTCCAGTTGAACTGAAGGAAGGCAGAGTTCTCATCCAGCTTAGACTTCCTCTGAGCTGCAGCTCTTTCCAGCTCCAACACCTTCCCATGCAGGGCCTTCATTTTAGCCATGATGTTCTCCACATTGTGGTTCTCCTGCACAAAAGCAACAATATGATGAAATTATGACTGTCAGGTCACATTCTACTTCAAAGAAACCATCCGTAATTAAGCATTAAAGGGTCAGTATATGGACTTTCTAATAGTTGAACTGTACCTTTTTGATAAGTTCATCTCCATTGGAACACACATCATTCACTCGGTCCCTGTGCACAGTAAAATCTGTTTCAAATGCTTCGTGTTTCTTCAGCAAGCCCTGGAACATAAGATAAATAAATAAAATAAATAAATAAATAAAATAAAATAATTAAGACACAAGCTAAAAACAGAAATATGAAGGTGTGTCCAAGATCAAGGCATAATCAGCTAAATGTGGTTTATTTTTTCACACCTGGACAGCTGCCAGAGTATCACCGTAGTCCTCACTTCCAACCAGGTTCAGTTTCTCATTAATCCAAGCTTCCTCTTCCTCCACATTTGCTACAAACTGCTGGTATTCCAGCGACTCCTCAAGCCTCTGCCCACTAAAAACCAGGAAAACCAAACAATAATTGGTAAGATTTTTTAAATGTTTTTTAAAATTGTTTTTTTATTATTGATACGAACTCTTCAACATGAGCAGAAAAAGAACAAAAAAAGCTAAATAGTATAATACAGCTTCTCACCGAGCAGCAGCCAGATCTTTCAGTTCCCTCCAGTGCTCCACAAACTGGGCCAGCCTCTGCTGGATCTCCTCCTGTCCAATGGTGTTGTCGTCAGACAGCTTCTTCCCAGTCTCCAACACAGACTGCAAGGCCACAAAATACTGTTAGCATTCAGAATGCTGATTCAATTGGCTTTTAATATGCTCCAATCATGGCTTATTCATTTCTGTGAATTGATATGTAACCATGATGCAGGTGCCTCCTCACCTGAATGGCCGGCTCGTGTGCTCCAAGCTCAGCCTCCAGCCTCTTGTGTTTCTTCCTCAGATTCTGTACTCCTGTCAAATCACGTCCGTAGTCCTCCGAGCTCACCAACAACTTCTTTTCCCTAATGGAAGCAATGAATTCAATCTAGTATACAGCCTCAAAAGAATGCAGTTAGTGAGATCAATTATCCGATCAATCACTCAGAATGATGTAAACCATACTTGATCCAAGATTCTTCATCGTCCAGATCCCTGAAGAACTGATGCAGACGATGCGACTCATTCAGCTTGGCACGGCGCCCAGCAGCCATGCTCTTGATTTTGCTAAAGCGTCTGTTAACGGCATCACGCTTATCCTTAACCTGAGAGGTGTCGAAGGCTTTGCTGGCCATCAGACTGTCAGCCTGGCCATTAAGATCCTTCAGACGATCCTATAAGAACACAGAAACAAGCATTGAACAAAATATACTGGATTTTGGAAATGCTCTGAACGAGTGATCCCTGATCAGTATGTCTGAAGAGCTACCTCATGAGCAGAGATGTCAGCCTCCAAAAGCTGGTGCTTCTTAAGCAGATTGTTGACTGAGGCCAGATCTTTGCCATAATCCTCAGAGGCAAGAAGAGCCTCAACCTAAGAGCACAGGAAAAATGTGTAATGGATATTGTTATTATTATTTAATTAAACTTTTACATTTAAGTCATGATTTAAGTCAAGACCTACCAAGAATTATCCTAAGTAGCTACTAATAAGTCATATGATCAATACCTCAGACAACCAGAAGTCAAAGTCCTTGATGCCAGTGTTGAAGTTCTGCTGCTTGTTTGCCTCCTTCAGTTTTTGACTCTTCTCGGCAGATTTGTTGACAAGGAACTGCCACTGCTCATCCAGAGCATTAAGACGAACCTGAGAGCAAATGTGAGTGCGACCACAGCAAAATGATCACAGACTGTAACTCACCAGCTGCCTATTTCAGAAATACTTCTGAAATTGTTACCTTGACGGCATCCTCACTTCCAGCACAGGCACCTCTCTGGATGAGAGCATTGCCCGTGTCAATCACCCCACGGATACGATCAGCATTAGCGTGTAACTCAGCCTCAAAAGCCTGGTGCTTCTGGTGCTTGCTCTGAAAGTGTCAAGAAAGCGAAATACAGCAAAACTGAGCCACACAGTGAAGTCATGCATGGGTGCGGCTGTGAAAAAGCAATAGCTGGTTTTGTATCTAACACTGCAGATGTGTACATGACAATGATATAAACTTGTGTGTAAAAACTCAATTTCAGTGAAAGCGGTGCATATTCAATGCTATTGTAACCTGTGTGTGTGTGCATTTTGTGTGTATGCCTTTGTGTAGACTGTTTGTGAAAGTTGATGTCTTATTTGTAGTCACAAAAGAGCAAACCTTTCAAAACGTAAAAGTGTACATTGCATTTAAAAAAAAAAAGTGAAGTGACTTTGAATTTACAAACCACCAAACATATAACGCGGAACTCATACTATGAACAGGACACAATCAAAGCCTGATGGAACATTCAATAAAATGAAATGGACACCATCCAGCACACAATGAACTCTGTGTGGAACCTAGGAGGAGTTGGGGTGTTTTGTTTGAGATCATTCCACATTTTATATCACCCAGAGAGAACGGAAGAAGGAAAAAGCAATTCCAAACAGCTTATCTAAAGCATTTGCTGATACACTCAAAGGAAGCCGGGCTGCTGGTACTCTAACTGCATATGGATTCTGGCTGTAGCACACATGTAACTGATTCTGTTGTTTTAACACAGTATTCCACAAAAAGCAAAGCAGAATTACTTGTTTGAAAGCACCTCTCCACTTTCTCTCTCTGGGTTGACACAGGATTGCGGCTATGTTCGGAATAGCACTCTAACGTACTATGCATACTACTTTTGCAGCATGCATATTAGATGTATTTTGTAAAATCTGTATCCATGTAATATCAAAATGTGCGGTACAATTAGGACACACTGTGTGGGATACTGTATCCCACAATGTAATGCACTCAACTTGACCTTTATTGGCCTGTCACAAACAAACTGGAAACATTAATTGCGCTATTTATGATAAAATGTTTTTTAAAAAAGCTGTTTACATCTGTATGTAAAATGTGTAATGTGTTCTGTTTCACATAGTAGTACATAAAACAGTAGGCAGCATAAAGCATATCATTCTACAACACTATTCTGAACACAGCCAGAAATTGTCTTCGCATACTACCTTTTGTCAAAGTTTGCGCTTAGATCCACAACTCTGTGAGAAGTTCAGCTTTTCTGTGTGGAACAAATTTAAACCAAGACACCCCAACTTCAATGACAACAAGAAAATGGAGGCCACACCCAGAAATTAAAAATTAAATGCTGCAACGATGGGGCGCAGGAAGGGGACAAACGACTGATGATGCTGAACAAAGCGAGCCACATAATAGACATACGGAACTCAAATACACATTTACAGACAAAACAATGAGACAACGGACAAGTGGAGAGACCCTATTGGGGTTAGTTAGCTCTGGCACACTACTGCACTTACCAGCAGCTTGGACAGCTAGAAACAGACAATGGGAACACAGACAGAGTTTCAGTTTAATTTCCTATATAATAAAACACTTGGGGCTGGTTGAGGCGGGGATAATATGAGAAACACATTTTAATTTGCACTTGAATGTATCATGGTATTAATATATTTACAAGGTTAGACTTAGGCGGGATATTCACCTTTAGAACTTTAGCATGTTTGCAAAAATATTCACTTATCTGTCCAGAGAGTGATACCTGAAATGTGATGTTACCTGTATATTGGTGGGGTCCTTGTAAGACTCGTCAGTGGCGGTTTGGAGTTTCTCACTGATCCATGCTTCGATCTCATCTACATCTCTGCTGAACTGCTGCAGAGTCTGGGACTCACCCAGCTTAGAGCGTTTCTCAATCATCTGAGCCTTGAGACGGCGCCACCTGGAGGTCAAAAGGACATACTGCTTTAACATAAATCACACATATTGGACGGATTCACTCAGTGAGAGCAGTATCAAAAAGAAGAACCCTGACCTGTCTAAGACCTCATTACGGCGATTAAAGATCTCAGGTTTGGCGTAGTGGTCAGCGCTAACAAGCTGGTCAGCAAAAGACTGCAGTGCTGCAATTTTCTCTTCCTGCGAGCAGACAAATGAAAATAAATAGCACAAAAAAAGTTTTCACAAAAGACCCCAAATTCAAAATCAAATAAAGTTGAGCTTGACTGCTGCATATCACAATGGCGCTTGCTGACCTGCACATTGATAGCCTTATCAAAGTCTTCATGTTTCTTGATGAGAGCCTCCACGCTGTCCAGGGAGTCTCCCTTGTCATCGCTGGCCAAGAAGGCCTCGCGAGCTGCCATCCAATTCTCAGCCTGTTCGCAGTCACGGTTGAATAGCTGTGGGAGACAAAAAGAAACATATGATATCATTTGCCATCTTCAAGTGTCCAAGTTTTGTGTATAAAATATAAACATGGTCCTTGCTTACCTGCAGCTCCAGGCACTGGTCCAGCATCATCCTGCGCTGGATCCAGGCCTTCTCCAGATCAGCACGTTCCCATTCAAGAGCCTCCAGCTTCTGTTTGATCTCAGGGCTGGCGTAGTGGCCACGGGCAAGCAGCTGCTGTCCAAATTGCTCAAATGCCTGGAACGTGCCTGTACGAGCATCAATCTCAGTGCGATGTTCCTACAGAATGTAAATATGTGAGCGTTTAACATATGTTCATGGGATAAACAGGGTTTTGCTAAATATTAGCAAAAGAAACTCATCTTCTAAACAGCAACTGTAACAAAGTACATATCATAGGTGTTTTTAAGTACCTGATGTCTCTCCAAAAGGGCTTCAGCTCCAGTGACGTCCTTGGCCAGCTCATCTGAAGACACCAGCCCTCTGATTCCATTGATCCAGGACATGAGATCTCTGGGAGAGAAGCACAGATTTGTTTAGTCTGTTCTATATTACTGCTCTGATGTCATAAGGCCGGGACACTCCAAGCCGGCTTCAAAGAACTAGTGGCGAAGAAAGCCGATGGTGTTGTCGTCTCGGGCAGACTGACACCAACGTGAGCCCGCCGAGAGCCGGCGTGTGGAACACACCAAAAAAACTAACCCAACAGATGCTCGTCAACGGCCTATACAGTTTCTCTAAGTTGTTTGTTTTGCATCTTTTATACTCTCTTTCCATCCCTCTTTTTTTCCTCCTTCTCACCTGAAGTCACTGAGGAAGCGCTGCAGGTCATGAGAGTTGCCCAGTTTTTCTTTGCGTTGGTCAGCACGACCCACCAGGCTGCTCCAGGCTGTGTTCAGCTCGGTGCACTTCTCTTGGATGTCATCCACAGCCTCAGGATGAGACTGAATCAGACGCTCTGCAGTCTCACCAAGAGAATTCACCTGCCCCAGGGGAGAAAATTATATATCAATCATGACAACTCTAAAAATAGCTTTAGCATGTTAATAGATATGATAATATTAATGTTTTAGTTCTTGGCGGACTAGATCTGATACACCCGCTACACCAGAGCAAGCATGTTAGATATGCTGCTGCAGCTTGAATAGGCACACATAAATCCTGTAGCAGACCTAGACAGGTGGTGCTGGGGGAGGTGGAGGGTTTCAGAGGAACTCTGATAGCGTGCTGCAGAACCAATTTACAGCGAATAGAATCAACAGAGGACAATCAACTTGTGCCGTGTAGTAAATAATGTAATCGGTAGCAGATTGCATGTAAAGGACCTATCAGACTGTGCCATATAGTTTCATGACTGAACTAAATATCTAGTAGATGTTCTGTTAGGAATGAACCACAAACTAAACCAAAAATGGTAAACATTTTACCTTGTCTCCTAGAGCGGCCAGATCTCTCTCAAAGCCTTCGTGCTTACGCTGCAGAGCCTGCACGCTGGCGAGGTCATGGCCATAGTTATCAGTGTTCAGGGCTTGGTTCTTCTCTTCGATCCATTCCTTTGTCTCATCTGCATCCCTATAAATCACACAATGAACTGAATTCCTCTGGACTTCATGTGGCTCACATCATACAAGTATAACATGAACAAGTATGTATGACAGATAATTTTGAGGTTAATCAGTGGCATATATGTACCTGTGGAACCGCTGCACCTCATGAGCACTACCCAGCATGTTGCTTCTGTCTTCAGCCAGCTGCTGCAAGGCCCTCCAACGGTTGTTCAGCTCCTACACATAAAACCATTAGCAGCTAATCAGAGGTCAGGTTATAGGTCCAGTTAAAACAATGATAGGATCCCAGACAGCAGATCTGACACCCTGAGGTCACGTCTTAAATGATATAAAATGACTGATGAGAAACAAAACTTTTTTGTCAATCTACATTCAGAAACATGAAATTTAACAGCCAACCCACTGTCCAAAGCACCACATAAATGGCTCTATATCCTTTGCACCATATTTGCTCTTCATATCTGTAGCGAAAGCGACAGTATGGGTGAGTGGCATAAACAGAAAGGCTACAACATTAAAGTGCATAGGATGAGTGACGACAGTAAGCAAATATGGAAAACTTGGGTGGGTTCATCAGCCACAAACTGAAAAAGAAGCATTAATGCATTCAAGAATGGCTGTTTTACCTCCCCCAAAACATACAGGTGCATCTCAAATTAGAATGTCGTGGAAAAGTTAATTTATTTCAGTAATTCAACTCAAATTGTGAAACTCGTGTATTAAATAAATTCAATGCACACAGACTGAAGTAGTTTAAGTCTTTGGTTCTTTTAATTGTGATGATTTTGGCTCACATTTCACAAAAACCCACCAATTCACTATCTCAACAAATTAGAATACTTCATAAGACCAATAAAAAAAACATTTTTAGTGAATTGTTGGCCTTCTGGAAAGTATGTTCATTTACTGTACATGTACTCAATACTTGGTTGGGCCTCCTTTTGCATGAATTACTGCATCAGTGCGGCGTGACATGGAGGCAATCAGCCTGTGGCACTGCTCAGGTGTAATGGAAGCCCACAGTCAACGCAGGAGGCCCAACCAAGTATTGAGTACATGTACAGTAAATGAACATACTTTCCAGAAGGCCAACAATTCACTAAAAATGTTTTTTTATTGGTCTTATGAAGTATTCTAATTTGTTGAGATAGTGAATTGGAGGGTTTTTATGAAATGTGAGCCAAAATCATCCCAATTAAAATAATCTAAGACTTAAACTACTTCAGTCTGTGTGCATAGAATTTATTTAATACACAAGTTTCACAATTTGAGTTGAATTACTGAAATAAATGAACTTTTCCACAACATTCTAATTTATTGAGATGCACCTGTAGGTGTGAAGAAATAAAGGAGTTATTTCAAATGGTCAACACAGACTCATGAATAGAAACAAAGGGAGGGGGATGCAACTGCACAGTTGATGGTTCAGTAATAGGACGTAGGGAACAGGAAACCATGGTAAGAGTACAAGACCACCACAATGAGTTAGTCCTCCAGGTACATGGGGCACAATGCAGGATTTAGCGGGATTGGTTGAGGAAAAATTTAAAAGACTGAAATTAAGAACTTAGAATCTTACCTTAATAGTATTAAAGTTGGCCGTTGTTTGAACAGCCAAGCGAACAGACTACATTGAGTAAAAAAATGTGTAAAAAACAGAGAGAGGACAGGAAAAGAACAGAAAAAAAACACCAGTCAAGAGAGTGTCACAAAAGGAGTTACAAGAACCAGACTGTTCTTGTCGTTCTGTAACCAGTCTCCAAACACCACTGTGGATGACATACAGGTCAAACAAGACCCTACTTAAAAACTAAACATACATCAATCTCAGTGACCCACGATTAGATGATATAATAAATTACATTTAAAGCATTTCAAATTCAGCATGCTATATTACCTTCCATGGAGATGCACCTTTGGAATCTGGCTCGTCCTGTGTACAATAAATGAATAGAATCAGTTTAAATAAAATAAAAAACATTGTATGATACTCGTGTGTTTGTTTCATGCAGGCATGCAGACACCCCAACTGTTGTAGAGACAAGATGAATGGTACAATAATGACCTTGCCAGGAGCTGAGCCCAGCATCTCTAGTTGCTGATAGCGGGATGAAAGGGTGATGTGATGAAGGATGAAGGGTCGGAAGGAGAAAGGGGAAAAAATAGGTAAGATCACCAAATCTACAAAACTCATAAATTCAGGCATATAAATAAGAGTACTACTCATATATACTCTTCCAAGTTTCAATGTAAACATACAATTGATGAGTGGAATGACTAAAAATTGAGAAAACATCATGATGTACAGTACCATCAAAAGGTTTGGTAAGATTTTTTTAATGTTTTAGAAAGAAGTCTATTATGCTCACCAAAGCTACATTTATATGAACACACATACAGTAAAAACATTAATATTGTGAAATATTTTATTGTTAAAATAACTGTTTTTCATTTCCTTCAGAAATCATTCTAATATGCTGATTTGGTGCTCAAGAAATATTTCTTATTATTATCAATGTTGTAAACAGCAGTTTCCCAAAAAAATATTAGGCAGCACAACTATTTTATTTTTACGATTCTTTGATAAATAGAAAGCTCTAAAAAGAACAGCAATTATTTGAAATAGAAATCTTTTTAACATGATAAATGTCTTTAAAATCACTTTTGATCAATTTAATGCACGGTAGCAAAGAAAGAAACTGACCCCAAACTTTTCAATGGCAATATAGGTTTAATCAAATTCACTGTGTGTAAAGTGTTTTTAGTCATACCTGGGCCTGCACAACAGGAGCCTCTTCAGCCATCAGTCCTTCAGATTCCAGCTCAGATGCCACCTTGTTTATGTCCCTCAGCCGAGACTCATTTGCTTTCAGATCCTAGTAAACAATAAAAAAACAAGTTTAGAATCAGTGAACACATATTAGTTAATGAGAGTGTCCAGTGATAAATGAGTCATAAATGTTGAATAAAAACATACCTTCTGGAAGTCATCAAACTTCTTCTGCAGCACTTCCACTTGCTCTAGATCAGAGCCGACCTCCTCATTAGTAAGCGCTGATTCTTTCTCATTGATCCACTGCTGCAGCTCGTTCGCCTCACGGAAAAGCATGAACTTCTTGCAGCTCTTCTCCAGCATGTCCTTCCTCTTCTCTCCCAACTCTTGCAGTGTACCATACCTAAAGAAAGAGGTCAGAGCCTTTAATGCAACTCCCACCTCAACACTGGGACTGACACATCTCCTTCTAGGAGAGGAAATGGGAGTTGGAAACACAGACAGGGGTTTAACTAATGCCAAGAAATCTGCATAGTCAGCAACCGAAAACGCAGAGTAAAACATCTAGACACCAATTCTACGAAAAGTAAAAGCTCAGAATGACAACATCCTCAGAAGAGATGTAAACGTCTATCCCTTGATGGAATAGAAGAGGAGGAAGAATGAGACAATGATCTGATGGACAGACAGATGTACAGGAAGGCTAGAGTGACAGAAGACCTAAAGCATGAGAAAAACAGCAAGATGGATGAGGGGAATGTGGATGAACATTTTGCAATGATGGAGGCTTCTTTAATCAAATAAATGACATTGGTCGGGCCTACTCACAGTTCCTCCACCTGCTTCATGCGCACAGACACGCTGCACACCTCCTTGGTGACCACAGTCCTGCCACAGGGCAGGGCAAGCAGACACATGCAAGCATTTAAATTAAGAAAAGAAAGGAAAAAGAGGAGTAATGAGGGGTCAGAAACACGAGAGTTAGTTTTTAACAGATGCCTCATTTAAGCTGCAGGAAGAATAAAGATGCAAAGATCTAAAGAGGCTTTGTGTTAAAAAGAAATTATTTTGTTGGAATGCAAGTTGTAAGGTTGAAAATGACAAATAAATGTTCACATTAGGGCCATCAATCAATTAAAATTATGAATTAATACTTTTTAATATTTTTTGTGGAAACTGATACTTTTTTTCAGTAAACATTTTTCTTTGATGAACAAAGTTCAAAAGAACAAATGTGAAACAAATCTTTTGTAACATTATAAATGTATTTATTGTCACTTTTGATCAATTTAATGAATCCTTTCTGAATAAAAATAATAATTTATTTTCTTTCTGACCTCAAACTTTTGAGACATTGATAGCCCGAATGCATATTAAACAAAGCAAGAATTCTACCCACAATCATTTGATTAGAAAACCAAAGGCAGAATGACTCTTACTGATTCTCAGTCTGCTCCTGTCGCAGAGCGATGCTGCCCTGTTCGTTTAGCAGATTCTCGCGAGAGGAAGATTGAGTCGGGTCCAACTTCTTCACGTACGCTGCGGGAACAAAGCCCTGCCTGTCGTTCACTTCCACTTTCCACCAGTCCTGAGAACAAGATATATTTCTTTCATGAGTCTAAGCGCTCATCTGGATTCAAATTGGCATGCTAAGTAACACATGTAGCGTGCCCTATTAATCACCTTGTTGGTGCTGTTGAGCAGAGTCAGGATGTCGCCCTTCTTCATGGTGACCTCACGTGGACTCTTCTCCTGGTAGTCGTATAGAGCAAGAACCAGCTCCTTGCCGGTCTCATCATCAGTGGGGGCCACTTGTTGCTGTTGATTAAAAGCAATGAAAAAGGACCACATTTTCATTGCCATAACATTGAACAAAGGTTTACATGTTATTTTCCTTTGGGCAATGTAGAGGTGTTGTTATGTGATCTTACTCTGCAGGCCTCAGCTTGTTCTTTTAAGGCCTGGATGCTGCTGCCATATGCACTCAGATCAGACATCAGTGCCTCGTGCTTCTTCAGCAGAGCCTGTAAATGATAACACTGACATGTTAGAGCCATCCAGTTTTTTTTATACAAAACTGCAATTTAAGATGCCACAAAAGTACTTTAACCATCTTATGATGTATGAAGGATGCTATATGAAACGATCACCAAGACCACCAGAAAACCACTGAATTATTTTCTTACCTTACACTGCATTTTTCGCTCAAATATTCGTTTCTAATTAGTTGCATTCTAGATCCAGCCCTCCTCCTTGTTTACCTCTGCAGAATCTTCATCCTTGCCATAGTCAGTGCTTCCTACAATGGGCTCCTTCTCTCTCATCCAAGACTCAGCCTCATTGGCATCAGCAAAGTACTGCTGAGCCTGAAGGGAGTCCTCCAGATCCTGTCTACGCTGGGCTGCTTTTCCCTTCAGTCCATCCCAACGGTTGTGTAGCTCTTGCAACTTAGCTTTCACATCCTCCCCTGCGAAGTGACCTGAAACGGGGAAAAATATTTCAAATGTATTGTTTCTTCTTTGAATAATAGCTAAAGATGTTCTGAACTGATGCCTAATAGAAAGTCAGTGTCTTATGAAAGTCATAGAATTAAATCCTACCCTCTTCAATCATGGCCTCCCCCTTCTGAGTAACAGCCTTGATTCGGGGTTCATGGCCAGAGATTTCCGCCTGCAGAGCCTGGTGTTTCTTCAGAAGGTTCTGGACTCCAATAAGGTCTTTTCCTGAGAGAGAACGAGAAAATCATTTTATTAAGAATATAAACATTTTATAGTCATTTCACATTTAATTTCATGTAATATAACCACACTAACCCCTGTTGGTGGAGGAAGCAATGGGTTCCTTCTCTCGGATCCAGGTCTCCTCATCTTCTACGTCCCTAAAAAGTTGCTGAAGACGCAGAGAGTCTGACAGCTTTTGTTTGCGGGCGGCCATTGGCTCCTTTAGGGCCTCGTAGCGTGCCACCAGAGCCTCTTGTTTTTTGCAGATGTTATCAGCATCAAAATGACCAGCCTCCTGGAACTGCCGGCCCTGAATAGTAATACCATCAATGCGGTCCTGTCAAAAGGAGAGAAACAAGCTATATAAGTTAAGATGAAGAATGTTCAGATTGCCAATTGCACAGAATCATAAAAGAAACAGTGTAAATATCCAATATCAGTTACTTTGAATATCATTCAGACATTGTTACCTGGTGGGCAGCCACATCAGCCTCCAGCAGAGCATGTTTTTTCTGAAGGTTCTGGACGCTGGTCAGGTCTTTGCCAAAGTCATCTGAGGCTAAGTGTCCCTCCACCTCATATAGCCACAGCTCGATGTCCTCTACATTACGATTGAACTGCTGCTGCTGATTCGCTTCACGCAACTTAATCCCTGAAAGAGTCATTTATGTGATATCACTGAAAATCTACCTTTTGTTTAATATATACCATCTTAAAAAAATCTGATAAACAGTTTTTAACTACGGTCTCTTCCTGTGAAATAGGCAGCACTATAACACTGTGCCATTTTACATTTACATTTAGTCATTTAGCAGACACTTTTATCCAAAGCGACTTACAAATGAGGACAATAAAAGCCGTCAAAACTAACAAGTGCAAATGACAAGTCTCGGTTAGCCTAACGCAGTACACATAGCAAGGTATATACACACCCACATATACACACAAAGAAAAACAAGTAGATAAAATAGAAAGCTGCTAGTTTTTAAAAAATAGATAAATAGATAAAGTATAATTAAAATAGAATAGAAAGTGCTAGAGTTAGATGGTCAAATAAAGATGGAACAGATGTTTTAAGTCGTTTCTTGAAGATTTTCTCACCTTTGAGTTCAGTTGACTCTAGAAGTTTCTTCCACTGAGAGCTGACCTCATCCATTCGGGTGGACACTTCGCTGAAGGCGTAGTGTTTCCTATCAATCAGCTCCTGGCCTGACTTCTGCAGTGCATCAATGCGGCTCTGATTGGCAGAAAGCTCAGCTTCGAAGGCCTGGTGCTTCTGCACCTTCCCCTGCAGGTTGGATGGGTCCTGAAAGAGAAGGAATAGAGGGTGAGAGAAAGAAGGAAAAATAAACAAATGATTCCAAATCTGCAAAACAACTCTAGGACAACATACCTTGTAGGCCTCATCAGTGGCGGTCTTCATCTTCTCATTGATCCAGCTCTTGAGCTCATCAGAGTCCCGGAAGAACTGCTGCAGATGGAAAGAGTCCTCCAGGGCGGCACGGCGAGACTGAGCGCGCTCGTGAAGAGCGTTGCGTCTGCTCAGCAGCTGAAGTAAAAAAAAAAAGGGGGTTCAAGTCATAGTATTACCAGTGATTCAGCACTTCTGTCAGCAATAAATTGAAGGGAGGAAAGTGCTTGCGAGGCTGAAATGAAAGACGTTTCAGGGTGCTAATCTCCACTTACTGCATCTCTGCGAGTGGCCACATCCTCTTTGGCGTAGTGATTGTTCTGGATCAGTTTGGTGGCAAATTCATCCAGGGCCTGTATATTTCAGTAGAGAATTAAAAGGAAACTGAGTAAGATTTGTAAAACTGATTATTCAAGGCCTTGAATTTTACATCAGACTGTGTGATTTCTTACAGTGATCTTCTCTTCCTGGGCACTGAGGGATTTCTCAAAATCTTCATGTTTCTTCAGAAGAGCTTCAACGCTATCTAGAGAGTCACCCAAATCTTCATTCAGCAGGAAAGCCTTTGAAAAAGACGGTTTGAAATGTTTAAATCTTTGCTCTCAGTTGTAAACAAAATTAAAGTGTCCCACATTTAAGAGAAAGTCTTTAAGCTGTTTCTCACAATATAAGAAGTCTAGATGAATTTTTACCTCTTGCTTGCTCATCCAGTTGTCGACCTGCTCAGTGTCTCTGTAAAAGAGCTGCAGGTCCATGCACTGCTCATACTGCTGCCTGCGTAGCTCCCACAGCTCCAGAAGAGACACTTTCTCTTCAGACAGGATGCCCAGCTACACCAACAAACACAAAATGAGGGTCATTCAGACGCTCACTTTAGAATTAAAAATGCATCAATGATGAGTTTGAAAATAGCCTAGAAAAACACAGATACAAGGTCAGACACACCTTTTCCTTGACTTCCTCAGAAGCATAATGTCCAGTGTTCAGCAGAGCCTGCCCAGCCTCATCAGTAGATTTGAAACTGTCCTCATGAGCATCAATCTCACCCTGGTAAAACATTATGGGCATTATGGTCTTTCAGTCTCAAGCATCCTATGTAGAGCAATAATATAATTGCAATGCAAAATATAGATCCTTTATTTACTATCCAAATCCATGTTGCTCTACTTGTTTAAAATTTCAATACCTTATGCTCCTGGTGGCGGTCAAGCAGGGCCTCAGCTCCGGCCACATCATTGGCCAACTCATCTGCGTTTATCAGAGCCTTCATCTCTGTCACCCAGCTGGTCAGGTCACGGAAATCTGCAGTGAAGCGCTGCAGCCTAGGAGCAAGACAGCAACCATGAGATCACAAGCTAGCACTCTGTAAACTTAACTTAAAATCTCATCAACCAATCAATTTGTAGCAGTGATCAAAAGCAAAAAGGCGTGTCTTAACCTACCTGTAGGAGTCATTGAGCCGAGCATGTCGCTCAGCTGCCAGGGTACGGATCTGCTCCCAGTTGGTAATGAGTTCGTCTCTTTTCAGGTGGATCTGAGAGGCATTCTGGGGGTGTGTCTGCTGCAGACGGTCCGCCTCACCGCCAAGAGTGTTTACCTGAAGACAGAAGAAAATGTCTATATCAAATATATTTAATGACTCTACAATGCTTGCACATTCTGTTGTACATCTCTGTATCAAATTAAATGTACATAAATAAAACAATGAGAGAATAAATGTATAAATGTGATGGGCAGGTCTGTTTTGTGGGATATAAAAAGAGAGTTTGTGGACATGCTGAGACTGACCTTGTCCTCCAAGGCCGCCAAGTCTCTTTCCAGCCCCTCGTGTTTCCGGAGCAGGGCTTGAACGCTGGCAAGGTCACGACCAAAATCATCAGATGCCATCAGCTGCTCCTTCTCCTTAATCCAGCTGATTGTCTCATCCACATCCCTGTAGGTCAGAACAGAAAATTTCAGTAATTTCAAACCAACAAATTTGTATATATATTAGTGATTACAAATGTCTTGAATAGCTCACCGGTTGAAACGCTGCACCTCAGCAGCTCCAAACAGCTTGCCCTGCCTCTGTTGAGCCAATCCCTTCAGCCTCTGCCAGGCAGCGTTCACCTCCTCCTGCTTCTTCAGGATGAGCTCGGCCTCGGGATGGTTCTCCTGGGTTAGCTTACCGGCTGCCTGGTTCACCTCGTTCACACGCTCCTCGTGGGCTGCCAGGTCTGTCTGGAACTCTTCAAACTTCTTCTGCAGAACCTCCACATGCTCCAGGTCCTGGCCAAGCTCCTCTGAGGTGGCAATAGCTTCCTGCAATAAAATATTGTCAGTGTATCTTCAAATATATTAGGTGAAATTATTTTTCAGCTTTGACCAAACATTTATACAGCGCAATAAATGACATCTACTGTGGTTTCTCACCTTGTCACTGATCCAGTCCAGGGCATCCTCACACTCACGGAGGTACTGCACCAATTTCTGGGCCTGCAGGAGACGCACTCCCTTCTCTTTAGTCTTCTGCAGCAGCAGGTCCCACAGACGGTGAAGTTCCTCTAGACGGGTCTGAATTTTAAGAGGGGACAAAGACAGACAATTAGGATCAAAACAAACTCCGATTAGAAACAAAAAAGTTTAGACAGCTCAGTTTAAGTCTAGAAATATATTTTTCGGAAAAATAAAGTCAGCTTGGACTCTGATAGAAAGACTGCATAAGGTAGACTGAAAAAGAACACAGCACTCAGTTCCTTCAAGGGACATGCACTGTAATGCACAAATGAAAATAAAACCTATTTCACCGCACTCAAGTACCTACTGGAATAAAAGCGCCATAATTGACACTTTTTACTATTGGTCGCTGAGTGGTCCGGTAAGGCGTGAAAGACTGATCCATATAAGATAAAGTTAAAACACTATACCACTTTTCTCCATTATGGAACTCTAGCATGTGGAATTAAAAAGAAAGAACCTTACTCGAATGGTTTCAGATGCAAAGTGGCTCTCAGATATCATGAGATTGCCGGTTTCATCCAGTTTAATGATGGCCCCAGCATTAGCTTGCACCTCTGCCTCAAAGGCTTGATGTTTCTGGAGCTTTCCCTAAGAGAAGGGGGGAAATGCTGTATGAGACAAATATAATGGTAAAGATGCATCATACTCAGATTTTTGTTTTTAAACATTGTATATTGTGAAAATGCATTTCTTCAGAGAAGTTTGCCACTTTGTAAGGCCTGATTTCAACCAATTGCATAATTATCTCTATAAACGTCTGCATAAGTCACAACACAAACTTTGTGACCAAAGTCACTGTATGCATGTGTTCATTTACTGTATTCAAGCTATTATAATCTGATGACTTTATAAAGTAATTCACTGCTGATTACAGCAGACAGACCCAGTCAAGGACCCAATTTACAGCTTACGGGATGAGTCACTTCAAGAACAGAGGTGACAACACATTTTTCCCTGAGAGATTTTTAGAAAGGGCATTTAGGAAACTTATTTTTTCTCTCACTTGTAGGTTACTGGGGTCCTTGTAGTTCTCATCAGAGGCGATCTGCAGCTTCTCTTGGATCCATTTCTCAAGCTCATCTGCGTCTCGACGGAAGAACTGGAACCGGTAAGAGTCTTCGAGTTTCTGTCTGCGTACAGAGGACAGCTCCTTGAAACGATGGTACCGATCCAGAACCTGCTGTCGACGCTCCTGGATGTCCTCGGCTGACTCCAGAACTTTAACTCCACTGATATCCATTTTCTAAAAGAAGGAAAAGATAATTAAATAAATCTCTAAATGTCAAAGTCCTTCCACATGAACTTGGACTTAGCAAGCAAAAGCAAAAATGTGAATACATTTTTGAAGACTCTCAGTGTGGCTGGATCAGAAAGGAACAAGAGTACAGCAAGAGTGTTCTTTCAAAGGAAACAATGGGAACTTCCAGGAAATAGCAAAAAACGATTTAAAGAGTTTATACTACAACTTTCAATATTTTAATTAAAATAATTTTGTATTGACGCAAATAATTTTTTTTATAAAATGACACCACTAAGTCTGCGTGGAACAAAAACTAAAACCAGGCAGACATTTTATGAGTTAAAAGACACAACTCTCCCCAGCAATGGCCAACAGCTGAGCACATGGTGGCCCCTGTGGAAATTCCAAACCCTTCTGAGCAAACCGGCACAAAGAGAGTGCTGCCATCAGCCCCCCGCTGACTATGAACACAACCCCCACCAATCCAAAGCTACATCCACCCCAATCCACTGCATCTGTCCCATACTGTCAGCAGGGAGGGGGTTGTGTGATTTCAGCTGTATTTGAGGGTGGAGGGGACAAGGTCATGCTTGTGTCCAGAATGACTGAACCAGTGAAAGAAGAGTCACACCCAGGTTACAGCGAATGTCCCTAGCTCTTTTTTCTAATAGTTCTGGGCCAGAAAAATTGTCACCACAAAACCTGTCCTTGACCTGGGATCTGCTAATGTCAGAGGTCAGGAGACAAAATAATCTCAAAAACAGCTTATTCTAATGTGAAACAAAACTAAATTGCTCTCATTATAATCAACGAAGCTGTTGACAGAGGAAACACTGGAAAATAACTCAACAATATTCTCAAAACTCTTTACACTTGTAAATAAAAAATATTATGTGCCATGTTTACTGTAGTTATGTCACATAATAACTAAAGACGCTGTCAGCAGAATCGAGAGCTGATTCTCAGAGTGGTTTGCCGATTTTGAGTGCCAAACTGACTGGATTTCTGGGAATGCAAGGTCAAGTTGTTGGTTTATTTCAGAATAGTCTAAGAAGAGGATAATAAATTCCCGGTTAATGCAGACACATCTGGCTCCGTTTCACACCAAAAATGATGTTCATAGTGGTGTTAAGAAGCTTATTTATGGACAAAGAGTAGAAGAATTCACTTCACACACAGGTGTGAACATCTGGAGCCATTCCACACTGACACGTGAACAGCTGAACATTCTTCAGCTGCTTTAGAAATCGAATGGCAAATTATTAACCTTTGCTGTGAGCGTTATTTAATCATTTATTTATTTATATAATGATAAAGGCTAAAGAATATTTTCTTGGCCAGAATACTGCCATTTAAAATACAAAAAAATAAAAATGCTAGAATACACTACACAACTTAGAATCTGAACAGATTTTAAAAAAATAGGCATCATACGCTTCTCTTGCTGTTGTTCCGAGCACAAGAAACTACCAAAAACATGCACCTTGTTGAAGGGGACACATGACAAATGAAACCAATGTGTTCTAAAATCAGTTTAAAATATCAAACATGCTTGATATCCTCCAACTGGATGGAATCAAAGTCTGAAGCTAAAAAAAATGTCTGTGCCCATTATACACTAGGCCTATATGATGATTTTTTTGTGAAATCTTTCAACGCCGACTGCCTAAAATCTTCAGATTAGCAATGACTTCCAACAACTATAGCGATGATTCATCCCAACTGTAAATTGGGGCAAAAATCTGTGCAAAAGTCATGAAGTGTATTGACCATATACGGTTTAATATTTGACAGAAACTGTACAATTTTCCCTTTTTAAAAACATTAATTAAAAAGCTTTCTTTATAAAATCTTTAAGCTTAATTCAATTCCCACATATTTCTCTGGGTTTATTCAACAATAGCATTGCTGTGTGACTGCATGTGGATTTTGTCTGACAATCACATGCTAAGATCAGTCATGGCCCTTGTGCTCCATTTGCTGATGCGAATCCATCGTAGGATGCATTTGGAAAGGGTTATTTTTTGTGAAATCTTTCAACGCCGACTGCCTAAAATCTTCAGATTAGCAATGACTTCCAACAACTATAGCGATGATTCATCCCAACTGTAAATTGGGGCAAAAATCTGTGCAAAAGTCATGTAGTGTATTGACCATATACGGTTTAATATTTGACAGAAACTGTACAAATTTTCCCTTTTTAAAAACATTAATTAAAAAGCTTTCTTTATAAAATCTTTAAGCTTAATTCAATTCCCACATATTTCTCTGGGTTTATTCAACAATAGCATTGCTGTGTGACTGCATGTGGATTTTGTCTGACAATCACATGCTAAGATCAGTCATGGCCCTTGTGCTCCATTTGCTGATGCGAATCCATCGTAGGATGCATTTGGAAAGGGTTCAGGATATTCCAAGGTCAGGACGACTAACAAAACAGCACTTTTAACAATGTGAAGAGTGGCCAGACTATGGAGTCATCCATGTAATGCACTGTCAGCCTGGATCAATACAGCCTTTTGTTATGTTGGCCAGAACTGCCATCTTTCCACTATAACCCCCCTCCCATGTAGAAGAAATAAAGAAAATAAAGGGGAAGACGGTGGAATGGGAGGAAAGAGAAGATGGCGATCATTATGCTAAAAATGAAAGAGACAGAAACGGCAATGCCTTATGAAGTCTCAAGGAGAAGATTGATAATTCACTGTAGGAGACCAGCCCTATTTACAAAACATCCCCTTGATATAATGACAGAAGGATGGAAAAGAGAAAGCAGATAAGGAAGTGACAAGCTAATGGATGATTTATTAGTTATTAGTTTGGTCCTTGGCTCAATCATAACCTCTTAAAAAGCATAAAACACATCTAGATGAGAAATGTGATGAACAAACGATGATCTAATGCACAGCTCTACTGTGAATATGTCCTGTTTTTGTCCAGATCAGCTGGACGCATGCTGCCCTTCCCCCCATCCTGCCTCTCCCAGAACTATCCCGTCTCAATGTCCGCTTAGATCAGACAACAGATTACGTCCAGCTCAGCATAGTTTTACTCTGACAGCTCTGTGAGGATAGATGTCATGATGACCACTGATCTCCACTGTTAAATTAAGCCGGTAAATGTGCATTGGAATAAATGCAATAGGCCACACCCATGCACAGATCAAAAGTCAGCAGACGTCAACCCAAGATGAGTCTTTAATAAACGTGAATTCTTAGTATCTAAGTTGTGGTGCATTTTCAAAATGCTTAAGCATGAAATAAGAGAGTTGCAAATTAAAATGCCCCCCCCCCCAAATTTAATAAAACTCACCAGAATATAAAGCTCTCACTGCAGTCCAGCTGTAGCAACAGATAGCACCTCTATGCGACTGCGTACTAGTGATAACACAAGCTCAAATGTTCTTCTCCCTCCCTGTTCCTCTCTATCATTTGTCTTAGTCTGTTGCTTCTGAATCCAAATGAACACGGCAGTCCAGCGGCACTCAGGAAAGTTCCCCTCTCTTTCCCACACACTCATTCATTGAGCAGAGCGCTTCAGTAACTGCCTCTCACATTCCCAACACATGATGACACAGACAAAGTCCAACCTCCCGCCCTGCTGGAATACAGTGGCCATTTATGATTTATGAACAGGCAACCATTACAAGAGCTTTACCATATGACATGCTGAAAACCATTTTATGTTCTTGATGTTTGTATAATTAACAAAACAAAAAAACACACTCAGAAGTAGTCAACAGAATAAAAATAAATAAATAAATAACAATAGTAAAAAATATAAAATAATAAACCATTACAAGTTTGGGGTCAGCAAGAATTTTTAAAAGATATTAATACTTTTATTTTGCAATGATGCATTAAATTGATCAAAAGTGACAGTTCTTTTTGTCAAGACATTTCTTTTCAAAAATATCTATTCGAAAATATTAATTGACCAGAATTTCATATCAGTAAATCCCTAACCAATTGTTTGCAGCCTGAGCCTACAAGATCCTTTTTAGGTTTTAGGATATTCCCACTCCAACTAGACAATCAGGACTCTCTAATAGCGTCAAGGCTCCTATTCCCGCTCCGTCCTGATAATAAGGTTGTCCTCATAGACATTCTTAAGATTCTCTTGCAGAAGAGCTGGGATATTAATAACCACAAGCCTGAAGGTGACACATATTTTTAAAGCAGTTTTCAGAAGACAGTGACAACTGAGTGAAACAGAACCATTAACCAGGCAAAACTAGATCAAGTGAGTCAATTATGATATTACATTGCTAAGAAGACTAAATTCTTATCAGATCACGAGGTGACATGAAAAATGAAGTGAATAAGGACCAATTTCCTCAAGCATGAATTTTTCATAACATGGATCCCATTCTCTAAACATCAGTGTTCAGCACGAGTGAAGCACTTATCATTAAATGCACTCCCACTATCAAGCTGGGAATACTGAGAACTCGGTGAGGTCACATTGAACGCCTGGAAGTTTCCATGGTAACACATCTGTGTCCAAGAGGCACTGATGTCTGAATGGAAGGATGCAGGCCTAAGGAATTTAGAGGAAACAAGTGGGCAGTCTCCAAGGATTTACCTTGGCTAATAGTAGCTGTTTGATGAGACCAAAAAGCTGAAATAATAGCGATAGAGATACAGATAAAAGCACCTATATTATTTAAGCCCTTACACTTAAAGAATTGGCAAAAATTTAAATTTGCTGAAAATGTCCCAGGGCTCGAAATTGCGACCGTTTTGGTCGCATATGCTCCGGAAATGTAATCTGTGCGACCCCAAAATATATTTGGGAGCATTTGTGCGAGTGCACATAATTGTTGTGGTGCGACCTGTCTTCATTTCTCTGCTAAACATTTCACGAATTACTACACAGTATGTGCCTGCTGTAAGCCAATACAAAGACTGCTCCACCATTATATTCCAACGTTACATAACCAATTAAGCTTCATCTTTACATTCTTAACTTTAACGCGTATTTTAGATTAGTTATATTAGCCGTCAATCACTCCCTTTCGCTGCACTCCGTTGTCATGTGACAGGGAGCTAACTCGGAACCGACCGGTTGTTGTTTATTTCAGCCGATCTCTGTTCTGGACTTGCACAAACTGCATTGAAATAATTTTCCAAAATGTCATTTGTGTGGAAATATTGCGAAGTCTGTAAACGGCCGTTAACAGAGGCCAGAGACACTGAAGACGGATGCAAAGAAAAGAAAATACTGTAGCAGGCAGAACAAGCTTGTTTGGAAGAAATCATCTTTGTTTGGATGATTAAAATGCTGTGGTTGTCTCTAATTTGATCAGAATCAGCTTACTCGCTTCTAAAACATTAGCAATCGGAATGAAAGATCGATGCATCACTAACAAGAAATGACGGGCCAAGTGTGTGGCAAAGAATTCAGGATCAGGTTCAATTGTTTAAGCTTTTAATCATCTGGATGTTGCCAGCTCTTCCGCTCAATTGGTAGTTGTGATGCTCCTTAATATTCAGTGGGTGCTCCTAACTTCTTGAAGTTGGGAGCACCAATTCTACCAAGTAAAAAATTTAATTTCGACCCCTGTGTCCTCATCGTCAGGCAATCCAAAATGTAGACAAGTTTGTCTTTATTGGAACAGATTTAGCATTATATCACTTTCTCACCAATAGGTCCTCTGCAGTGAATGGGTGCCGTCAGAATGAGAGTTCAAACAGCTGATAAAAACATCACAATAATCCACAAATAAGAAAAGCGGTGTGTTTGTAAGAAATAAATGTCTTATATTTTAACGTTAACCATTGTTTCTTGGGAAATTAATCCATAATCCATAATAATGCTTCCTCCAGTGAAAAAGCGGTTAGCCTCTCTAATCAAAATCCACCAACATATTTGTTTAAAACTGTTGTGGACTGTTTTCACTTGTAAACAGTGCTTGATCTGTGCATATTTATAGATGGAGGACTCGTATTTTTTATTTTTTTTATACAAACATGCAGCTTTTAGATTTACATGGCAAAGGTTTGAGAAGAAATTGAATGTAAATGGGTGCCGTTTGGACATTTGGACCCATTCACATGGTGAGCAATGATGTAATGCTGAATTTCTTCAAATCTGTTCTGATGAAGAAACAAACTCATCTACATCTTGAATGACTGGAAGGCAAGTCAATTTTCATGTTTGAGTCGACAATACCTTTAAAGTAGGGGTGGAACAGTTCAACTTACTCACGGTTTGGTTTGTATCACGGTTTTAGAGTCACCGTTTCAGTACGGTGCTATGTTTAGGGAAAAACTACACTGTCAAATAAAAACAAAGAATATAAGAATAATCTAACTACAAGCAACAGCACAAATAAATACAATAGAGTAAAGATGCAAATAAAATAAACAGTGATTTTTTGTTTTTTTTAGGTAGGCCTAACATTAGTTTTTAGGTACAGAAATTGAATAAAGTAATGAAATGTAAAACAGTATTGCATATTTGACTGTATAAATTAAAGATTAATCTTTATTAAAGTTACAAAAGCTATTCAATTAAGAGCAGTGAGTGATTTCTTTGTTGTTGCTGTTTGATTAATATTAAGTTAAGACACTGTAAGTATGTTCAGCCAGCTATGTCTGCTATAGGATACTTACCAAGACGGGCATTTTGACATAATTTTTGTATGAATTTGTCCATTTAATCACAATACTTCAGAGAGTGCTTAATATCTGCGCGCATTCTGAGACGCGGGTTTGCACGCTTCGGATGAGCTCACGCAAAAATCTTCTCACTGCGCACATGAGCTTGCGTCCTCTGGCTCTTAAATGTTAAAACTGGCAAAGCTTACATGAGTTTAGTTTAAACACAGATATCAACGTGTGCTGTTCAGGTCTCAACTGTGCACGTGTGCTATCAGCACCCGGGTGATGACTGATGACGGAATAAATGACTGCTCATATTCCAGCACACAGCATTCGCATTGAACAAGATTGAATGGTTTGTCCACTTTTTTTTTTCTTTCCCCATCGCTGTTGTTGTAATGTATTGGGAAGCCAGAATGCGCATCCATCAACAGAAACATACATTAGCCGAACCCTGTTTGTTTTACGTGTTATTTATAGTAAACCATATTACAGATGCGTTGTCAGATTTAAGTTGAAATTAAACAAAAAATAAATTAGTAGCCAGGGATCAAAACATCACACGCAGTCCGATTTTATGAGACTTAATCCATGGCAGCATATCAACTAAGCTACATCATGCAGAACACACCCACACAAACCATGCAACAAACACACAAAACCTGAAATAAACTAGCATTTCCATGCATTGGGTTATATATAAAAAAGCATCCACAGACCTCAAAAATTCATAATATCCTGTTATCCTCCTGTCACATATCCTATCACTGATGTTCAGCTCAGGTATGTGCGATGATGTTTCTCAAGATGATGATGAGTGCATGAGTACGCAGAAAACAAAACCTCTCTCTGACTGCATTTGTCTAACCATCTCCTCTCCCTCTCGCTGCAGTGCAGACAAAAGCATCAACGCTGCAGTGACGGGCCTGTGTGGGGCGACAGCCAAGGTAGAGCCCAGCCCATGCATCTCTCTTTTCGAGAGAAAAAGGAGAAAAACACTTCACACAGAGGTTTCTTCCTACCTACATTGACAATGTAAACACTTTCAGTTTTTCTCATTGCTACTACACAGCAAACCAGGGCAGAGACACACACAAACTCACATATTTTACCTTCAGTTTGGGTTTAAGAAACTTGGTCATGGTAACAGGTGTCTCGTGGGTGGCTACAAGGCGTAATGTAAATCAACATTGAGATTGGTTAATAAAAACAGAATTGGGACAAATGCACATAAACTAGGGCTGCACGATTAATAGTATTTTAATCATGACTTCTGCTCCTCTCGATTAATCAATATTGATCGTCTGTGATACTGACCAGCTGGATATATTTGCTAAAAAATGATACCGATCTCCACTTATGAAATTCTGCTCAAATGGAAGTGCTATACAGCCAGTCTATGTTCCATTAAGAGGCTGAAGAGCCATTTGCTGCAAACCTACAAATGACAAACTGAAAATGTTGTGTATACGTTGACGTTCTCTTAAATTTTGTGCAATAATTCTGAACAAATGTAAAAAACAAACAAAAAAAAACCTCAAATAAGAACAGTCATGATGATTAAAGACCACAATTATAATTTTTGAGCAAAATAATTGTGACTATCAGTTCAACCATTATTGTGCAGCCCTAACATAAACCATTTAATACAATCAAGGCCTGGCTAAATTCAGGCCTTTTTGATCCAAGGTAGAGCATGCAGTATTATATCAGCTCATGCAATGACCAACACAGACCACAGGAAAGAGACAATCTGATGTATGTCAAAGTGACAGTGTAGACGCAAATGCAAAAAAAGGGTGTCCCTTAGAGCCTGGTAAATAAAGTAGACCACTTCAGGTTTGTGTTACACCAGGATGCAATGTGAAACCAGAACAAACAATGGCACAACACACAGCCTTTGGCCTGTTTTCTATCAGCCTTACAAGACATCATCCTAAGGCAACAGTATCAGAGTGGTATCTGAATAATTTCTGTGTCATTATGGATGGACACAGAGCTGCTATGAATTCAATAATCAAGTGTTTTTCCAGTGACCTGCACAAATCTTTTCTATTTGTTATTAGTAAATAGAAGAATTTCACGTCAGAATTGGTGCAACAGCTTGAATCAAGAAGATTTCTAAAATATGGTCATTTTAAACAACTATTTGCCTTATTTACAGTGGGGGAAAAAAGTATTTAGTCAGCCACCAATTGTGACTGAATGTGAAAATAAACAAACAAAGTATAGGACCCTGACACTTGGGAGGGATCAACTAAAATAGTTACACAGCTGCACAAAAGCAACATGTCCCAAAGGAAACCCCCACCCACCCTTACGAAGACCCTGCATGTTATGAGTTATGTTATGAGACAGGGGACCACACCCTTTGAAAGATTCTCAACAATTTCAGCATACATGGAGTCAGCTTTTAAGGAAACAGGATGAAGAGAAACAACATCAATGTATTTGTTTCTGAAACACACTAGACCAGTGCTTCTCAAAGTTCGGACTCCGGTCCGGATCTGGACCCGGAGGGAATTAAATCTGGACCTGCCTCCATTTTGTATTTCAAGAGCACTAATTATATTTCCTGCTCTGATAAACACGTTAAACCTGAAAAATCTTTTTTTTAGTTTTTTTTTTTTATGTCTTTTTGGAGATGGTCTGAAATGAAAGTGAAGGCAAGATATTGAAACTTTTCCTTCATGACATTTGCTGTCATGACATCCAGTGATCGTATGATGTTTGACATGATCGGGCGACATTTCACCGCTAATATGAGTTTTTTTTTTTTTTTTTTATCACTTAAGGCTTGTTCACACCGGGACAAATATTGCGCGCGATTATCGCCGACGTTTAACGCCTCATGACTAAACAAAGGACGTCAATGTGAGTGTGCACACTGACGCGCAAAATGCGAGGCGTAAAAGCGGTTTTTTTTTTTTTTAAACGCCTCGGCTCGGTTTTTTGATTTGACGCGCCGCGTTAAAAACTGGCCGACCAATGAGATTGGCGCTTTTGTTCACGTTACAGTAAAACACGACTTGGTGGCGCTCAAGCACAAAACGGTCTTGCCGAGCACACATTGATACCTAACGACAAAGAGGAAGTAAGTAGACCAAGAAGAAGCATTGAGGCAAGATGAATGTAGAGCTGCTGGTCTCATTGGCGTCTGAACACAAAGGGCTTTATGACAAACGCGACAGCGACTATAAAAATCTCGATAAGAGGGAGTTGTTATGGAGAGGAATTGCAGATCAAATAGGATTCGATGTGTACCGGGGTATTTCTGTTTTTCATTAAGCGCCATCTAATGTCAGGGAGTGAATTTGCACGTTCACTCGGCTCATCGCCTGTGAAAATCGCTTGGGTATGAACACAAAATAGGTGTCGAAAACGTTGGCGATAAGCGCGCGCGATAATCGTCCCAGTGTGTACGATGCTTTAGATTATGGCCATTTGACTTCTAGCAGTGCTCAGTGTTTCCCATACATGGAGTTATTTGTGGCGGCCTATCAATATTAAACCTGACTGCCACAAATAGATTTTCTAAAAAGTTTATACTTCGTTGAATAAACTGAGCACTGCACATTTCAGAATTAAAACGCAGCGCGGGTGTTTTTATATGAATGCATCTTTGAAAAGAACCGACCGTCTTCAGAAAAGCTTTGATGTCATATTAATTTCGTCTTTCCTGTAATGCCTGATAAAGTAGCGCTTATTTGATGGCCGAATGCCGAATACGGTTTTTCGAGTTTTTTTCCCCATGTATTTTGCCTTTTTTTTTCACCATTGCATAGGCCTAAATAAAATGTGCTTTTTACTGTTTTGTCTTGCTTTTCAAATAAAAAAATCTATTAAAAAACAACAATTAAAAAATATTTAACACTGAACATTTTTAACATTCTAGCAGACACTATACCAACAAAGCACAATTGAACAAAATTAATAAGTTAGTAAAATAATATTTTTGGGCGATCAGACCCCCTTCTTGAATCAGGCATGTATTTTTTACTGTACAATTAAAAGCAGCCTTGCTGAGAAGAGATTCTTTTAAAACATTAGAAAATATTACAGATCCTAATTTGAACACTATGTGTGAATGTTATAATAAATGTATTAACAGAGCTGTTGTAATGATTATTATCATTATTATTGTCTTACTTTTTATTTTATTTTACAGAACAACAGTAAAATTACAATACTAACATTTATGAATGTTGATAGAGTTCTTGCTTTTTCTCAAATTTTATTTTGGCGGAAACGCGCAGGAAGACAGCAAATTTATAAATGAGTCTCATTACGAATACGTCGTACGTATCGCACTGTCACATGCCTTGTAAAAATTCATAAAAATGTGACTGAGCAACTGACAAGTAAGACTGTTTCAGCGTAGATTTTCCTTGCGCTTTGGACTTTGAACCCTGGTTAACAAGCAGATCCGTCGTGAGTTCGTGCAGCGCTTTCAGAATACATGCAATGCGTGCGTGTATTAGAAAACATAACGCTCTGCAGTTTATTTACTAATTGTTTAAGGCCATTTCACGATTTCAATCATCATACAGTAACCAGCAACAATCACCCCTTCCTCTTCTCATCGAAGACATGCGATGCAGTCCTAAACAGTCTCTCGCTGTCGGTGCTTGTAATGATTTTTGTGTCTTTCTCAGACAGTTTTAAATGCTTCCACACTGCTGACGTGTGCTGCATTATAAAGAGTGCGCGCCTCTCACTCTTTGCTGGTTGCTATTTGATCGTGTCATATCATTGTTCGGTACAATTTATTCAGTCTTTTCACTTATTCGGCCGAACACCGAAAGAACTTATTTTGCTATTTTCGGCCAAATAATTTTGGTTGCCGAACATTCGGTGCATCTACTATTACCATCTTGTGCCCTGCAATAATCATTTACTCAAACTCTCTTTTATGAGATAAAGGAAAAAAAGAAAATCGGGCCAAAAGAATCAGCATCATATATCGGCCATCGGCTGCCCTGATTTGTAAAAATGGGCATCGGCCAGAGAAAAACCCTTGTCGGTCGACCTCTATTGCTGACACTTAAATTAATTGTTTTGCCACTTTTGCACTTGTTATTAACATATTTTGAATGCAAAGGGCACTTTATTTTTTCAAAAAAGTAATGTTTATTTGTTATGCATGTTATGTATGTTTATTAAAAACAAGTTTTGTGACCAATTGTTCCGGTCCGGACCTTTGACACTGATGAAAATTCAGATTTGGACCTTTGAATGTAGACGTTGAGAACCCCTGCACTAGACTGTCTCCCTTGTTATACAGAGACCAACAAAAGTGTTCAATTCCAGACACTGATATGACAGGCGGTGCAAGGTTATTTCATAATGTGCAATTGCACAGAGGCACCAGATCTGAAAATAGGCCTCAAATGCTGATTAAGGGCAACTAAAAACGTAACTGGAAAAGTCATATTATTAGAGACCGGCCGATATAGCTTTTATGTCTGATACAGATTAGTTCCTTTGTCTGATTTTAAGAACATAACATTTTATTTAACATTCAGAACATTTTAACCACCGTTTTATTTATGCTTTTTAGCACAAATAACAATTACACCTTTAAAAAAAATTTAATTAAAAAAGCATTTTATGAACATAATATCATATATGACTACTGGTGTTATTTATACTATTAAAGTTACACAAAATTATTTTGCAATCTAAATGGTTGCACATTTATAATCATCTTTGGTGCCAATTAGTAATAATTATTCAGGACTAAATTTAATGAAAAAAGAATTGTATTTGTTTTAGCAATTCATTTATTCCTTTATTTTCCTATTACTACATTTATTTATTTATTATTTTTGCAGGTTTGGTCCTCCATATATTATCAGCCAATCAGATTTTAATATCAACTAAAAAATACATGGATCAAACCAATTATCTGTCTGTCTCTAAATATTATAATGAATAAGGGGCCAGTATAAATATTGCAGTTTATAAGCAATGCATGTTAATGTCTGAACACAAAAACATTCATCTTTTTGACATCAGGAGCTTTTTTATATGCTCAGCAGGGCTGTTGGCATGTCAGCAGTTGGTGAGCATATTAAGTCACTGATTCACCCAAGTCTATGGGTTCAAAAAGCATTGGTGCAAATCATGGTCAAACAATCGTTTCAAACACTTTGCATAAGCCAGAAAACAACGGAGTACAGAATATAATTTGTGACAACATAACACACACTATCCATTACTTTGCCCTGTTATATCCATTCACAAAGTTTAGCCAGTGCAATTTAATTTAAATAAAATAATTATGACCTGCCTTCAAAGAGTTTATACAGCATATTTTATTTTAATAACAGTACTAAACTAAACACTGTTATTACCAGAGGTTTGCAGCATTCACACGTTTTATAGGAATAAACCATTATCCACACTGTAAAAAATAAGTGTCATTTTAACTGTAAAATTTTGTAAAAACGCTACGGAAAAAAACTGTTAATAGGTTAACAGTAAGTTCCCATACTATATACAGGGAAAAACTGTAAAATATCTAACCAGACATGTCATGTACTTTTACTAGGGATGCACGATATATCGGCCACCATATCGGTATCGGCCGATAAATGCAAATTTTTTCTGTTATCGGTATCGGCCTGATAAGAAAATTTGGCCGATATCTTAAAGCCGATAAATAATGCTGTTTATAATGCACACTGTACATTTAAAAAGACCATCATGAAACAATAAAGCCAAGCAAAAGCCCAGGGCTCATTTCAGAGCATTAATCCAATGACAGACCTAGAGAGAAACAGGCTCTGGGCGGATCCTCTACAGTCTGAATGTATATGTCTATAAATTCGCATTAAACCAATGAAAATACACAAATTGTGTATCGACAGAACAAGGTACATTGTTGAAACGAACGTAACGTTATATGTTTGGAAGAACATTTGGAATTGGAGGAGGTTGCTGGTTTATCTGCAAGTAAGTTACAGATGCCTTCCATATAAACCTAATCAATATAATTAAGTTAGGTTTGTATTTAATCATTTAAAATGTCCCTACGCAGTCACATAGATTTAAATGAATCTTTCACACTATCCTCTATCCGCGCATGTTTAATTTATAATCTATAGCCGTGGATATAGGTTAACGTTAGCTCCGCAGCTAACGACTCCATTGGGCAGGGCAATGAAAAGCTTGTCTGAAAAACGTATATAATTCATAATATTGGCACAACAATGTAATAACAGGACATTTATAGTACAATGAGAGAGACGTTCTGTTCTGTATGTCATTAAACAGATGAAAACGGCCGTTGAGACGCCCAGCACGGCCCTCAGAGCAAACGCGACATAAACACAAGCATTCCTTTAGTTTTGCACTAAAACGTCCGTGTTTTCTGAGTAAAAGTGCACAACTGTACAACTGAAATGTTGCATAATAGCCTACCTTGGCGATGGATTTGCTCTGTTTTTCTGGGGCTGGGTGGCAACGGGTGGCGACCTCAACGAATGAAATAACAGCGTAGCGCGAGCGATCGAATGGAACGAGCTGCGCGAGGCAGTGACTTCATGCACTGCAGCAACTAGCCGAGCGCCGACGGAAAATGCCGAAGAGGTCTAGTGCTCCCCATAGTGCTTTTGAGTGTTTTTAAAGTTCTGTGTTCTACACAAAACAAAATAAATATATTACATATTTCTGTATGTAACATGAATTAATGTTGGCTCATTTGATTTTGCAATTTGCTGCTGAAAGTAAATTTTGCATTTTTGAACAATTATTCAGGCATTTTTGAACAATTTAATTTGGTGAATTTGCTGTAATGAATATAATTAATTCTGTGTCCGTTTGTTAAATTCCTGGCAGTACTCCTGGTCTGGAAAACACAGCCATAATAAATCTGGCTGGCAGGATTTTCTGCTGTATCACAGTGTCTTGGCACATCCAGATGAAATTTGCAAGAATGGCTATAAATAAAACAGGACAATAATCAAAAAAGACCAACTGAAGCAGTTTTTGAGTCAAAACGGTTATATGTGCATGCAGAAGTGAGGGCAGATATAATCTGACTGACATCATTTTCTTTCCTGACTAAAGCACAATGTTCAGATATAATTTGGATATTAAAGGAGTTTTTTTTCATATATAATAATCTTCAAGTAGGGAAACATAAATATCATAAAGAGAGAGCAGAGTGCTTTTGCTTGTAAACAGAATTAATAATGACACGCAATAAACAGAACGCATGTTTTAAATTAATATCAGTCCTCTTTTTATGTAGCCTACACAGTATTCAGAATAAACTAAAGGCTTATTCTTTTGACTAAGGCAACTAATAGCTTGCAAATCGCCCAAGTCTTCCTATAGAGCTGTTCAAGGTGGTGCCCAGTTTCTTTCACAGAGTTTTGTCTGTTGTTGAGAATTGCCCTGTTTAACAGTTTTTCTTGAACTAATTGGCATTTTAAGAATGTAAATGTTCATTTCATGAATATGTGTGAGACAAAAGGGAGGATACCGAGAATTTAGCAGCGAGGAGCATGTAAAAAGAGTAATAATAAAAAGACAAAATGGGAGAAAAAATGTGTCACGATTACAATAAAATGTTTAAATCTGTTCTAATTATTTGTTGTAAAAACTGAAGAAGTTAAAGGGGTCATAGGATGCTACATGCACTTTTACAAGTTGTTTGAACTGAAATGTGTGTTGGCAGTGTGTGTACACAACCACCCTATAATGATAAAGATCCACCCAGTCTTTATTTTTTTTAATTTGGTTAAATGTTTTTCCCTTTCTCAAATCGAGCCGATCTCAAATGCCTGTCTGTGTGAGGTCACACAGACAGGCCCCTCCCACGATAGTTTGATTGACAGTTGCGTTTCAGCACAGACTGGACTGGTGTCTTACTTTAGACCCACCCTGAGTGAGCTGTCATCAGTCCGCCATTGTTTCACCGCCGGAGCAGATGTAGACAAGAATGACTCCTAAGCGATTGAGGTGTTCTGTTGTTGGATGTAATAATGAACATAGCAGTCGTCATTTACTCCCCACATCTGAGCCGCTGAACTCGCAGTGGATTACATTGTTTCTGAAGGGAATGGGCATCTATCTACATAAATGCATCTATGTTTGCGCAAATCATTCATGATCCAGCCTCATCTACAGAAGAAGTGAGTATAATGTTTTGTAATGAATCTTTGCAAATCGACTTTCCTAATAATGTGCTAATTAGCAAGTTTCACGATGAATGCGGCTAAAGTAAACTGGCTCTCTGAGAGCAGCTTGGAAGAGAGGGGCGGGGTCAGCAGATCTAATTAACATATAAAGGAAAATGCTACAAAAACGGCTTGATTTGAAAGTTGTTTTTTACACTACCACTGAGAAACTGTAACCAAACTACGTTACAGACTTTTCATTAAGACCCTAAAGAATCATATCAACTTGTGGAAATGGGCATCCTATGACCCCTTTAAAATTAAGATACGCTTCCCTAATGAAGCATCACCAATATATAGCCAAGTAGAGGTTTTAACTTTTAAAAAAGCCTATCTTATAACCATTAAGTAAATCTAACACAAATGTCTTTATTTCTATTCACAGGTGATGTGTAAATCGCCTTACCACCTTTTATATGAACTAGATTAATGGTTATCCTGTTCTTCTCAGATTTCCATTAGCAGACAAGCATCGTCGCCAATGAATAAAAAATATGGGGAAGGACGTGGAATGGTTTCCATCTGAATTTTCCTCCCTGTGCTCCGCTCATTTCACTCCGGATTGCTTTGAATCTGAATCAGCGTGTTTACACCCAGACGCGATTCCAACTGTATTTAATTTCGCACAATCTTAAGGCAAGTGTCTATCGATATATATTTTACCACCTTTTATATGAACTAGATTAATGATTATCCTGTTCTTCTCAGATTTCCATTAGCAGACAAGCATCGTCGCCAATGAATAAAAAATATGGGGAAGGACGTGGAATGGTTTCCATCTGAATTTTCCTCCCTGTGCTCTGCTCATTTCACTCCGGATTGCTTTGAATCTGAATCAGCGTGTTTACACCCAGACGCGATTCCAACTATTTAATTTCGCACAATCTTAAGGCAAGTGTCTATCGATATATATATATCTATCGTTTACAGACTTAACAAAAATGATTAGAGCCTTCCATACATTTATCCATACAGAACTTTCTACAGAAGGGTTAAACAATCAAGTAAATTGTATTATATTTTAAAATTGGTTTCAGAATCAGATTCTAAAGGACTGAAACACATTTTGATATTGGGGATTAAATGGAGAAATGGCTTTTCTTTGCACACTGAAGCACACAGCAGTTTTCAAAATACTTTAATACACTTAAGTACATATTATACACCTGATATGTACACAAAATATTCTTACCAATTAAAAAAATACATGTACTGTTGCATTTCATATAAGCAACTGTGAATACTACTATTTGGATATTTCACATGACAGGTCATGAGATAAATAAAAGACAAAAAGTGCAAGTATAACTTTAAACAAAAAAGATGAATGATTACAGTAATGTACATGTATAGCACCAATAGACATTTTATTTTTGGAATCTGTGCTCTCAGCCTACTGACGACAACAACATAACATCAATCATGACTAAAAATATGCTTTCTGCATTGTTATAATGTAGAAATATTCACATAATGGCCCTGCTATAATTAAAAACAACTTTGGCTGAAAAAGAAAATGATAAATCCTGAGTTTGTCGTCATTTTGTCACTTAAAACCAACTCAAATACTAAGCTAATCCAAATTTAAGCAGGTGATTGTGATATTTTAAATGGGATTTTTCACACTCTTACTGTGCTTCATTCAACCATGTATATACTGACATTATTTAAACTGACAGCATTTAGATAGCACAGTGGGTCAAATCATATACTGTAACTAAAAAGTAAACGGTATGTTTTAAAACCAGATACAAGCAAAAGCTCAAAAGAGACGTAATATCCAAATTATTGTAATACCTTCATTTTTGCTATGTAAATTAAAGAAAAAAAGGTTTGCAAGAAGATAATATCTAATTTTCTTTATTGCATAACGGCCACCATGTGACAGGGCAAAATGAGACAAGAATTTGTCTAGAAGACCACAATTCTCATTCTAGGATGGTTATCTAATACTAAAAAGAGATTTTTCTTGGTACTTACCAGTAACACGTACAATGACCATGTCAAATAAATAATCCTTCAAGAGTAAAATACAAAGCACAGCAAACTCAAGAGGTCATCAGTGGTGACAATTAGATTAATACATGTTAGTCCATGTAAAGGAAGTCTTAAAAGACACCTGAAAGAGTTTTCAGATTGGTGAAGGTGTGCGGAACGAGGACCCAGTGAGAGCAGGATCTCCAAACACATTGACGTAAGAAGATTTTAGGAACTGGACATAGTTCTGGAGGCTTCGGTTTGTGCTGTCGGACTGCTCCAGTCTGTCCTTGACATCTTGTAAACGCCTCTGGTACCTCCGATCAGCCTGTAAGAACGTTTATGGATGAA
Organism: Sinocyclocheilus grahami; assembly: GCF_001515645.1. Classification (NCBI taxonomy): domain Eukaryota; kingdom Metazoa; phylum Chordata; class Actinopteri; order Cypriniformes; family Cyprinidae; genus Sinocyclocheilus; species Sinocyclocheilus grahami. Next base: position 376,128 of record NW_015505240.1, read on the forward strand.
TTTTTGACAAAAATATCTGACAGAAATTCCCATACGGAGAAATTTCACTGACCTCCTCTTTGGCTCGTCGTAACTGGTTCAGTTCAGTTGTTGTTCTGCTCAGTTGAGTCTCTAGGTCGACAATTTTGGACTGTGTAACACGCTCTTTAGAGGCTGCTCGCTCCCTGGTCTGTGTAACCTGTCAACAGGGAATCTTCAATAAAAACGAGCAACAGTTTTGCAAGATGAAAATGTAGATTATTGAATCCTTGAGTTTATTAGGATGTAGTGGGACAGACCTGCCGACGTGCATCGTCCAGGGCCTCCTCCAGCTGTCGAGTCAGAATACTGCACTCCCGGGACTTTTCTTCCAGACGCACCTGGTTGCTATGAATTGTTTCTTCACGTTTCGAAATTACCTGAATGAGTTCTCGATTTTGGGAGCTAGCCTCCTCTAGCTTCCTGTTGACAACAGAGGATAGAGCATGTTAAAATGAAACCCAAAAATAAAAACGCTATCATTTTCTCACCCTCATGTCATTCCAAACATGTATGATTATTTTAAGCAATGCATGCGATGCAATATTTAATGCCATGACTTTATGAATTCTGCTCTGATTTAAGATGCTTCTAAGCACAAACCCTGTTTAAAAGAATGTTAGGAACCAAACAACATGAACAAAAAATATCTTTTTATGTTCCACGGAAGAAAGAATTTCATATGGTTTTGGAACGACATGAGAAAATGTTGACAATTTTCTTTTTTTGGGGTGAACTATCCCTTTAAGAAATTAAATTCATTAAAATGAATTAAAGAAAATTCATGAGGGACTGAAGGACAAAGTGACAGACCGTTCAAGGCCCTCTACTTTGTGCTGAAGCTGCTTGTTTTCTTCCTGCAGCAACATGTTCTTGTGTCTCAACATTTCCGCAAAACTTCCCTGTTGCTCCGCCTAAACACAATGCACCAGAACAAATACAATTCTATCAATAAAAACATAACTTATGTACTAATGGAGATCAGTAAAAATAAATGGCATTTTACTGTATTCCATTTTACCCCACTTATATTAGCCAAGGTTTCTTGCAACAGAAACTTTACACAATTATTTTCCACCATCTGCTTTAACACTGACCCTTCAAAACAGGCTCCTCTTGCTAATGTACCTTTAGTAATGTAAATTTTACAGTCTCTGTTAGGAATGGCTAACCTATTTGCGTATGAAATAAGAAACAACGGCCCTGCCAAGTTGCTGAATACTGAATAGCCATTGATATGGTAAATGAAGACAGTCACATGCTCATAGTAGTGTCGTTAACACTATGAAGAGCTTTTGTATCTTTTCTGTTAAGACATTTTTGTTGCACCACCAGTAATGTTCTTCCAGTTTTTCTTCATGAAATAATTGGCTGTTTTAATATGAAATCCACACTGTTTTCAAGGGCGTTATACTTCAGTTAACAAACACACCTTGATGCGTAGCTCTGCGAGGGAGGTGCCGAGCTCTGTGTTTCTTCTCTCTTGTAAGCGCTCTTTTTCATGAGCTTCCTGCAACTGGAGTTCGGCATGTCTCAGAGCTTCAGGAAGTGGCTCCAGCTCCGTCAAACGGCCTTGAAGCTGCTTCCTGACCTTCTGGATCTCCTGGTCTAGCTCATCTCTTACAGCCTGGGCTTCACTTTCAGCCACCTGCAGACGTGCAGAGAACTCATCTGCTTCAGCACGGGTCTTCCGAACCTATGAATTCAAAGAAACAGAGCAGAGTTTAAAGATGGACAAAATAAATACACACACACACACACTCCCAAAACGTACATGTGATGAGAAACTATTTTATGCCAAAATTTGGATATGCACAATTGGTTAAAACTCTGGCCCAGTAAAAATAATACTATTGTGAAATATTATTGAAATTTAAATAAGTGTTTTCCATTTTAATATAGTTTATTCTTGTGATGCAAAGCGGAATTTCAGCAGCCATTTCTCCAGTCTTCAGTGTCACATGATCCCTCAGAAATCATTCTATGCTGCTGATTTGGCATTCAAAATTTTCAACTTTTTTTTTATTATTAATGTTGAATATATTACATTTTAAAATATATTAAAATAGAAAACAGTTCAATAATATTTCACAATATTACTGATTTTTTAATCAAATAAATACACTTGGTGAGCATAAGAGACTTCTTTCAAAAACATTTTGAAAATCTTAATAAATCCCAACTTTTGAGCAAAGAGTAGTATCTGGAATTCATAATCTTAATCAATGAGTAAGTTAGAGAATGATGATCACACCTGGGCTTTATAGCTGTCCACCAAGCTCTCATACTGTTTCACTGAAACTTTAACCTGCTGGACCTCAGACTGGGACAACGTCAACTTCTCTTCCAAGGCAGGCAAAGTGGCCTGTACAATCACAACAAATCAGCTTTCATTTGTATTCATTTACCATATTTTAATATATAGGCAATAACGATCATTGAGGGATTATGGATAAAATGAGACTGGTTATCAATTGTAAAAAAAAAAAAAAGCACAAATTGGAGATTTGGACAGTACAGATGCAAACAGACAAACCTTAAGGCTCTGGTTCTCCAGGCGTATAGTAGTGCGCTCTGTATTGAGCTCATGAAGGCGATCTAAAAGGCCATCTCTATCTGTTCGGGCTTTCTCTTCCTGCCCATGCAACTGTTCCGTAAGGTCTGTAATACGGCTAAAAGAACAAATGCAAATGGTTTGCATGGCTTTCTGGGAGGCTCTCTAGGTTTAAATATTTTCAGAATTATGATTTGCATTATCATACAAAGGACACAAATCACTGCTGACCTGTTCAACAATGTGATCTCCATCTCTAGCTGTCCTCTTTCCTTTATCTCTTTTGTGTGGCGACTGCTCCAGTTCTCTGCGGCTGACACAGCATCTGCCAACTGTGCTTCCTGTGAAGATAATTTTATATTTTTATATCATATACTGTCATAGAAAAATGACACAAAATCTAAGCTAGCATTCAAAAGTTTGGGGGCTGTGAATAGTTTTTCCTCAAAAAGGCTGCATTTATTTGATAAAAAAAAAATAAAGTAAAAACGATGTTATTGTGAAATATTATTACATTTTAAAATAAGTTTTTTCTATTTGAATATATATGAAAATGTAATTCATTCCTTAAATAAATCATTCTAATATGCTGATTTTGCTGCTCAAACATTTCATATTATTATCAATGTTAAAAACTAGCTTAATATTTTTTGTGCAACCAGTGATTTTTTTTTTTCAGGATTTGTTGATTATTAGAAAGTTCAAAAGAACAGAAATTATTTTATACATATATATATATATATATATTAAAAAAACTTTTATAGTATTATAAACGTCTTTACTGTCACTTACAATCAATTTAATGCATTCTTGCTGAATAAAAGCATTACGTTTAAAAAAAACTTACTGTACATTGAACATTTGAACATAACTGTACATAGTAAGCCTTCCATTTCCAGAGTCATGAATGAACCAGAAATGATATCAGTTGCAATTTACTGTGCTTTTTTTTTTCAACCGCATACTGCTTGAAACATTTATCGTAGCAAACTGTTATTTTAAGAACCTGTGTAAACGTACACATTTAGCTCATTCAACTCACTATCTCCAAGAGCTGGGCACTGAGCTGTCCCACAGTGCCTTCACTGCGCTGTGCCCGCTGTTTCTGTGCCCGCGTGGCTTTTTTCAGGGCCTCCTTATCAGCCTCCACCTGCTGCCTGAGGCCTTGCAACTGATTCTGTAGCTGTTCTACCTCCCCCTGCTGCTGGCTGATGGAGCGCTCTAGATTCTAAACCAAATGGACACAATTTTTATACATTTAATATACCATATATGCTTCATTATTTAAAGTTATTATTAAGTTAGCAATTAGACATGTTTTGTAAAATAAACACAAAAAAAACAAAGAGTGGCACATGTTGCTTGAATACCAAGAAGCTGTCAGCCACTGCTGAATGCATTACCCTGATCTGAACATTTAGACGGTTATTTTCTGCCTCTTTATTGCGTAGTTGACCCTGCAGATGTGCTCGAGTGGACTCCAAGACTTTGGACAGTTCACTGGTGGTCTTTGCACTCTCCTGTTACAATGGGAATTCATATTCAATTCAAATAATTGACCGTCATGTCTAAAAACCATGTTTAAAAATACAGTTTACCTTTTCGCTTTCTAACAAGGAAGTGAGCTGGTTAATCTCTCTCTCTTTGTCCTGAAGCTTTACAAGTATACGCTGGAAGACAGAAAGGAGTTCAGTGATAAAACTAAGAAATTAAAAACACCTGTTTACAGTGCAACATGCAAACAACACAAACCGAATTTTCTGCTTCAACATCAGAAAGTTTTTTCAGAAGCACGTCTGTCTGCTCTAAGAGTCTTAGTGAGTCCATCTGTTACAAAACAAAGTAGTTAAGAAAAGCTTAATAACCTTTTATTGTTTTAAGTACAATAAAATGCAATTGTCTAATAATATTCTTTGAATTTGTGAAGAGCAGCACCTCTCGACTATGCTGTTCTCTCAGAAGATGTCTGAGGGCTCTGTTAGTGCTCTCGAAAATCTCCAGCTTCTGCAGCAAGAGCTCTTTCTGTTGGGTCAAGAGCGTTGAATCTGATCCTGACATCTTTTTTTCCTGGACAAAGGTAAAAAAATATTTTTAATGCATATCTGATTCTGGCTCTTTTTTCAAGACAGGTTATGATAAACTGGTTTCAATGTTCTGAAAAATTCTAGTTCTAGAAGTTCTAGAATTGTTTTGAAAGGTGTATTTTGCTCACACTCGCACTCCTGGACACATGGCTGACCGTTTCGTGGAGGGCCGACACCTGCTTGGCAGCTGCACTGCTGTCCATCTCTGCTTCCAGCAGCTTCCTGAGTATCTCGAAAATCTCCAGCTTCTGCAGCAAGAGCTCTTTCTGTCGGGTCAAGAGCGTTGAATCTGATCCTGACATCTTTTTTTCCTGGACAAAGGTAAAAAAAATATATTTAATGCATATCTGTTTCTGGCTCTTTTTTTCAAGACAGGTTATGATAAACTGGTTTCAATGTTCTGAAAAATTCTAGTTCTAGAAGTTCTAGAATTGTTTTGAAAGGTGTATTTTGCTCACACTCGCACTCCTGGACACATGGCTGACCGTTTCGTGGAGGGCCGACACCTGCTTGGCAGCTGCACTGCTGTCCATCTCTGCTTCCAGCAGCTTCCTGAGTAGAACATCTTTGTCTGGCTGCAAACTGTCCCTCTCTAATCTAGACAAGAAGAAATGGCTTAAAATGTATCTGAAATGTGTATACATAATAACAAAAATGTCATTGTTTTCATTATACCTCCCAAAATCATTCCCCTCCAGCATCTTTTCCATGGACTCCCGTAGACGGGAGTTCTCCTGCTCTGTGGCCTCCAGCTCCCGGGCGACCTCTGCAAGCTCCTCCTCCTGCTCAGCGATGACACGCTGTGATGCGCTCAACCTCTCCGACTGACGCTCTAGCAGCTGCTCCTTCTTACGAAGCTCCACCTGCAAACACAAACATCACACACTTTTATTTGTTTCACATGTGTACCGCATTAACTATTATGACAAACTATTCAATCTGCTATTCCCTGTTCTATTTATATATATATATATATATATATATATATATATATGTACGTATGTGTATGTGTGTGTGAGAGAGAGCAAAATAATCATATTTTTATAATTTGGGGTCAGCAAGATTTATGAAATTAACACATTTAATTGAATTCAGCCAGGATGCATTAAATTGATCAAACATGACAGTAATGGTTTCCACAAACATATTACGCAGCACAACTGTTTTCAACATTGATGATAATAATAATAAATGTTTCTTGAGCACCAAAGTAGCATATTAGAATGTTTTATGAAATATCATGTGACACTGAAGACTTGAGTAATGGCTGCTGAAAATTCACAGGAATAAATTACATTTTATACTATATTAAAAACATTTTTATTAGTTTTAATAATATTTCACAATATCTGATCAAATAAATGCAGCCTTGACTGTTATTAGAGACAAAACCATAAAAAAAAAACGTACAGTCCCCAAATTGCACTATAGTGTATATATGCGTTTACTTTAAAAAGTTTGTTTCTAATTGCTGAATGAAATTTTCCTGGGATATAATTTCTCCAATCACTTATTTCTCACCTCATTTTTCAGAGAGCTGACCTCTGTCATCAGGCTGTCGATCTTCCTCTCGTACTGATTGATGCGTCCATGCAGTGCCTCTTCTTCATCAGTGGAGAGATCTTCTATTCGGAGAGGAGACTGGGAGCGTTCTGGTTCCTGTGGAGGTGTTATCTCCAGACAATGAGATGGTCCCTAAAATATACATAAACATCATAATAAGAAATAACACAATATTGATCACTTCTACAAAGGACTGCATAGTGTGTATTATTTTACATGAAATATGCACAAATGGGAATATGGGAATGTTATTTGACTGACCTCCCACTTAAATGGGGTCTCTCGTGTTGAGACCTTGCCAGGTGGGATCCATGGGACCATGGGACCCACCTTAGCAGTAGGATGCAAGCTACTTTTTGTTTTAACCTGGAACATAAAAGACATACACGGTGAGAGATGGGTCTCATGGATCTTTGGAGTATTTCTAAGCAGCATTAAAAGAACTGAAGCTGCACACCTCTGTAGACATTTCTTTATTCTTGCGTAATATTCATTGTAATTATATATGCAAGGATATTTTGAGGATGGTGTCTATGCACAGACTGCAAGCTGATGTTATACCTGGGCTGTCTTGGTAGGGCTGCATTTTGTGCTCTTCTTCACATGCACATGCACAGGTATGGTCTCGTTCACATGCACATGCAGAGGTGGGGAAGAAGAGTTTGTCGTTGATTTTCTCTGCATAAAAAAAGATAAATACCAATAAGCGTGCCTATGTAAATTCATTTTTCTAAACCGTCCAGATTGTAAATTGTTCAACCGACAGCTAGAACTTAACTAAGCAACATACAATCCTGTACGTCATATCACCTACCTATTTAACACGTAATGCATTGTCATAATTATTAATATACACGATCTACATCCTTGATATTAATAAGTAGGCTGAATTCTATATTTATGCTCTTAAAAATGGCATGTCTGATGATCTAACACATTTAAAATAACAAAATAAATAAAAAAGGGTATATAAACTCACATAAACATTTTTTTTTTTAAATGAATATATACCACTTCAATTATTTTAGTATTTTATAATAAAATTCATACAGTCACAACTACACACTAACTACTCAAGTAAAGTACCAGTCTTTGTTTATAGATCAGGGAACACATGCATGAAGGATCATTTTACTGCTCATACATCTTCAGGTCATGTTTCAGAGGACAGTGCTCAAGACTATCAGAGAGGTAAACCCAGACCACCACAACAGACCCTCTTACAATCATGACTGACATCTGGCTTAATATAAAGGTGACAACAACAATTCAATACATGCAAGTATATTCAATATATCCACCATTACATCAACAATGGATTCAGAAGTGAATGGAAGCCAAATAGGACACTGAGCTGCAAGCTAACAGGCAATTAACCTGCTAAGGAAGCAGAAACTAGCTTTCAAGGTACAAAAACACAACACAGACATCATGAGTAAGACAGAGAAGCTGCAAATAGAGCAGGAGAATTGTCCATCAATCAGTATAAGTATCGTTTGAAGAAGTCTACAATACAAAGTCGTTAAACATCAAGCGAAACGTATTTATTTGCAAACCAGCTTACCATGCGAAATTACAAACATTCAAACGTCGTCGACACGGGTAAAATGTACATTAAAATAGTTGCGAACTACTTCAGTTTTCGTGTCATCCCAGAGTCTCGAAACTCGAAACCCCATTCTTCAGGTGGATAATCGGTCTTTCATTTGATTGGCTGATTCAAATGGTTTCGTTGCAAGTGCGTGTTCGTGATTGGAGGAAATCGCCTGTACGCTGTCTATAGCAACGGCGTCCTTATAAACCAAGCCTAACAGAGCATAGACATAATAGAGGCCCAAGCTGCATGTGTTGTCAAGGATACAAACGAAGCTTAGAATCTCTGTTGAACGACATTCCAGTGGTAATATTTGTTCGAGCTGAAACTATAAACAAGTTGTGGAAATGCTCTCTATTATTTGGTTTCAGCGTCTGTGTGAGCCCACAAACAGGCTACAGCAACATGTGAGGCTGACTAAATACTTTTTTTCCCCACTGTATGCGTTTACTTTAAAAAGTTTGTTTCTAATTGCTGAATGAAATTTTCCTGGGATATAATTTCTCCAATCACTTATTTCTCACCTCATTTTTCAGAGAGCTGACCTCTGTCATCAGGCTGTCGATCTTCCTCTCGTACTGATTGATGCGTCCATGCAGTGCCTCTTCTTCATCAGTGGAGAGATCTTCTATTCGGAGAGGAGACTGGGAGCGTTCTGGTTCCTGTGGAGGTGTTATCTCCAGACAATGAGATGGTCCCTAAAATATACATAAACATCATAATAAGAAATAACACAATATTGATCACTTCTACAAAGGACTGCATAGTGTGTATTATTTTACATGAAATATGCACAAATGGGAATGTATTTGTAATATTTGACTGACCTCCCACTTAAATGGGGTCTCTCGTGTTGAGACCTTGCCAGGTGGGATCCATGGGACCCTCGTCTTCACCTTAGCAGTAGGATGCAAGCTACTTTTTGTTTTAACCTGGAACATAAAAGACATACACGGTGAGAGATGGGTCTCATGGATCTTTGGAGTATTTCTAAGCAGCATTAAAAGAACTGAAGCTGCACACCTCTGTAGACATTTCTTTATTCTTGCGTAATATTCATTGTAATTATATATGCAAGGATATTTTGAGGATGGTGTCTATGCACAGACTGCAAGCTGATGTTATACCTGGGCTGTCTTGGTAGGGCTGCATTTTGTGCTCTTCTTCACATGCACATGCACAGGTATGGTCTCGTTCACATGCACATGCAGAGGTGGGGAAGAAGAGTTTGTCGTTGATTTTCTCTGCATAAAAAAAGATAAATACCAATAAGCGTGCCTATGTAAATTCATTTTTCTAAACCGTCCAGATTGTAAATTGTTCAACCGACAGCTAGAACTTAACTAAGCAACATACAATCCTGTACGTCATATCACCTACCTATTTAACACGTAATGCATTGTCATAATTATTAATATACACGATCTACATCCTTGATATTAATAAGTAGGCTGAATTCTATATTTATGCTCTTAAAAATGGCATGTCTGATGATCTAACACATTTAAAATAACAAAATAAATAAAAAAGGGTATATAAACTCACATAAACATTTTTTTTTTAAATGAATATATACCGCTTCAATTATTTTAGTATTTTATAATAAAATTCATACAGTCACAACTACACACTAACTACTCAAGTAAAGTACCAGTCTTTGTTTATGGATCAGAGAACACATGTCTGAAGTATCATTTTACTGGTCACACATCTTCAGGTCACGTTTCAGAAGACTCAGAGGTAAACCGAGACCACCACAACAGACCCTCTTATAATCATGACTGACATCTGGCTTAATATAAAGGTGACAACAACAATTCAATACATGCAAGTATATTCAATATATCCACCATTACATCAACAATGGATTCAGAAGTGAATGGAAGCCAAATAGGACACTGAGCTGCAAGCTAACAGGCAATTAACCTGCTAAGGAAGCAGAAACTAGCTTTCAAGGTACAAAAACACAACACAGACATCATGAGTAAGACAGAGAAGCTGCAAATAGAGCAGGAGAATTGTCCATCAATCAGTATAAGTATCGTTTGAAGAAGTCTACAATACAAAGTCGTTAAACATCAAGCGAAACGTATTTATTTGCAAACCAGCTTACCATGCGAAATTACAAACATTCAAACGTCGTCGACACGGGTAAAATGTACATTAAAATAGTTGCGAACTACTTCAGTTTTCGTGTCATCCCAGAGTCTCGAAACTCGAAACCCCATTCTTCAGGTGGATAATCGGTCTTTCATTTGATTGGCTGATTCAAATGGTTTCGTTGCAAGTGCGTGTTCGTGATTGGAGGAAATCGCCTGTACGCTGTCTATAGCAACGGCGTCCTTATAAACCAAGCCTAACAGAGCATAGACATAATAGAGGCCCAAGCTGCATGTGTTGTCAAGGATACAAACGAAGCTTAGAATCTCTGTTGAACGACATTCCAGTGGTAATATTTGTTCGAGCTGAAACTATAAACAAGTTGTGGAAATGCTCTCTATTATTTGGTTTCAGCGTCTGTGTGAGCCCACAAACAGGCTACAGCAACATGTGAAGAAGCCTAAAAACTGAGTTAGCTTTCAAAATAAAAGCGTTGAAAAATGCCTATATGCGAATAAATAATTCAATAAATACATTTTAAATAAATAAATATAACATTTTTATATTCATATTCGGGTTTTGTTTAAACCAATGAAAATATCATTAAAAATGTCATTAAAACGTATCAAAATGTTCATAAAATATTTAGTTTTTTCTGTTATTACTCTTATTGTTTTCGTACTTATTATTTTTTTATTATAATGTTTTCCACAATATAAATAAAGCTCATTTCACATCTTTAGCACAAAATCAATGTTTGCTGCAGACCGCTGAAGAGACTTGACTGGATTCTTGTGGAGGTTGTTTCAAAATAAAAGTCATTCAAAGGCGTAATTTGAGCCAGTCTAAAAGCGGCCTAAAACACCACAAGATGGTGATAGCGCGACACTTGTCTTTCAACGTTTCATAAAAGCTGACACATGCAAAGTGTTTTTGAGACAAACAAGAACAACAACAGTTGCCACTTGCCTTTTTTTTAAAACCTGATTTACAAATATAAAACAAAACCACAGTATTGATCACAATAAACAATTTATTTTTTATAAATTAAATTAAATTAATGCATTTAGCAGACGCTTTTATCCTAAGCGACTTACAGTGCATTCAGGCTATACATTTGTTTTTTTTTACCAGTATGTATAGATAATAATAAACTATAAAAGTAATATTTTAGCACTTGTAGGAGTATTAAATTATTATGGTACCAGTATCTTCCCGATTTTCGTATTTCATTTGCCAGTAATCCTAAAATTTGCTGGGCTGCTTTTGATCTGCGAATCTACCTTATCTCACAGGAGCTGGTGGTTTCAGGCTCATTAATTATTCATCTTCTCGTCATTATGGGTGGGGTTCCGGACCCGGAAGTCAGATGTTGCTGTTGAGTCACCCCTGACTGGTAATAGCCAGATAGCAGAAAACAACTAGAGATGGTCCTGGAGAACTCGGCATCTTTGAACCATTCCAGACAGTGAATAAATGCGTTTTTCAATTAGGATATCACCTTGAGCATTTGTGCTTTACTTTACAAGACTGACGTTTTATCAAAATGATGGAAGAAATTGACAAATTTCAAGTACCACCAGTAAATCCAGAGACGAAGCTGCTGGTAAGTGTCACTCACTCTCACTACATGGAGAATAACAATGTGTACCTTTACAGGCCGTGGGAAATGACACTGTGTGAGAAGGTAGTAATTCTGTATTACCTCAATTAACCTGGCTCACAAACGCTGGTACATTACCAGATGTCATCTAGGATCGGTAGGTTTATTTAGACAAAACCGACATATCCAACTATATGTTGATACTATGCCAGTTGTCATGGTGCTGACATTAACTCAGTTGTGTTTAAATGTTCGTAAACCTGCCTTAATTAGACAAAATTAAAGCTCACACAAGTTATATATATGTGATATTATTTTTGACTGACAGAAATGGCTGTTTTTTTAATTAGGTGTCTGATTCGTGAATGCATCGTTCTTTTGAATGGGAGCTTTTCAATGAATCGGTCTGCGCGTTTTATTCATTAATCGGATTGAATCAGTCCGACTCTCTATGAATCGGATTGGAAAAGGCGGTTATTGTTCAAATGAATCGCTAGAACCAAATTAATGAGCTCTCACTTGTATCATTTAAAGGGATAGTTCACCCAAAAATGAAAATGTGATGTTTATCTGCTTACCCCCAGGGCATCCAAGATGTAGGTGACTTTGTTTCTTCAGTAGAACACAAACGGAGATTTTTAACTCAAACCGTTGCAGTCTGTCAGTCATATAATGGAAGTGAATGGGAATCACGGCTTTGAGAGTTAAAAAACATACACAAACAAAACCAAATTAAACCCTGCGGCTCGTGACGATACATTGATGTGTAAAGACACGAAACAATCAGTCTGTGCAAAACAAACTGAACAGTATTTATATAGTTTTTTTACCTCTGATTCACCGCAATGTCCGAACTGTCCAGAGCGTGTTCGCATCTTCTTCTTCTTCTTGCTTTATGGCGGATTGCAGAATTATAAGTGCATTATAAGTATCATTATGAGCCGCAGGGTTTAATTTGGTTTTGTTTGTGTATGTTTTTTAACTCTCAAAGCCGTGATTCCCATTCACTTCCATTATATGACTGACAGACTGCAACAGTTTGTGTTAAAAAACTCCGTTTGTGTTATACTGAAGAAACAAAGTCACCTACATCTTGGATGCCCTGGGGGTAAGCAGATAAACATCACATTTTCATTTTTGGTTGAACTATCCCTTTAAGTAATTATGTGAAATTAAGTTACTTTACAAAACCGAATAGCGAAAATGTTACAAATTAACTGCACTGGAATGTTCTTTTTGTGCCAATGTCAGGGCCACACGATGATACATCATTATTTTAAGCTGAAATTGAATTAGAATTTGTACATTAAATGCAATTAAAAATAAAATAACAGTTAGAATAATTTGTTAAATAAACACAATGCTGTAGAACTTAAGCACAAGGATGATAATTACAAACAATACAGGCCGGAAAGTACTTGACTTGAGTGGATTTGAACTCGTCAACCCAATCAGACAGTAGTAGCAGACACGTACATCTTGAATTTCCTGAATGTCTTATTTGTTTCAGAGCTTGCGTAAACACATTGATTTCCAGGGAAGTAAAAATGTTTTCATTCAGTTAGTAGGCCTGCATTATCTGGTAGGTCTGAAGTGTGCGCTTTAGAATATGCTGGATTGGTGAGATATGGCCCGGAGTGATAATGTCATTATTTTTTCATTGGCGCCCCACTATTCCCAAAGTGCCAAAGACCCAGCTGTTACCCTATACAACAAACTGTGCTTCCTCATGCTAATTCATTCTTCTGTGGGCAGAAAAGGACATAAACCCACTGCAACATGGCTCCTGTTTTTCAGAGAAGAAAACTCCTTCCTTTTAGGGATTTAGTAGTTAATGGCTTTCTGATTTGTTGTACTCATCACCTTCGTCTATAGAGAGATGAAGATGCAGTCTATCAGGTCACATAAATAATTAGAAGAAAAAAAAAACAATGACTAATTTTAATTTCCAATTGACATGTGGATAAAATGATGGCAACAATGACAGTAAGCTGCCACAGTGCCAGAGTCAGTTTGCGGTGACTGTAATTTTGCCAAGTAGGCCGTTTTCCAGGATCAGCATCTTTTGTTGGTTCTAGAACAACATTCCTGTCAAACAAACATTGTCCTGACACAAAACCTAACCATTAAATACCCTGTAAATCAGTGGGAAATTTAAGTAGAAGAACCCATCCCATCCCTTTTAATCTGTTGGTTATTGTTGGTTATCTGATTAACCAATATCACCTGGTAGTCACCTTATGGATCATGCTTTGCTGTGATTGGTCCAAAGTACATCTTGCCATATTATCCCACCAATCCTTTTCATCGCCTCAGCTGTGTTAGCATTCACTCATCTTCATCTCCTTCATCACCAACAGGCCATATTGACATGATTGACATCCATAGAAAGATCCTGGAGTTCAGATCATAAGGTCCCACATGATGCCATTAATCTATATATAATCTAAAATCTTTACTGATGTTAAAAATTGACCTTCACATTGACATCCATTTTAAAGTCCTTGAGGACAAACATTAGTCCATGTGAGAGATTTAACACAAGACCTACAGGTGTACAGTGTTTCAATGGATTCGTCATAGTAATCTTGTTTTTTTTCTGTTTTTTTTCTTCTTCTGTGGATGTGTGAGTCTTGGACTGCTCTAGATCAATGCAGACTTGCTTATGTGTTTCAGTTCCTATAGATTTCTGATCACTTTAATCTTGTTCTAAATCAGCTTTAAACAATGAGACCAGAGATTAGGGTTGCATCAGATTGGGTTCTGTAGTGCTCTGAGGCTTCACTTCTCTTGGTTTTCTCCAGTAGATCTTGCATAAATTTCACAGGCAGTTGTACATGTAGCTTGTGGAATATGCATGACTTTGATGATGTTCTTTGAGGTGTTGCTCTGAGATTTGTGTAGCCTATGTAGTCTAGCAAAGGCTGTCTGAAAAGCTCAATAGCATTGGCTTACTCAACAGAGTCCTTTGTAGACCACAAAGTACAAAGACAAATAGCATTTTAAAATTTATGTTGATCTGAAGCATTACCTCCTTGCTTTGAAGGTGTGTCCTGATGCTCGAAAAAAATGAAAATTATATTGTGGACGAGCAACAGCTGGAGATAAAGATGAATGACAATGTACTTCATGCCCGGCATATGATTAGATGCTTCAAGAGCTTGATGGTATCCTGCTGGGCTATTACCCACAATCCCCTGCTGGTCTCTTTAGCTGGTGCTGAGCTTAAAGGGTTTGTGAGAGCCCTGCCAGGCCTATAGCTGGCACTATGCCACGACCGAACCAGTGGACAATGAGGTTTCCTTCAACAACAAGTCTACTTCATGTTTGTTCCACAAGTGGATTTCTTGATGATACAGGTCATTCTTTATATCCAGTGACCCCTCCAAAGGTTTTAGCGTCATTTAGTCATCGCTAACATGAGCTAAGCATGTTTGTTTTGTTGATGTCAGACATTTGATATTGATATTGTTGATAGGTGGTTAGTGGAAAAGTACAAAAAAATGTAAATCTGTGTATCAGTGTTATTTTACTATTATTTATATACTATTATAGTAATGTGTGTTTATAATAGTTTTAATTTATATGTAGTTTTCATTTTGATTGTAGTTTTAGTAGTTTTGCTATGTGCTATATATCCTTTTGTCTATTTCTATAATATAAATATTTCTATATAGCTTTTTAGTAGTCTCTCTCTCTCTCTCTCTCTATATATATAGTTTTTATTATATAATATATAATCTTTATGTTCTAAATATTTTAACATCCATCCATCCATCCATCCATCCATCCATCCATCCATCCATCCATCCATCCATCCATCCATCCATCCATCCATCCATCCATCCATCCATCCATCCATCCATCCATCCATCCATCCATCCATCCATCCATCCATCCATATCTCCACCCATCCATCCATCCATCCATCCATCCACCCATCCATCCATCCATCCATCCATCCACCCATCTCCATCCATCCATCCATCCATCCATCCATCCATCCATCCATCCATCCATCCATATCCAATAGTTTTTGCACATTAAATTATGTAGCATTATGTAATCCTTTTTGTTTTAGGATTAGGGGATCCTAGCAAGGGTATCATCATGTTTGGGTGTCTGGCATCAAAAAGTTCAAAACGTTAAGTCCTTTCAGTATTGTGTAACACCATGCTGTATCTACTGATCACCAGACTTTCTTTTGGCTGTAGTCTGACACTTCAGTTAGTCATCTGGTGTGTCATGAACTGTACCAAAAACATAGCATTGCTATAATCGCATGGCTCTAGTGGCTCACGATGACGGCCCCAAAGACTCTCAAATGGCCACATGGTGCGCATCCAATGAAGGCAGGCTTTTTTAGGTCATAATAGGTGCTCTGTTGGCAGAGGCAGCTTGGGTGTGCTCTCAACATTTCCTCCAACAAGCTCCCTCTGTTCTGCCTCTCCCCGTCTCGAGTGATGTCACAGAGCACTCAGACCCTACGTATTTAAAGCTGGAGCAACAAAACATGCCTGGTGTCATGCGAGCCAACTATGCAGGAAGTACCAGCCAGTTACTATGACAGCTAGAATCTCTCCTTCATCCATCTCTCAACCAATGGAACCCAGACTTTGAGTAGTAATGAAGGCTTGCAAATTTTATATTGGACAACAAGACAGTAAGATTTGTCTATCCATCAGTCTAACTTTAGTGCAATTAGTATTGTGAATATTTCCAAAAGAAATGTATTTGTAATAAAAACTCAAGACTTACATATTTTAAGAGACCTTTGACTATTAATATTTTACTGGCCTGTCATATTTTTTATATTACGCTACAGATGTAGATGTTTTAAAAAAAAAATCACCCTAGATTTTTTTAAAAATTTCTATCAAATATAAATTATATAATAAATGTATGTTTTTAATTTTAATTTATTTATTTATTTATTTGCCATCAATACTATAGCCTATATAAAATAAAATAAAATAAAATAGATTTATTCAATATTGTTTTAAGGCAAGACATCCCAAAAATAAACTAGTAGATTAATGTATAAATTTTTCATACTCCCCCATTGACTACATTAAGATTTGCATGTTTTTTTTTTTTTTACAGTATTACAAGTTTCCTGATATTTACTGTTTAAATATGCAAATGATACATTATCTAATTAAATATGCACTAATTAGATAATACATTTCTAGAAGAGAAGTCTGAACATTTGATAAAGCCAGATTCAAAATTCTTCTTTCATTTTGTTTCATTAGAGTTAAAGGTTTTTTTTACAGATGGAATTTTGGATATCTCTTTTTATCACTCCATGAATCAGAAAATACTGTCAACTGCCAGAAAAAATCATGTTTTTAGGAATAAAATCTTGTATAAATTCAGACAAAATTGGGATTCATCTGATAACCAGTAACTTTACAGTACATTGGGAGTTTTCGAATGCACAGGCCCTACATCTATCTCTGCTCCCAGAATCGATAAGTTGCTGGAGCACAGCTGTGAAAGCAAATCTGAGACGTTTTGAGAGAGATGTATTAAAATGACCCGTTCTGGTGACAGCGTGCCGTGCTGACATTGTGCTGACTCGTGTTATTTTACTCAACCCCAGTAAAATCAACACCCTTGATACATGCCCTGCCTCTCCAGATGCCATTATTTACAACCAGTCTGATTTTTGCTGTCTATTTTTCATCAGCACATTGAGCATGGTTGGGGTTTTGTACCAGAGAGAGCCCTTCGTTACATTGTTTCAGATTTGGAAGGCTTTTCTAGATTTACACTCTTAATTCATATGGAAACACAGCTTTCTCAAAATCCATTTGCCAACTAGTCAATTTTGGAAATGTATAGTTTTGCATATTGCTAATATCTAGCGTCTGCACTTGGGAACGTAGTGTTGCATCTGTGTGATTGTGGTTTTGTCTCCAGGATCCTGCAGCAACGTCCACTTTGGAGGCTGAAACAGGAACGAGAGAATCAGAGTCAGTCGCCATCAATTACAAGCCCTCTCCACTGCAAGTGAAGATAGGTAAGGCACTTTCTCATTCAGCCAGTGATCTGAATAACATGCCATATCATCACCAGTGTAATTTGTCCATTTGAGTGTAAAAACGACTGAATTGATTTTCCCACTTGATACTGTGATTGTGAAGCATACGTTTTGGAGCGAGATCTAAGAAGCGATTAGCAGTAGGCCGTGTGAAATGGATGACTGTGGTTTTCAATAAGAGAGTCTTCAAATCTGAATGTTTCTCTCAGATAAAGTAACTACTGCTTTTCAAATACAATTGTGGAGCTTTTTTGGGCTGTCATATTCTACAAGGAAATTTTAAATATGAGCTAAATTAATTTCTGTGTAAATTGCAAAAAACATCCTTATGTCATTTGTTGCACCCAAATAGTCATCCATATTTTTGACCATCTTTTTGAATATTAAAAAGTTTTAATGCTCAATTTCATTTGAAGCAATCTACTTTGTGTAACATTGAATAATTTAATAATGAATGTAATAATTTAATAATCATTTGGAATTTGGTATAATGGAAAACGTATACATTTATAATAAATAGCCGTTATATCATTTATCCACCATAACATAAAAATAATTATTGGCAGTCTGTTTACCAAAAAACAAACAAACCAAAAAAGTTTGATTTTACATACTATTACAGTATTTATCAATATTATTTTATTTTTATATTTTTGTTTTAAATTTAAGGTTTACGTTTTATTGATTTTGCTTTGCACTTTTGTTATTTTTATTATTATTTTTACATTTCTATTTAGCTTTAATTTATTTTTATTTCAGTTTTAGTCATTTTAGTATTACAAATTATTGTTATATATGTATATATATATGGCTAAAACAACAAATAATTAAATAAAGTTTTTCACCTAATATTTATATTTTATATTATTGCAGCTGAATTTCAATGATGTAAAGCAATTTTTAATAATTGTAGTCTTAGTTAACAGTAACAACACTGCAACCATAACTTTAAAATTATTATTGGCCATCAATATTATCCCAACAACAAAAAAGAAATATAATCCCCCCATAAAAAAAAAGAATCTTTGAGGGGTAGAAATAAAGTCCATTTAAGGTCTTGAATTTTTAGATCCTATTTGATTGACACACATGTGGTTGCTTATTTAAAATATTGATTATTAGTCCTTTTCCCCTCCAGTAACAGGAAAAAACCTGCTTGTCAAGCTCAGACTTCACGCCTGAAGAAACTGTTCTCCAGCCAGAGAACCACGCAGAATGGGGAATATTAATAAGACTGTAGTCTCAACGCATAATAAAACTTTGTGTGTTGCCATGGTATTTATCTGGATTCAACAGAATACAATCAAAGCATAACTGCAGTTATAAATGTATGCAAGGAAGACAGTCTTCAGTATGCAAATGGCTATGAGACTGAAGACCAATACCAATTCCGTATGCAAATATTACGATCACACCATCACTATTGGTTACGTTTTGAATACTGAACGTTTTATCAGTGTAAGTCAATAGGAGATTTATCAAATGCCATTTGTTTTAATTTTGTTCTTTCGTTAGAGAAACAGCGAGAGCTTGCGAGGAAGGGCTCGGCGAAGAACGGAACTGTGGGTAGTCCAGTCAATCAGCAGCCCAAGAAAAATAACGTTATGGCCAGAACAAGGTGAGGTTTGGTACACTCTCATTTTCATGAGAAATAACTTTAACCCACAAGTAGTTCTTAAAATAAACATTTGAGTATGAGAAACACCATATATGTTTGTATTATATATATATATATATATATATATATATATATATATTATAAAACAAATGTATGGCCTCATAATAATGGTTGATTTGTTTAGTACATTAAAATATGAACAGCAACAACATCAAATCCTATAAACAGCAGCTTTATATGAAGGCTTTACAGTCTATGAATGTTAATTAGTGTTAGTGCAGTGTGTATGAGGACTTCTGCCGTCCCACCGGTCCCTAGTGCCCTGTCAGGATTAGTTCAAATGCAAGGACCCATCCGCAGGCCTGGTTTAGAGCACAGCTTTAGGCCTGAAGTTTAGCTGCTTGCTTTAAAAGCCTGAGGGCCATAGATTAACTTGAGCTTTTGTCCCAGAGAAGAGGAACAAAAGATGTCTAGCGCCAGCTCTGGCTAATGTAACAGGGTTTGATAATGTTGAACTCAGCCATGCCTCTTATTTATGATTTCCCTTGCCAGATTTGTCCTAGTACTTATTGATTTGGGAAAAGTGGATATTAAAATTAAAGGTTAATAGTTACAAATAAAACCAAAAAATGCTGCCTTTGTTTTTGAAGGTTTATAATAATGAGAGAGATATAATTTAGATTATATTGGGCTATTTTTATATTACTGGTATTGTGCCTGTGTATAAAAAAAAAGAAGAACGTTTTGGATTTTTATCATTTCATTTTTGTTATAAAATTGTATCTTATCATTAGTTGTTTACAATCTGATTTTATATATTTTTTTATTTTAATAAAAAAAAAAAATACACACACACACTATATTATTATGCAGATTTTTTCTTAAAAATAGTATTAAAGAAAAATTTATCTAGTATGATTAAAAAAAAGAGCTGCTTTTTTTTTCCACATACGCACGACCGGAAGGAGTGGAAGCGGTCGACTGTGGCATAATAAAAGTTCCGCTGCTTTCGAGCCGTGTGTCGCGCTCGTTCAGTGGCCTCGTTTCGCTTCGACGGCTTTCAGGCTCACCCTGCTTCATTCTACTACCTTAATAAATCATTAGCTCATCCATGAACATGATTTCTGCCTGAGTCCCGTTGGATTGCTTCGGCTGTGGGGATGAAGACGGCAACTCCCATGATTCCACACTCAGTCACAGCGTCATCTAACTACGCCTTTGTCTCTTTGTTTATTTTAAATATGCGCCCTCCAGCGGTGAAAATGACATATTGTGCCTTTAATATTCAAGCATAGATGTACAAGCATAGATTTTTGATTGAACTGGTCTGACAGTCTCTTTCATTTGTCCTACTTTCATTACAGGTTGGTTGTCCCTAATAAAGGCTATTCATCCTTAGACCAGAGTCCAGATGAGAAGCCACTTGTAGCACTGGACACTGACAGGTATTCACACGAAAAACGTCATTCTATTATTCTCAGGGAAGTGCTCTAGAAATCTTTTGTGAATATTTCAGAATGCTTCACTTCAAGGGAAGGATTAGGATGTATCAAACGACGAGAGATGGAAATAAATCCTCTAATTAAAGCTTTGTGCCATTTTCCTAGCCAGCCATCTCCATCAAAAAAGGACCTGACATTTAATCAAAATACCAACTAATTTTAAAGTGACTAAAGAATCAACATTTGCTTTTGCAAAAAAATAAAAATAAATACAATTCTCATCCATCACAGCAGAGACTCTCATTAAATATGAACAAAATTGTCTAGAAAGGCAGAAGCAAGTCTCATTACCTGGTTCAGTTTGCAGTATTTTTTATAATATTGTCTCTTTAGGGAGCACTTTCACTTTCTTTTGTACAATTTTTTTCCCCTTTAAGTTAACGAATGTTGTAAAAGTTTCTGAGGCCAAAAATTTAATTTGTTTTTAATTGATTATTAACATTTTTAATCATTTATTTTCACATGACCATTGTCCACCCGCTTTCTGATTATAATAATTAAATGGACTTTTAACTTTAATATTTACACTGCCATTCAAAAGATTGGGGTCAGTATGATTTTTTGAATATGTCTCTTATGCCAAGGCTGTGTATATTTAATCAAAAGTACAGTAGAAACACAATATTGTGAAATATTATTAAAATTGTAATTAACAGATCTATTTCAATATATTTAAAATTTTATTTTATTTTTGTGATGGTGAAGCTGAATTTTCAGCAGCCATTACTCCATTCTTCAGTGTCACATGATCCTTCTCAAGAAACATTTTTTTAATCAATGTTTAAAACAGTTGTGCTGCTTAATATTAATATAATCTGCTTAATAATTTAATGCATACTTGCTTATGCTCACTGTGTTTTGCAGCTTCATTTTCATAATTAGAATGACTTTGTTTCAGAAAATAGTGGGAAACACCGTTTTTGAATGATATGGTTCCAATGATATGGAATGATTAATGTGTTAATGCGCACCTTTAAAATGAAAATTTTGCCACCATTTACTCACCTTTCACTTGTTCCAAAGCTGTATGAGTTTCTTTTGAACACAAAGAAAGATATTTTGAAGAATGTCGGTAACCAAACAATTGACTGTAGCTGTTGACTTCCACTGTTTGGTTTCCAATATTCTTCAATATATCTTCTTTTGTGCTCAACAGAAGAAAGACACTCATACAGGTTTGGAACAACTTGAGGGTGAGTCAGTTAAGACAGAATTTTCATATTTTAGTGAACTATCCCTTTAAGCATTCCGGACTATGACATGCTCTTAGTGCAGAGTCACGATTAGCAGTGTAATTCTGGCCAGGATTTGTCTCGTCTCTAAGTTTCCAGTCCTGAGAGTTGGAAAAAAAAGCAAGAAAACATGTTTGTTGACAGAAGTCCAAAGCACTTGAAATCATCGGTGTCGTTTGTGTAGCCTACTACACCCTTCTGTAATGAGATGTGTCACAGTATGTGTTCAGCCATAATGGCGTGGTTGCTGTTCAGTTCAGATGATCAGGCACAGCGTGCAGCGTCTCACACAGATGGGTCTCTTAACTTAATGCATTCTGTGATGCCAGCTGTCTGGATCTCTGTGACCTCAGCTGCCTGCAGTTGTGATTAAGTCATGTTTTAGGTCACCCATCCTTCATTGTCTCTCTCTTTCTGTTTTTCCATTTCAGCCTCGCTGTATGTAACACTCATTCCCTGACGTTTAGTACGTACACCCACTGTCTGTCACATGCTCAGGCGCTTTGTCCATCACATGCTTGTACTGGTTGCTGTCATACTCATTCCTGGAGCGCTCAGCTTCATTAAAACAACTTGTAATTACCGCAGCAATCAGCAGAAGGCTCCAGATTGTCGCTGTTGATTTTTCCTGATAAATTAATTTGGCTGAAATGTCATCTTCACATTTTTCTCTCTCTCTCTTGCTGTAACTGTGACTAAATAGAACCTCTTTTGTAATTATAAAAATGTGTTTAATATTACTAGAAACATTATAGGCAGAATACACATGTTGAAAAATAAATTAGGGAAATCAACATTCAATATGGAAGCTATATTTGATATACAGTGGGGCAAAAAAGTATTTAGTCAGCCACCAATTGTGCAAGTTCTCCCACTTAAAAAGATGAGAGAGGCCTGTAATTTTCATCATAGATCTTTGGAGGGAGTTGAAAATCCGTGTTGCCCAGCGACAGCCCCAAAACATTACTGCTCTAGAGGAGATCTGCATGGAGGAATGGGCCAAAATACCAGCAACAGTGTGTGAAAACCTTGTGAAGACTTACAGAAAACGTTTGACCTCTGTCATTGCCAACAAAGGGTATATAACAAAGTATTGAGATGAAATTTTGTTATTGACCAAATACTTATTTTCCACCATAATTTGCAAATAAATTCTTTAAAAATCCCACAATGTGATTTTCTGGATTTTTTTTCTCATTTTGTCTCTCATAGTTGAGGTATACCTATGATGAAAATTACAGGCCTCTCTCATCTTTTTAAGTGGGAGAACTTGCACAATTGGTGGCTGACTAAATACTTTTTTCCCCCACTGTACCTAAACAGATCTTTGCTGAATCAAAAAACAGTTTGCAGAGTTTTTTTTAAGTGAGTCATTGAATTGCTGCAGAAGGGCTGATTTCATTGGTCTGTGGCTGTTTATCTGAAATTAAGGTGCTCATTTGTGACTGTGTACTTCCTGTTGTTTTTTTTAGTGACGATGACTTCGATATGTCCAGATATTCATCATCTGGATATTCCTCAGCCGAGGTGAGATGTCTAAATGACCAGGTACTTATGCAATGAAATAAAGCCACTTAAGTATTTGAACCCTTTGCCGTCTTACTTGTCTCTACAGTACATAGTTAAAATAAATCAACTGCTAATTGAGTAGAAACTTAGCCAATATTTATTTTATTTTACTATTTTTATTTACTATTTTGTTTATTTTTGCTAATAGTTTATTTATTTTGTAGTTTAGTTAAGTCAAGTCATCACATCTTTTCTAAAGTGGCTTTGTATAATATAATATTTTAAAGGTTCAGTTCACCCAAAAATTATATATATATATATATATATAATTTTGTTTGGTAGATTATATTATTTAAAATATTTTAAATTCTCTGATAGCTACTGTAACCATTTTGTAAAATTTTTGCCACAGCAAATAAACCAAGACTTAAACATCCAGCTGCTGAAGGATGGCTACCGATTGGACGAAATCCCAGATGATGAAGACCTTGATCTCATCCCCCCTAAATCGGTCAACCCCACCTGCATGTGCTGCCAAGCCACTTCCTCCATAGCCTGTCAAATTCAGTAACCCCTCCTGTCCCAAGCCTGTGAGTTAAGCGCACAGTTAGCACCCTCAGCGTAGATTAACTACTAAAGAACTTAAAAACAATAGAATGGGTGTATTAAAATGAACATAAAATAGGGAAAAATAATGAATGAAAATGCACAAGTATGTAACTGTCTTTGGTTCCTCCTATGGTAGGACGTGAGTATCATCACCAGAGGGCACTAGAATTAGGTGTGTATATAAATGCATGGTGCAACATTAGAAGAATACAGCTCTTTTAAAATGGAACAAAAATGAACATTTCACACTACAGACTTCTCAGTAACCTTCAGTTTTCCCAATGTTTTTGACTTAAATACCCTCACAGTCCATCAGGAAGGGCCCCTTTACACCAAATCAGAAATGTTTTCCTTTTCACTTATATAATACATATTTAAAAATGATACAACAAGTCTCTTTTTTATAGGTTTATCAAAGCAAAATCAACATTTTTTTTTTCCTTTTTGGAAATGACTGCTCAAGAACATTTGCCTTTGTTTAACTGATGCTTTCTGATGTTATTAGGACAGATGTGTTTGTTTTGTAATGAAAGGGAGTGTATAGTGACCAGGTGAATTTGTTTCTCAGATCATTTACATTGCAGATGTACGTATTAATATATTATATGTAGCTTTGTAGCAAACACTAATAAAGGGAATTCTCTTAAATTGAGATATCCATACAGAAGACACCGATCTGCTACGAAATTGACAGCAGATGTAATTGTTAAGTCAGGGAATTTCATTGAATAATTGAGATGTGTTTACGAAGAGACTTTATTTTTTGAACATATTCTTTTGTGTTCAGTGTTTCGGTCAGTGTTGCTGCACACAGACCCAACAGTTAAACTGGATTAAAGGAACTTAAATGTTAGTTTTCAAAGATAAACTAAAATGTACCTCGACATAAGACACAAGTTAATTCGGTACAATTTTCATCATTTCTGAGAGCTTTGTTTTGAGAATTGTTGCAATGTATTAGGAGGGGAAGAAAGCCTGTATTGATTTACTTATAGATAATAACAGCTGCCAGATACATGTCCCATAATCTTTGTCCTTAACAGGACAACAATTCTATCATTTCTGTTCATCCGATTTCTGTCAGAATGCACATAATGTGTTGTTTCTTTATTTTAAAGATGGAAAGGTCATGAAATGCTTATAGCCAGCATTCAAAATGTTGCCAGAAATCAATTTGACACTTTTGTGCTCTCGTCTTTATAGTAATTAGAAAGTACAGTACCATTTTGTCCGACATTAAGTGTAGTACTCTGGAACAGGATACTCTGCATTTGCTGTTTCTTTATAAATTCATCTCAGCTGTTTGAGTCAGTGGCCAAATCTATATTACTTCTGTTAAAAACAACAACTACAACACTCAACAAGTATGAAGGTCCTTGCATCGATTTTAAGATTGTACTGTTCTCTACAGTATTTCTGTTTTCTTTGTCATGCAACAGTTGTTTATTTTGTACAATTTACAGAGCACCTTATCATCTTGTGTGTATTGTCACCCAGTTGCCATTGCCAGCTGTAATTAAATGCCATTGCACCAAACACATAACCTAGTAACACTCCAGTTTTCATCTGATGTGGCAAATTAAGAGAATTCATGAAAAGAGATTACAATATAATAGTATAGTAATCTAATATTTCATGTTTTATACACAACTGTTCAAAAGTTTGAGGTCAGTAGGATTTTTTTTTTCTAATAGTTTAGTAGGGTTTTTTTTTTTCAACAAAAATGCGTTAATTTGGCAGGGAAGACATTTATGGTGTTAAAATATTTCTGTTATATTAAATCAATGCTTTTCGTTTGCATTTTCTATTCATTAAAATCCTAAAAAAATTCATATTGTTACCACAAAAATATTAATCGGTATTCAATGGAAGCTTGTTTCAGCCATGCCATAAAAAAATAATCGTATAATTCAGACATTTTTTTCATGCAATCTCAAGTTTATTTCTCTCAGTTCTGGCTTTTCTTCTCAGAAAGTCCGAATTGTGAGATACAAACTCAGAATTGCGAGGAAAAAGTCTGAAATGTGAGTTTTTAAAAAAAATCCTGTGGCAGAAACAAGCTTCCACAGTTTTCAATATTGCCATCAATGAACTACTTTTTAAAATATATTAAAATAGAAAACAGTTATTTTACGTTGTAAAATATTTTACAGTATTACTGTTTTTACTGTATAAATTGCTGAGTATTAGAGACTTGCACGGTAGTGTAGATCTGATATAGGAATTGACAAGCTTTTTGTTTTGATTATTGTGGATCGGTGTATCCAAATAACAGTATGCGGTTACATATTTTCTTTTTACTGCTTTTCATATGGCTACAAAATGCAACAATGCAAACTCCCCAAACCTATATCCCTAAATGCTTACATTTTATTGTTGTATTGATATGCAGGCAAGTATTTCATACTACACTGCCATATAGAGGTGCATTCACTCAGTATTTTTGTGTATTTCATGGTGTCATTGACACCAGCATGACCATTACACAAATGTTTTCATTTGCCAATGCCATTGTTAATTTATTCCACAAGGAAAAATGTCCACTTTTGGCCATGTTTCAGTGGTAAAGCCCTTAGCGCAGCACAAACCTACAAAATGCCTGTTCAGTAGACTTACCATAGATAGATATGTACAGTAGATGGAGAATTCGGTGAGTTCGGAAAGGTCTCTTAAGCCTGCCATTTCTAAGCTTTCATGGTAGTTACAGATGCGCCATACGACTGACTGATCTGTGTAGTGATGAATGAAGATGTCTGTCATCCCGTGCCTCTGCATCTTTGGTTCAAGATACACTCTGTTGTATAACACCTAATAGAGATTGTACGCTTTCTGTTACTACACACAAGTAGACTGCCTTAAGTCAAGCTATACAATGGTTCATGTTATTTATTGCCGGTGGTATGTTTTTAATTTATTGATATACAGGATTTTTTTTTTTACATTTTGTTTTTTGTTCTCTTTTCTTTCCTACAATTTTTCCCTCTGCTGTCGATAAATCTGATTGTAAAGACGTGAACAGTTTCCATGCCAGTATTTAACAATGTTGTTCTGTGTAGTGAATCATATCAGTAAATAGAATTACAGTAAATTACAATTGCAACACCCTTGTCTTGCGTATTTTTATGCATATGTATACAGAATTTATATACTGAATTTGAATATGAATTAGAAAAATGTTTATGAAATAAAATTGTATTTGTTTCAAGTATTTTTAAAATTAATTTATTATTGTTGTTTGTGTTATTATTATAGCAGATAGTGAAAAAAGCAGCCAGCAAGTATCCAGCAAACATATCAACTTGTGTCAGCCACTCTGAAGAAGGTCAAATATAAAATAGTTTGACGTTTTTGGTCACACATTTATTTCACAGTTCTGGTGATATGAGTATTACTTTATACTAATAAAAAGAAACGGTAATAGGGGTGTCACAACTTTTAACTGGCTCTTTCCTGTATTCAACCATATTTCTTTCAATTCTGAGGTTTAGACTTCAGTGACGTAAGAAATTGTAACAACTGGAAAGGGGTGCAGAAGTGTTGTAGATTGTGTGGGATTGGAGGAGAAGTCTAATTAGCCTGGTTTATTCCCGTCTGGGCCAGATGGTGCACTAGGCTTACCTGCGGGCCTCTCTAAGCCTTGTCCCGGCCATGCTTCGGACATCACATCCTGCTCAGAGCACAAGACAGATCGTTCTTCCACACTGAGGAAGATCTAACTTATATTTTGGGTGAGTTCCAGTCTTGAACTAGGATCATGTTGGGCCAAGTTCTGCTATAATATTTTATTACATCTACTGTTCTTTTAATCAAGTTTTACGCATGGCAGCAAATTTCATTATAATTAGCCTAATGATGTGAAGTGCTAAGGTTGTAGTCGATACTCAGCGATTATTGTTATTGCTCATTACATTGTGTCCATATTCTGCATGATTAAAAAACTTACACCATGCATAATATTGGATCTTTTTGATAAAAATGGCTTTTTGCTTTTAGATGAATTGCTATTTGTGATTAAAACTAATTCTGGCATTTAATAGTTTATTTGTTTGTAAAATGTCAATATTTGAAAGATATTTTTGTGCCTGATTTGCAAACCTTACAGGCCCAGAAACTGCCAATTTAAAATACATTTTTGACATTTTAAAATATTACTTAAACATAATTATTGCAGTTAAGTTCATTTTATACACGTTAAAGTTCATTCAAGTAGTTAGTAATGTCTTGAAATGTCTATAGATTTTATTATAAGTGTGTACGGACACTCAGCAGTCCATGGATTCTAAGGATTCTTGGACAAAATAAGTTTATTGTTCTTTTTAATATTTCATCTTGCATTTTTCATAGATGTCTTTTGGTGGACTCTTCAAACCTGGAAAGTGGCGGCACTTCTGCTGCTGTCAGTGCATCTCCTGCATGCGTCTGCCCTGCCGGCTGCATCCTCCTATGAGTTCATCGCATACAGGATGCAGCAATACAATTTACATCAGGATAAACATGGTAACACACCACAGTTTAAAGGCATAGTTCACACAAAAAAATTATAATTTTTTCGAAATATCATATATTTATGTTCCACAGAAAAGAAAAGTTATACAGGTTTGGGATGACATGAGAGTGAGGAAAATTATTTCAATTTCAATTATAAAATAATTATAAACATATATTTAAGTCTACAATGGTGCATTTACAACACGCGGGCCTCTCTAAGCCTTGTCCCGGCCATGCTTCGGACATCACATCCTGCTCAGAGCACAAGACAGATCGTTCTTCCACACTGAGGAAGATCTAACTTATATTTTGGGTGAGTTCCAGTCTTGAACTAGGATCATGTTGGGCCAAGTTCTGCTATAATATTTTATTACATCTACTGTTCTTTTAATCAAGTTTTACGCATGGCAGCAAATTTCATTATAATTAGCCTAATGATGTGAAGTGCTAAGGTTGTAGTCGATACTCAGCGATTATTGTTATTGCTCATTACATTGTGTCCATATTCTGCATGATTAAAAAACTTACACCATGCATAATATTGGATCTTTTTGATAAAAATGGCTTTTTGCTTTTAGATGAATTGCTATTTGTGATTAAAACGAATTCTGGCATTTAATAGTTTATTTGTTTGTAAATGTCAATATTTAAAAGATATTTTTGTGCCTGATTTGCAAACCTTACAGGCCCAGAAACTGCCAATTTAAAATACATTTTTGATATTTTAAAATATTACTTAAACATAATTATTGCAGTTAAGTTCATTTTATACACGTTAAAGTTCATTCAAGTAGTTAGTAATGTCTTGAAATGTCTATAGATTTTATTATAAGTGTGTACGGACACTCAGCAGTCCATGGATTCTAAGGATTCTTGGACAAAATAAGTTTATTGTTCTTTTTAATATTTCATCTTGCATTTTTCATAGATGTCTTTTGGTGGACTCTTCAAACCTGGAAAGTGGCGGCACTTCTGCTGCTGTCAGTGCATCTCCTGCATGCGTCTGCCCTGCCGGCTGCATCCTCCTATGAGTTCATCGCATACAGGATGCAGCAATACAATTTACATCAGGATAAACATGGTAACACACCACAGTTTAAAGGCATAGTTCACACAAAAAAATTATAATTTTTTCGAAATATCATATATTTATGTTCCACAGAAAAGAAAAGTTATACAGGTTTGGGATGACATGAGAGTGAGGAAAATTATTTCAATTTCAATTATAAAATAATTATAAACATATATTTAAGTCTACAATGGTGCATTTACAACACATCATTTGCAATGTAGACTTTTCCAATAATAGTTGTGTTATGGATAAGAAGAATAAAAAGTGAAAAAGGAATGGAGTTTTTAATCCCATTTTGTGCAAAAATACACTACCGGTAAAAAGTTTGGAATAATTAACTATTTATTTTATTCTTTATTAATTTTTTTATGCTCACCAAAGCTGTTCAGTAAAACAGTATTTTTGTGAAATAATTTATTTTCTTCAGCAAGGATGCCTTATATTAGTCAAAAGTGACAGCACAAACATTTATAATGGTACAAAATATTTCTATTTCTATTATTAAACTTTCTATTCATCAAAGAATCCACATAAAATCAAGCAGCAAATGTTTTCAACACTGATGATAAAAAGTACCATTGTTAATAACTGAGCACCAAATCAATATATTAGACTGGAGTAATGGCTGCTAAAAAAATCTGCTTTGCCAACACAGGAATAAATGACATTTTAAAAATATTAAAATAGAAAACGGTTATTTAAATTGTAATAAAATGTAATAATATTGCTGTTTTTCCTGTAGTTTTGATCAAATAAATGCAGCCTTGGCGAGGATTAGAGACTTGAGCATAAAACCTTTTAAAACCATAACATTGTAATTATTCCAAACTTGTGACTGGTAGTTTACAAGTCAAAAGGTTATTGTTCATATTACTTCCAGCTCATTTGTCAGACTGAAAATGTCAAGTCAAGCACAATGCATTGTGGGAAACAGGCAGTATGTTATTTCAAACATATGCTGAATTCAGAATCACATACTACTTGTACTAATCCTGCCATAGAAAGACATGATAAAAATAGTAAGAGCAGTATACTAGTATGTGATTCTGAATTCAGCAATAGCCATGATGTCTTTTTAATAATGCCAAACCACAGAATTCAACTTATTCTGAAATCCTTACTGATTTAGCAATATGTGAAACACACCACTGGAAAATCTAATTTCTTGATTTAATTACGAATGCACTGCTTTATGGTGGCTGAATCTCAGGTCCTGCAGAAGGAGACCCTCATGCCTGCGTAGGTGGTCCAAGAGGACGACCAGCTGCTCTGTATGTATGAAGAAGTCACTCAGGCTGCAGCAATTAAGTCTGCTTCCTAGTGAGAGCTGAGAGGGATGCTACCGAGTACCAGCAGTCATAAAAAAGATAATGTAATGTTTTAGCTGTAAATTATTATGCATTTATTATTATGATTGACTGGTTAAAGATAAAATACAAAACAAAATTAAACAAAATAACAAAAACTGCCATAGATGCCTGTGAGTGAATGACTTGCAAAATAAAATAAAATTAAATTAATTGCGCCATTATTAATTAAACAGCAATGCTAAGTAAATATTTATGCCTAAATTTAAGATTTATGTATTTGAATTGGATATAAAAAAATTATTTTCATTTGAATGACACTTTTTTAACATAAAAATAAACTGTCAAGTCAAGTCACCTTTATTTATATAGCGCTTTTAACAATACAGATTGTGTCAAAGCAACTGAACAGCATTAATTAGGAAAATAGTGTCAATAATGAAAAGTGACAATAGTAAACACTCATTTTTCAGTTAAAGACAGTTCATCATTGAATACAGTGATGTCAACATCCAGCTCAGTTTAAATAATATCTTTGCAATCATGTCAACGATATCGCTGGAAATGAAGTGTCCCCAACTAAGCAAGCCAGAGGCGACAGCGGCAAGGAACCAAAACTCCATCGGTGACAGAATGGAGAAAAAACCTTGGGAGAAACCAGGCTCAGTCGGGGGGCCAGTTCTCCTCTGACCAGACGAACCAGCAGAACGGAAAAATCAATATAAGACGTAATAAAACAGACGATGAACAATATTAACAGCAATTATTATATGATGCAATCAAACTTATAGCAAAATGTGGTAGTTCTGGATGTTGTTTCAGGGTTGGCATCATCTGAGGTCCTCTGAGGAGTTGCATCATCTCTTCTCAGGTGTTCTGGATCCAGACTGAAGCTTGTGTAAATCCTAGTTACCACGGGATGTCAATCCCATGGCAAAAGACAGAGAAACAAATACAAACATAATTAGCGTAGCTGCTGTTCCAACCAAGCAAAAATGATTTGTTTAACCCAAACTAACGAATAATAATGTGCATTTGATTAGATATAACTGCAGTAAAAGATTATGACTGCAGTAAAAGATTATGAGATGCATTATTTGAATGCTTGGCCAAAGAGATGTGTCTTTAATCTAGATTTAAACAGAGAGAGTGTGTCTGAACCCCGAACGTTATCAGGAAGGCTATTCCAGAGTTTGGGAGCCAAATGCGAAAAAGCTCTACCTCCTTTAGTGGACTTTGCTATCCTAGGTACTACCAAAAGTCCAGAATTTTGCGACCTTAGGGAGCGTGATGGATTGTAGCGTGGTAGAAGACTAGTTAGGTACGCAGGAGCTAACCCATTAAGGGCCTTATAGGTAAGTAATAATATTTTGTAACTGATACGGAACTTAATAGGTAGCCAGTGCAGAGACTGTAAAATTGGCGTAATATGATCATATTTTCTTGACCTGGTAAGGACTCTAGCCGCTGCATTTTGGACTACCTGTAGTTTGTTTATTGAAGATGCAGGACAACCACCTAGCAGTGCATTACAATAGTCCAGTCAGTCAAACATAAATGAAACAGGAAAGAGATTTCTGCATTTTTTTCCCAAAAAAGGCATTGTTTATTATTAACTTTGCATCTATTTGATTTTATTTAAATATTTAAATATATTTAAAAAATGTATTTATTCAGATGGTTTAGAATTAGCATAATTCTGTCCAAATAGCATAATTTAATCTGTTAAAAAGTATGAAAATGGTTAAAATATGATATGGAATAAGCAATATTCAATTAAAACGAAATATTAAAATTTTCAGTTGATAAGTATATAAACCTGGTTATTGTGTATTTAAAGCAAATTCCGTTTGTTATTACTATTACAGAAATCTTACATGTTTCATTTATGTATGACTGACAAGCATGCATCACATTAAGTTTATTCGTTTTTTTTTTTTTTAGTTTCTTGGTTAGATTAAAACCATGCAATCCAAATGGAAATTATAAATGTAATTTGAATACATAAATCTTAAAAGACTTTAGGCCTACATATTTTTGAGTGTACTACGTGCTATACTAAGTAAATATTCATATAAGCAGATTTACTGTAAATTTTAAGCCATGTGAATCAACTTTCTTTTTTCTCAGTTCTCCGTAGTATCATCACTGCCACTGCTTTCCAATTATTAGTGAACAACAACTCCCCCATCAAGACTATTACCGATACCACCATCATTACTTTAGAGGTGAGAATGACAGCTGGCCACACACAGCAACTCTTTCCTTTCTGTAAAACCTAATAGTGTTGGGCTATATTTAAACCTGTCAGTCAAGTCGATTTATTGCTTCATTCCAAGGGAGTACTTCCTGGAGCTGGAGAAGACCCACCCTCTATTGTAATTACGGCCCATTATGACACATTTGGTCTTGCTCCTGTAAGTCACCACAAACACACACACACACACACATGCACGCACGCACGCACGCACACACACACAGACAGACAGGGAGATCAACTAGATTGAAGGAACCTTTTTTTCAGTATATATATTAATAAATGCTTAATCATTTTTGGTCACAACATAAATCACACTCCCTTCAAACATAATTCAGAATGATTCATGTATGTTGCAATTGGCATGGTTCACTTGCTGTGGGAACTGACCTTTTCAAACACCTTGGCCAGAAATGAACATATTCATATAGCCAGCCTCTCAATGCCCCACCAATGAAAACAGAATTGAATGTAGTGTTGGGAATTGACAACTGGTTGTAATTCAGAACTGCCAAAGCTTTATTCAGCGAGAAACTTACAGTGTTATACCAGAATGAATGACTCTCATGACGCATTTTATTGAATCACAAACACGCAGCACAATCAGTCCAATTTCCTAAACAAATAACTTTTATGAGCCGGTTCTTTTTTATTGTAGCATTTGGACCAATCAGACACACAACTTTTTGTTATACTGTTCAGCTGATGGACAGAGAACCAGAACACAAGCTCTTGTTTAGCAGCCTGGAGCAAGAGTTCTGGTCCATAGAGACACGTTCCACCAGGACCGAAGGTACGCACACACAGACACGGCCAAAATGTTTCAACTCATCAGTGGCCTGAAGCAAGACTTCAAAAGACTTCTGTAGGTTTACAGATGCAGATTTCAAATATGCATACATTCACAGAGCCAGAATTCTTTTTACCATGCCTGTAGCAAAAGTTTACCGACGTTACCGACACACTTTCTGAAAACAGAAAAACTACAAACTCACAGACACAGATACAGACATTTTAAGCCTGTTTTGTCTGACTTTTATAGGGATCCTGAAATCACATTCTTTGATCAAATGAAACAACCAATGATGATGTACAGGTGAGTCTTCTCACTGGTTGTTTTGAGGCAAAGATGGTTTTAAAGTCAACCTGAAACAGCATTAACAACACTTTTTTACATTAGTAATATGATGCATTTCTAAACGAAACAGAATATTCTTAGAAAAAGATCATGTAAATAGGGATTACTTAAAATCCCTTATTGTACTACACTCTTAAAAATAAAGGTGCTTCAAAAGGTTCTTCAAGCGATGCCATAGAAGAACCCTTTTTGGTTCCACAAAGAACCATTCAGTCAAAGGTTCTTTAAAGAACCTTTGACTGAATGGTTCTTTGTGGAACCAAAAAGGGTTCTTCTATGGCATCGCTTGAAGAACCTTTTGAAGCACCTTTATTTTTGTAGTGTAGTTGGATCCAGACAGTGGTATTATAGTTTTGTATATTCGTTTTTTATTTTAGTTTAGTTAGTTTAGTTTTAATAATAAACCATGTATTAAGAACTAAAACTAAAATTAATTCATTTTATTTTATTTTAGAAATTAATAGTTATTATGAAATTCTAGTGTTAATTTTTTTTGTATTTATAGTGATTTTTTTTTCCCGTTTTACTATTCGCTTTTTTAGGGTGAAGCCTGCCGCCTTTGACCTGTTTTTGGGTGGCTGTATAGCTGGGTACCTTGGAGTAGTTTATTATGCAATCCAGGTGAGCTGTGGGTAATGTATACCAAACTAATTAGAGTGCTGGGGTCAGTGTGCTAATTATACCTGCATAGGTTGGAATTGAAAGTCTATCAGTAATCTGAATCTGTAATCTCATATTTCTTTAATGTGTGGTTTGGTTAATTTGTTTAAATAATTTATTTTTGTTTGCAGAACTTTTGCAATGTCTTTACGACCCTTTGTTCAACGGCATGGTAATATGCACATGTAATTCGCTTGGGGTGCAGATGTACAAACTAATAAAGATTCTTAGAACACTAATATGTTGCGAAGGTGTAAACATACAATATACACTCTCAATTAGATCATCCGAATACGAATTCATAGATACTAAACATGGTAGGGTTATATATAAGTTGACAGGAGTAAGTATTTCGATCATAAGCCTGCATAAAACAGTATACACTCTCAAAGACCAAATACACGAGGACAATAATATACACAATGACCTGAAGGATACACTGTTCATTCAAAGAAAGGTTTTCCTATGAATTACTCAGGAAAATGCAGTGAGCGTCTCTGCTCACATTCCTTTAGATCGTAAATGTATCTGGTGTCAGTGTTGCTATGGAACCAGGGGCCTGTTCGGCTTCCTGGGGTGTTACAGAGTATTTGTTAAATCTAGCTAACAAAATATATATTGTTTGTTTGAGTGGTCCAGACACTACAACAGATCTTTGGCCTGTTCAATGTGGCACTGAGTCACTTACAGTATATGTAGTGGAATTGTAGTCACTGAACACCTATATGAAAGAAAAGTGTATGAACAGTTGATAATGTTTCAAAGATAAATATATAAAAATTTTGTTAAAGCAATGGTTCACCCAAAAATGAAAATTTACCCTCAAGTTACCAATATGTAAATCTCTTTGTTTTTTCATTGGAACAGATTTGGAGAAGTTTAACATTACATCACTTGCTCATTGGATCCACTGCCGTGAATGGGTGCCGTCAGAATGAGAGTTCAAACAGCTGATAAAAACATCACAATAATCCACATGTAATCCAAACAACTCCAGTTCGTCTGTTAATGTCTTGTGAAGCAGAAAGCTGTGTGTTTGTTATAAACAGATCGATCATTAACTTCAAATCATTGCTTCCGGCTAAAATACATACATTCATAATAGTGCTTTCTCCTGTGAAAAAGGCATCTCGTCTCAACCAGGAGAGGAATATGCACAGATCAAGCACTGTTTAGAAGCAGTTAAAACACCTTGGTGAATTTGTTTCTTACAAAT
Organism: Sinocyclocheilus grahami; assembly: GCF_001515645.1. Taxonomy (NCBI): domain Eukaryota; kingdom Metazoa; phylum Chordata; class Actinopteri; order Cypriniformes; family Cyprinidae; genus Sinocyclocheilus; species Sinocyclocheilus grahami. Next base: position 412,298 of record NW_015505240.1, read on the forward strand.
TCAAATGTTTTCACTTCACAAGATGTCAATTGATGGACTGCAGTCATGTAGATTACTTGTGGATTATTGTGATGTTTTTATCAGTTGTTTGGACTCATTTTGAGAGCACCCATAGGTTATTTCTCTATGTGAGTGATTATTAAAAAAGTAGAACTTCTGGTGGTGGCCTTTCAGACCCATTTCCTGTCATTAAGTATGTATGGAACATTTTTCCCTGTGGAACTATCTGAGTAACCTCAAAGCTGTCCAGTGCATAATAGGTCACTGATGGCATATTTGATTTACTTGTGTTGGCAGAGCTACGGAGGATATTTTGTGTGGCTGAGAGTGACTGTGGATAAGTGCCAAATGCTCAGTTAAATGACTCTCTTGATCATCTCTTGTGAATGAAGAACTCCTTTCATTCACACAGGATTAGTCATTCATTACTGTCATCCACAATATCGTATCTACTACAATGACATTACCAAATTCCCCTAATGTATCATGTTATGGTTACTGTGGAGTTTAATGTCTGGACATTTATGGCTGTAGTAGCATGATTCATAGACAGAGAAAGGGAAATTTACTTGCTTTCAGCAGTTCTGGGCTTTGATATATATATATTATTCAGCAAGGATGTAATAAATTGATCTAAAGTGACAATAAAGAGATTTATAATGATACAAAAGTTTTCTAATTCAAAGAAATGCTGTTTTTTTAAACTTTCTATTCATTAGACAAACCTGATACATTTATCATGCTTCACACAAAATTATTAAACTGCACAACTGTTTTCAACATTTCAAAATGTATTGAGCAGCAAATCAACATATTAGAATGATTTCTGAAGGATGTGACACTGAAGACTGGAGTAATGATATTCATCTTTGTCATCACAGTAATAAATTACATTTTAAAATATTTGAAAACAGAACACAGTTATTTTAAATTGTAATAATATTTTACAATATTTATATTTTACTGTAAATTTTAATTTAAATAAACATATAAAAATGTCACATTTATCTCTCGCTATTTAGTTTGAAGTAACTCTTTTTTTCTCCTATCCTAGAAAACAGGTCCCATCCTGCATAACTACTTGCTGATATGGTCATTTATTTTTCCCTTCAAAGTGGTGGAATGCTTATAAAAAATAAATAAAAAAAATCTGTAATTTCTTTCTTTTAAAAAATGTATTTATTTCTTTAAATTTTTATTCTTATAATCAGTATTAATTATAATTAATTATATGAAAAATTCTGCCCAGCTCTAATTCTGGCATTTGTCCAGACAACAAACAGATAGCACCTCATCTGTTTAACTCTCAGTCAGGTCCCGCTGAACAGGGGCCACAAAAGACACACAGGATCTAAGGCTTGAATTATTGATCACTGGCTGAGGGGGGAATGAATCCTGGGGTGGCTCAATCCTGGTGACAGACGGATATCTATGCAGATTATTCAGTTGCCAGCTCTCTTTTTCTCTCTTCAGTGGAGCGTGTAATACAGAACAGGACCAGAAGGCCAGAATAACATCTCATATGATAGCTTAGGATGTGCTTTGTGTGTTCTACAATTTCAAATGTGATTTGAATCTTTTGTTTGATCTCAAAATCAGTGACAGCCAAAAAGGGCAGAGTGATAAATGGATGAAATAGGAGAGCTGAAGGAAACACGCTGTCATAATTGACTTCAACTTTATGTCATTAAAAACCTGGAGGATGAGTAAACGATTGCAGAATTTTCACTTTTGAGTCAATTAATCCAAATACTCCATGCAAAGATGAGGGATTAAGATAGAGAAGAGAGGAAGAGGAGCAGAGGAGCTGAAGAGAGGGAGGGAGTGAGGTAGGGCTGATCAGTCTAGCAGCTGCAGACACACTCTTACTGTACACAAGGGAAATGGGTCCTCAGCTACACTTCAGCAGCACCTACTCAGAGGAATTCAGTTACCCGGCTCGAGTCAAACCTACCCGGCCCAGACCTTCCTCTGCATATCGCAGGAACAATCCTCATCCACGGCCGGTAAGAGCTTCCTGGACTATTACAACAAATGTTGACCACTATAAATGACATTTGTTCTATATATACATGGGTCTCTTTTGGCATTAGGGGTTTCAGTGATATTTGTTTAGACTAATATATATTTATATATATATTTAGACTAATATATATATTTACTTGATTTGAGGTTGATAAGTTTTCTTAAAAGTCTCTTTGGCTCGCCACGTCTGCATTTATTTGGTAAAAAAGTGCAGTAAAAACAGTAAAATTGTGAAACATTATTATAATTGAAAATAAATGTTTTCTATTTGAATGTACTGTATGTTAAAATTGTATTCATTCCTGTGATGGCAATGCCGCTATTACTCCAGTCTTAAGAGTTACATGATCCTGATTTGCTGCTCAAGAAAGATTTCTTATTATCAGTTTGTATCTTATTATTATAATATAAATCTTTAAGGTGGGTTACATTCATTATTTACTTGTTTTGCATTTTGTGAGGGGATTGCTTGTTTGCATTCTCTCACTTAGCATTATTTTGCTGCTAATGTGTGAATGACACACAGCTGTATATGTGAAACAATTGGGTTAAAATGCAGTATTGCGGTAAGAAAAGCACTGTAAACAACAGGCAACATTTTTCAAGGAACTTGAATTTAACTGCCCTGACAAAACATTAATAATTCACCAGCCCGGAGAGCATTGTAGCCGCTTGATTCTGCAAAACAACCTACATGTGGGGGGCCTTGTACAGGAAGCTCCGGTTACACTGTTTCCAAACCACTGAACAGGGATCAAGGATGGGATCGACTCTCACTGTGCTAGCAAAACAATCTAACCTCTGCTGGGTCAGTGTTACAGGCTATTAAGTGCCACTTAGGGTTGGTTTTCTGAATCCCTTCTGCCACCCAGGACTTCCTGATACCAAGAACACTGCAGACAGGATATGGCTCACGGAAACACTTTCAGACAACATCTACCTCTTTTCTACCTCCAGTCAGACACATATCAGTCCAGTATCCAGGTATCAATACAATCTGTGTCACTACAGCTGAGGTTGAGTCAAAAAAAAATCACTGTCGTTGATCAAATCAGTGTAGTTGCAAATATTTGAGTGTTCAGCACCAGCTCCCCTATAAAATATACTTGTATATATTGGGACATATATATCTACAACGTATCAATGTTTTCTTTCTTTTTGCATGGTATTGACCTTAAGACGTACAAACAGCACATGGACAGTTGATGCAGAGCTCATCACAAAAAGACTCCAAACCACCTGAGGCCTCGTCTGCAGCTTGTACACTGCCACCTGCTGCCTGGCTTCTCAAACCGCAACAAACCAACTTTGCTCATGCAACAGTCACAAACACACAAGGGTAATGCTTTTGCAGTTCTGCTTGATGCATGGGCATTGCATAATTAGTTTTAGTTGAACCTAAATATTATTTGATGTTTTGTGTCTGAATAAACAAGATAAATATCCAGTATTGCAGTTTGTTTTCATTAATGTCTTCAAACGCAGTGAATACCTGAACATTCCTACTGTATTTTTTTCTGCCTACGACACTATCAGTTTCTGAAGCCATCATGCTGTGATTTTGTTCTCAAATTCATATAGTTTTTAGGATCATTTCTTATTTGTACTCAGGAAATATTCAGACACAGATCGTATCAGATCAGCCTGGAACCAACAGATGGACAGCATGCCATCTTTAAAACCCTTCAAACGCCAGGTTACCCATCATCACAGAAGATCACGCTCAAAATTCACAACTGATCGCAGGTATATTATTACAAAACCTTGAAAAAACAACAACAGCAAGCAAACAATAAATAAATAAATAAAAACAAAAATATAACAAAAAACAATTATATTATAATTATAATATATTATACACCTCTCTTGTTCACCAAGACTGCATTTATTTTTTTTAAACTCAGATAAACAGTAAAATTGTGAAATATTATTATCATTTTAAATAAATGATTTCTATTAAAAACTTTTTTAAAATTTAATTTATTCCTGTGATTATAATGTTGATTTTTTTAGCAGCCATTACTTCAGTCTTAAGTGCCTCCTGATCCTTCAGAAATCATTCTGATATGCTGATTTGATGCTAAAAAGCATTTCTTATTAAACAACTAATTTAAACAATTTTAGCTTATTAAAAAACAATATAACATACTAACAACAATACAACTATTTAATACATACATAAAACAGATAAATCATTCCAAATCCCTTTTCAGTTATGAACAGCCACTAGAGATTGATCAGCTATGCTCTTTCAAACATATTATAACTTGATGCTTTGATTCAGTGCTTTTAATGTAATCACGCCATTCTGCTAAACTGTAAATGTGTGTTTCAGCATAAACAAGGCTCTTAATGTTTCTGAATGTCTGAGATTATCCCTTTTAAATCCAGATGTTCTGGTTTGCAGTGAAGGACACAGCTGTTTCCATGTGGTGAAACCATATAAAGTTGGACACTACATCATCCACCCAGAGTTTGTATCAGAAGCAAAGCACTACTAAAAGCCACAGTGTTTGTGCATTTTATAACTTTTTTTTTTTCATTTATTGTCAGTTTGATAATGTCATTTTACAGTGTATTATTGAGGTAGGCCTATGTTATGTGTTTGGATATCCTGCCTTGTAAAATATGCTTGGGTGCAGCTTAATTTTATTGACTTTAAAATGTATTTTTGGATGTAAATGTGCATTGCACGACAAATAAACAAGGTTTATGATGTGCCTGTTAAATGTTTGTTATTATTTTGTCTTACAAACATTACCATGGTAGCTATAGTTTTTATACAACGTAAATACGACAGCTTCAACTTACATTAAAGGGGTCATATGATGTTGCTAAAAAGAACATTATTTTGTGTATTTGGTGTAATGAAATGTGTTTATGCGGTTTAAGGTTAAAAAACACATTATTTTCCACATACTGTACATTATTGTTTCTCCTCTATGCTCCGCCTTTCTGAAACGCGTACATTTTTACAAAGCTCATCGGTCTGAAAAAGCTAGGTGTGCTGTGATTGGCCATAATAATATAGAGTGTTACAAGCTCTTGGTGCACAAAGAAGATCTGTAACACTCCAAAGAGAAAGGAAAAATTGAAATAGCATCATATGACCCCTTTAACATCCCAACATCTGCCCCAGGGGTAGAAAACACTTTTTTATAAAATATGTTACATTCGTAAATAGGTTGCATTAAATTAATTTATTTAACCAAACTCACACCAGTCAAATCAGTTGATACATTGCAAATATATTTTGACAACTGGTTCAAATAGTTACTCTGTTCAAAACCACGCATTATAGGCTGCCATTATAGGTTAAAAAGACCATAAAAATGAAAACTTTGCCACCGCTGTCATCAAAAATGTATTTAAACGCGTTATAAAACCATTTTATTTATTTAGAAAATGGCTAAAATATACTTTAAAATAAAATGTCCTATTTAATAATAATAATATAGAAAAATGTATTTATGTATTTTCATACCACACTCTTTAACGATCCACATATTAAAATAAAGTCGCTTTTTAGTTTTAAAGTAACGTTAGTGATCGTAGTAACGTTAACGTTACCTGGTATTTTGGCGGGATGGCGGGTTACCATGGGATATTCTTTTGTATATTTTTGAGATCCACAGAAAACAAACTTGTTAAGCGCTGTTTTCTTTGTTAGACTAATCAACACATACAACACGACATTTTGTATATTTATAGCTGCTGGCAGGCAATCAAACCCAAACCGCAATATTACCACTTTCTCTTTCGCTGAGTAGCCTATAAAACTCAGTTTCCCAGAGTTGCAGAGTTTGTGTGAAGAGCGAGACGCCACATAAACTCCTCCCATAACAAGACACGGGGTTTTCAGCGTCTTGAATTGGTCGAGGGAACATGTCAACAAGACACAAAACCAACAGTCCTCGAGCTGGTAAGTATGTTATTTAATGTAACGTTAACTGCAAATGTTTTGCAATTTTAAATCGCGAATTCCTCCTGTCAGCCGCTGTTTTACAGTAGACTCCCCCCTTGCCTGATACATCGACCACTGGCTGTCTTGTTATTTCATTTCATGTTGTAATTTCATGTTCCTTTGTCGTTGTCCCATGATAATGTGACCATTTAATGAGTTTTAGATCTATTCTAATGTTATTGTAGTGACTACTACATTATATCTCAGTACTTGTGTTACACTTTGACCCATGTGATAACCTATCTGTGTGTTAGGTCTCATCTGTTCTGAGTTATTAAAATAAGAAGCATGCAAGCCTTTTTAAGAGGTCAGCCAATATTAATCGTGTGTCCAGTGCTTGGCTATTTTAGTAAAAGGTTACTCATCATACAACGTGGTGATACAACTCTGACCTATTTACATTGTGTGTGTGTGTGTGTGTGTGTGTGTGTGTGTGTGTGTGTATGTATGTATGTATGTACAGTACTGTCATTGCCCCTTTTTGAGCTTCTATCTGGAATAAAATAAGGTAGCAAAGACTGAATAACCAGTTTTTGTTTTCATAGTCACATGATCCGAATCAGCAAAATGATGTTTACTTGAGAGCTGTGAGATAATACATGATTGCTTCATCCCATCAGAAACGTTTTCTTGTTATTGTGCTGGTATCTTGCCTGGATTTGGACAGCTGACTCCCAAAGCTTTTGATATTCTTCATAATCTGTGAGATGGTTAGTTTGCAGGAGTAACATAAATTAACTTCTACGTTTAAATAGATTTTGACCTTTTATGGGCATTTTTACCTTTTATAAGGCCAATTTTTTTCTAACCTAATTAAATGTATGCATCATCTTTTGTGTCAAATTCTAAAATTTAATCCGTATGCAAATATTTAGCTACTGTAGGGCTGTTGTTAATCAAATTAAATCAGTATCAACAAAATGTGTGTTTGCAATGCAGAGGTGGCACAGAATCTGCATTTGAAGTGGCATTTAGATGCATTAACACAGCCTGTTTAATGCAGGACATGAATGCAGTTTAGAGGTCTGCTACCCGACCCGAACCCGACGGGTCCCGAAATACTTTTGGGTTTCGGGTTCGGGTTCATGTTTAATGAATAGCTTCAGGTTCGGGTCGGGCTCGGGTTTATAGCTAAACTAAAACTATATGCAGTAGGCTACGCTGCTTTCATAGACGCACGCACACACATTATTGCACGCGACAAAACAGCACGGAAACATTTATTAGTAAAATAGCTTCGACAGGCTACTGACTCGCAACGTTATATTTCTCTGCAATGAGGGGGTAAAATCGCTGTTTTTGAAGTAAGCCTCTTTGCTTGAAGAGAGAGACGCGCAGACGCTGGTTCACACACGCAACTTTCATCTCTCTCTTTGCTAATTCAAATAAATTATATAATTAATTAATTCAAATAAATGCGATCTTACCGCACTGCATCTCTGTGTCTGATTTAAAGCAGGCCGAATGCTAACGGGCCTCAACTGATGAAAATGACCCTAATTTGAACGATGGAAGAATTATCGTCTTGTCGTATACAACCATTCAAAAACTCGGCAGAATATTTGTGACCGCTGCACCTGATGTTCATAAACTTTCATAACTGGTAAGTGTTTTTTCTTTTGCCTTGTGAACTGGCCGAGCCTTAATGATTGTGTTTCTTTACATGTATTTGTTTACTGACCGTTGCATGCAATCGTGAAATACAGCATTTTTAAAAAAATTGGCTATTCGTTGTGGGGGGAAAAAAAGATGTCGGGTTCGAGCTCTAAATTTAACTGTGCCGCTTGGGTCGGGTCGGGTCGGGTCAGACGATCTCGGGTTCGGGCTTCACTTTAAAGCCTGTGCAGACCTCTACTGCAGTTACAAATGCATAATTCATGTTTTGATGTTGTTGTTTTGTAACCCCCCCCCCCCCCCCCCCAAAAAACTTTGAATACTGATATTTTAAATGATTTGGGGAAAAAAGGGGAAATATAGCTTACTTTAAATATAAACCTAAAGTCAGCTGTAGGTGGCGGCACATCACTGCATGAGTGAGTCATTGAGTCATTCCTTCAAACGATTAGTTCTAACGGCTGATTGATTCAGTAACGAAACACTACAACAGTAACGCATATAAAATAACACATCTAAAAGTAATCTTGAATTCTCGTGGAATTCTAAATGTATTTTAAAAGACTAAATCATGCAGTGAAAGTGTGAACTCTAAATGGTCACACACAGTAGTCTAATCTACATCTCATAGTGTATGCGTATACTCTCTGGGTGTGTTTGGTTTTTGTGATATACTTGATAATGTCAAATCGCATATCATTTAAACCACAATTACGATATTATCATAGACAATATATAACGCACACCCCTAATTACAAGTACAACCTTTTTTTACTTCTTGAATGTAATGTTCTGAATCAAAACATTTATTTAGTTGTTTTGATTCAAATATCTTTATAGATTTTTTTTTTTGTTTAAAGTGACTTGACAAAATGAGACGGATCCCCAGGCCACTGAAAAGGTGGGCAGTCACTGTTACATCTTATTAGTGCGCTGTACATTTCCCTCAAAAACATAAAGAGGGAGCCTCTGCACTGGCAGTTCAGCTCTGTCTTTCTTCAGTAGAAAACATTGTCCATTAACAGTGCTTTTCATTTCAACCAAGTGTGTCTGGTGGCACTTAGCCAGTCTCAAAGTTTTGCAGGTGGCGTTGAATACTGCAGACCCAGAGGCCCTTGTGTTGTCCTCTGGTGCAGTCAATTCACACACTGCCTCAGTGAGAAACCTTGGCAGCATGAATAAACTGCTTTTGTTTATGCCTTTACCTCCCAGCAGACCAATTCAGGCCGATATCAAAGCTAAAGTTTTTTTTTTTTGAATACATAATGCTGGAATTTGTACTGTGATTCCTACATCTGCATGACAAGTAGATTTTTGTTTGGACTTTTTCAACCTTTTACATTGACACGTTTTGCCACTCCTTTTCCCTCAGGCTCATAATGAACAAGAGGAAAATGTTACATTGAGAGAAGGAAAAATGGATGCAAGACTCAATTTTGCACAAATTTAGCAAGTTATTTACTTTTGTTCTCTGTCTGCCAAATGTCTTCTATAGTCTGTATAACATATTAGCCTGCAGTTTTATCAGCTTTTCAACTGTTAATTCAAAAACGAAGACTCAGAATGTACCAAGTAGTCCCAGGAGGCGCAGGAGGAACAATTACTGATGGCATGCCCATCAAGAAGATAGACAAGGACAGTCGCCCTCTGGTGGGGGCTGGAGTTATTGGTGTGATTCTAGTGATTGCAGCAGTGACTGCATGGTGCTATTATATTGCCTCCCTACGTAAAGCTGACCTGCTGAAGACAGAATTGCTTGATTTGAATAAGGATGGCTTTCTCATCCGTAACCAGGCTGGAGGGATTGTCTTGAAGATGGGCTTCAGGTCAGTATGCATGGTGCATATGTTCTTCTGATCCCAAAATGTTCTGAGAGCACTGCAGACAACAGTAATATAGGTCCATGAAAAAGAAAAGGTAAAATCTTAAAAAAAGTACTTTAAAACGCATGCCAATTTGAAATTAATTGAACTTTTATACCATTTTCAAAAAAAAAAAACAGGCTTTAAACACATTTTCAAAGTAATTTTTCAAATATCCTGAATAATTAATAAATACCATTGTTTTGGGGTCGTTGTATGAATTGCATTATTAGTGTATTTTTGATCACATGAAAGAAAGAAACTAATATATGCTTGCTGATTTCAGATCTGGCACGCTTGATCTAGACTCCTGCTCGAAGGAGGGAGTGATCATTCGCTGCTCACGTTCGTTTGCTGGCAAGGTGAACTTCTTCATTATGACCGTAAAGCCAAAGGAAACGGTGATGTGTTACCGTGTGCGTTGGGAAGAGTTGGAGTCAGACCGACCTGTGGAGCACGCCATGTCCTACAATGAATCGCACTGGTATGGTGGTGCTGAGACTGCTGTTCAGCATTGGCCTATTGCCATTTTGGGCCAGCAGGCACCCAAACCTTTTGTCACCAGTGACGTGTACTCCAATCGCCATGACTTTGGTGGCATCCTGGAGCGCTACTGGCTTTCGTCCAACGCGACCGCCATTAAGATCAATGACTCTGTGCCCTTCCACCTGGGCTGGAATGATACAGAGAAAACCATGTACTTCCAGGCACGATATCAGGACAGTCCATACAAACCTGCACCTGGAAGGCCTCCCTATGCTGAGCTTAGTTACAGAGTCTGTGTGGGCCCAGATGTGACCTCTATCCACAAGGTCATGGTTCGTCGATACTTCCCTAAACCGAACAAAGTGCCTGCCAAAGAAATGTTCTGGCACCCAATATGGTCCACCTGGTCTTTACATAAAACTGACATCAATCAGGAAAAGCTTTTAACTTATGCTGAGAATATACGCAAACATGGTTTTAACTGTAGCCACTTAGAACTTGATGATCGTTATACCAGTCAGTACGGGGAATTTGAGTTTGACACACAGAAGTTTCCAAATGCTTCTGCCATGTTTCAAAAGCTCAAGGCAGATGGCTTCCTGGTATCCCTGTGGACACATCCCTTTGTGAATTATGATTCTACCAATTTTGGGCCATGTGTACAGAAAGGGCTGTTCGTAATGGAGCCTACAGGTCAACTTCCTGCCTTGGTTAAGTGGTGGAATGGCATTGGTGGAATCCTCGATTTTACCAATTCAGAAGCTCGCAACTGGTTCATGTCCCAGCTTCGCTCTTTACGCCACAAATATGGTGTTTCTTCCTTCAAGTTTGATGCAGGCGAGACCAACTACTTGCCCTGGCAGTTTAGAACTCGAGTCCACCTCCCCGACCCAAGCACCTTCACTCGCCGCTACACCGAAATGGCCATTCCTTTCAACGAACGTGCTGAACTTCGGTCTGGCTACAGCTCTCAGAATATCTCCTGTTTTTTCCGTCCAATCGACCGGGACTCTGTGTGGGGCTATGAACTTGGCCTGAAGTCCCTGATTCCAACCGTCCTCACCATTAGTATCCTGGGCTACCAGTTCATCTTGCCAGACATGATTGGAGGCAATGCCTATCCCAACCGTACTGATGGAAACGGCAAGCTGCCAGACCGTGAGCTCTATATTCGGTGGCTGGAGCTGTCTGCTTTCATGCCTTCTATGCAGTTCTCCATTCCTCCATGGGAGTACGATGACGAGGTGGTGGCTATCGCTCAGCGGTTCACTGAACTACATGAGACACTAGTGGCTCCCAGGGTCATAGAACTGGCTGGAGAAGTACTGGACACTGGGGACCCCATAATTCGCCCATTATGGTGGATCGCCACCAGTGATGAAACGGCTTATAGAGTTGACTCACAGTTTTTGATAGGAGATGACTTGATGGTGGCACCAGTACTGGAGCCGGGCAAGCAAGAAAGGGATATCTATCTACCAGCTGGACGCTGGAAAAGTTACAAAGGAGAACGATTTGACAACAAAGAGCCAATACATCTAACAGATTATCCAGTTGATCTTGATGAAATTGCTTACTTTGAATGGGTTCAGTGAGACTTATGGGAAGCATCTGGAGTTTTGAGCATGTCTTCCATTAAAAGGGTTTGTGAAGATATTAATTTTTTTTTCCTTCAGGGAATTTAGTTATTCATCCAGGGTTTAAATTTAACAAAAACAGCACTATTTAAGAAATAAGCTTCCGGTTGCATATTTTGACATTCTTCATCAGCTTGGCTGTGCTGTTTTGTGCCATTACAACAGTTAAACATGCATTCGATATCTGAAGCTAATGTCTTAATCCGTGCCTTGCATTTAAACAGTGAATGTCTTTGAGATACCAGCCCAAAACTTTGACACAGTTAAGCTTTTACATATGCTTCTTGCCAAATTAACTAACTTTAAGGATGTATTAATGGGCTGTAACAGGTAATTTTGCACAATGTATCCTTGATGTTCTCTCATCTGCATTTTTAAAAAGGGAAATTTAACCAGTACTGTACATAAGCCTTCCTCTTACAAGGCATATGTTATTATTTTCAGATGTTCTCCACATAGCAAATCAACTTGATTTCTCTGAAATGTACAATTTTGCGAATGCATTTAAAACATTAATGTATGGCTTTTTAACTGCAAGCAATAACAATGTTGCATCCCCTATGTACTACAGTAAATTTAGGCTGTGCATGCAGCACATTTGAGCATAATCTGCCCTACTCTTATCTTGTAAGCACCAATACTTGAAATAATCACATTAGAAGTTTGTATGAGTAATGTTGCATTAATGACCAGCAGTCTTTTTTACTCTACTTGCTAAACTGTCATTATGTAGTGCCAAATACATCACCAACAGGCCTTGTTCAAGCATTACTGCATTACTGCCACATTCACAAAAACATTTCCTGCCACATAAAATAGTTATTTTTCTTTTCATATTAAGTTGATGTGTGCTGCTCATCTTGTTTTGAATATTGTGCCGTGCTGCTTAATTTTTGTGTTTTGCAATAAGGGCACAACACTTAATGCTTAGTCAGTTGATCTTTATCAGATTATATTTTTGCTGTGCAAGGGTCACCTTTGTGTTTGTTGTGTTTGTTTAATGCTCTTCCAGCACGCTGACAATCAACTTGCACTGCAAGCTTTCTCTAATCTACGACCTTCAAGCTTATTTTTAGCTCGTCCTACACAACTGTGAAAGCGCACTCATCCACTCTGGTGAAACAATGAATCTGTCAAGCAATGTATCTGCTCTAAAAGTAGTTACAGAGTACGTAGACACATGGAAGCTGCCTTTTCAGTACTTGAGCACCTCAAATAACCGTTTAGTGTGTTGCTTCCTGGTATTTTAATAACTTACTTGAGAAGAGGTGTTTGGGATGATTTTCTTCACTGGGACTATGTGCTTATGGATTTTAGAGGAGATTTTATGGATTTCTGAGGAGACCTTGTTAATAGGCCCCTGACAGTGTGGGCCCTTGGTTGAACCAGACAGACTGTAGACTGCTGATGTTCCAGTTTTTTTTTTTTTTTTACATAAAGACTGATATTGTGTGAACATAAATTCCCAGAAGCAAAACTTCTTGTTTGTACATCTCATAGACTTTGTGTGTGTGTGTGTGTGTGTGTGTGTGTGTTCCTTCACCATCATCTGTGTGTGGCTTTTAAAAATGTCTAAAAATATGCTAAATGTCTCGGACTAATACATTTGTTATTATTTCAAAACAAATAGTAGTGAAAGAAAAGTATTTGTTTGTTTTGTGCATAAAACTGCATTTTGCTTTGCATTTCACATGTCCTGGTAAAGCAAATGCTGAGTTTGACCAGCTGCCCTGAAAATAGTATCGTTCTCCAGAGTGTCACAGGAGGGCAGTGTTCACCTGCTTTTCTAGTCCTCCACTTGAAGCATGTGAAGTGTGTTGGCATGGCACAAGAAAATCCTGTACTTTATTTCAGTATTTTTCTCTCGCTGAATATAATTAGCCTGATATTGAAGTAAAGTGGTTCCATTAAACTTTTGACCTCTCTCAAGAGTTAGGAGTTATTAATTGTATACTTTCTCCTCTGCATTAATTGTACTGCCCTACATTAGCGATAGACTGTCTTCAGTGGTCAAATGATGCCACCCACTCACTATTCAGTTCACTATTTTCCCATTTTATAGCGTTACTGGACTTGAGCAGCACATGGATTTTGGCACTAATATGCGATGCAATTTTGGCTCGTCTTTCCAGTGGTTATTAGTTTAGTTTATTTGGCATTATGCAGTTGGTTCTGCCAGCCTCAGCCCTCTGTGTATTTCAGTATGGATTTCCATTGTATTACTAATTTGTGGGCAGTAAATGAAAAAGTTAATGAATGATTTTATGGAACAACTTTGTTGACTTTTGTTGTAAGGTAGGTGCAGGCTGTAAGATTTCCGAACGACTAAGGAATGACGGAAATAAGGGCAGCTCGAATAGCAACTTAAATGTTAATACCCAATCTTAAAATCCAAATAGTCCTTTTGAAATTGCCTGTACAAATAGTTTAGCTCTAGTTAGTGAGAGATGATTTTATGCCAGAAAACCACTGTCCACAGGTTTTACAGTCTCGAGTGCCGGTTTGCTCCGTCTCCACCTAATTTTCCTTACTGGCGGATTGGGCTGCATTTCTTTGCTAAGTTCAAACGAGGCTTTCAGGCAGGGCGGTCATGGGTCCATGGATTCATTGAACCTCCAACCTCCTCTAGCCCCTCACAGGAATAGTAATTATTGCAAAGCAGGTTAAGCCTGATCAAAGTTTGAATCAGAATTTGGTCCAGCATTGAATGAAGTCTCCGACGAGAGGCATCTTCTTGGTTTTTTAGGCCCTACTCATCATTGGTAGATAATGACACAGTGTTGAGGTAATTTACAGGTTATATGGAGGTTGCCCTGGATCAATAAATCATTTAGTTGAGTTTGGGACAGAGGTGGAACAGTGATTTGATGAGCAGGAAAGGGCAAAGACCAATGGTGGCCTGACAGTAATATGTTTGGGCCAATCATTGGGCAAGACTTACAACACAATTCCACATTAAGAGAATTTAGTTTTTTATGTTATAACATTTTTTAAAATCAAAGATTTAATACACTGAATGCACAAGTCAACATGTAATTAGAAAGGAAACTCAAATTTTTGATTTCATGTGTTATATTGTGCATGCATTATTGTTGCAAAGAATAATAATTATAATAATGATCAGCATGATCATGCATATTAGTGAGTGAGTGATGTGACATGTAGCTAGGTATGGTATCCCATACTCTGAATTTTTGCTCTGCATTTAACCCATCCAAGTGCGCACACACAGACACACACAGAGCAGTGGACAGCCATATTTTGTTGCGGCGCCCGGCGAGCAGTTGGGTATCTCACCTCAGTTGTGGTATTGAAGGTGGAAGAGAGCATTGTTCATTCACTCCTACAATCCCTGCAGGTAAAGAGACTTGAACCTGCAACCTTTGGGTTACAAGTCTGACTCTAACCATTAGGATACGACTGAAGAATGAAGCCCCTAAAAATGGTTTGTCTTTTATAATGTCAAGATATAATTACTTGCTTTTCCTCTAAAGCAACTTTTATTTTTAGCTGATGTCACCCGCGCTTCTTTTTTCTTTGTTTCGACTACCTATCATTTGTATGAAGCCCCTAAAAGGTACATGGTGATGGAAAAATCAGATGGGAGAAAAAAAAATGTCAGTGCTTCTGTGTTGTCTCCCAAAAATTTTGTGTTCCACAAAGAAACTTCACAAAAAAGTTAATTGCTAGCATACACAAAGTGCCTCAGGGGAATGCAAGGCATTTGGGAGAGAATGCAAATGCAATGAAATATAATTTAATATAATCCTCCCATCTCATACTTTTGACATCAATATGTCCCTGTAGGGGCTCTGTACATTTGAGACTACTTTTCATGATTCAATCAATTCCCAATGGATAAATTCAGAAAAATGCTTACCTCTAAGAATGTTAAAATGCAGCTCCAAAAAAAAAAATCATCTTTAAGGTTGTTGCACATTGATTGTAATTTACACATGTGAATCACACATTTGCATGTTTAAATTTGCTGTCTAATTCCATTACACAATCCCGTCATAGACTAATACGGAGAACAAACAAGTTATCAAAGCATTTTTTTCCCCTCTGATCATGTCTTATCTTGCTTACAGCACCAGGTGAACTATAGGAGAGCCAGTGTTGACCCCTTTAAAAAACAAAATAAGTGCATGATGCCTCAGGATAAAATTAAGTCCTATTTCCCTTTGTAATGCATCACATTACAGAAATAAAATAGTAGAACAGTATTTCATATTGACTTGAAGGGGTAGTTCACCCAAAAATGAAAACTGTCGTCATTTAGATACTCACCCTGGTATCATTCCAAACCTGTATGACTGTCTTTGTGCAACACAAAAGGTATTTTGTAGAAAGCAGAAAGTGTCATAGAGTTTTTGAACGACATGAAGGTCAATAAATTATGACAGGATTTTCATTTTTGGGTAAACTATCTCGTTAAATGTTAGAAACTGATCCAATCCCTTGATCTAGAGATCTCTCAAAAAGTATTGTGCTTAAAACGATAAATTTTTGTTGTGAATGGAGTGTTCATGCTTTCACATGAAGTTCCAGCGTGATGTGGGTCTTCTAAAATGTTGGTGCAAACCAGGTCACTAACTGTGCTTTAGAGCAGGTTTACTTTGCCTGTCAGATGACGCCTCTAAGACATTGATTTGCACTCATGGCCTGCGCAGAAGACACACATATCGATTAGCTGTCTGTATTCCATTCCTCAGAAATCAATTCTGTTTGTGGCTTTGTCAGTCTACAATGATATATATATATATATGGACATTTATATGTGTGTAAATAAATATATATATATATGTATATGTGTGTATATACAGTGGTGTGAAAAAGTGTTGGCCCCCTTCCTGATTTCTTATTTTTTTGCATGTTTGTCACACTTTAATGTTTCAGATCATCAAACAAATTTAAATATTAGTCAAAGATAACACAAGTAAACACAACATGCAGTTTTTAAATGAAGATTTTTATTATTAAGGGAAAACAAAATCCAAAACTACATGGCCCTGTGTGAAGAAGTGTTTGCCCCCCTGTTAAAACTGTGGTTTATCACACCTGAGTTCAATTTCTCTAGCCACACCCAGGCCTGATTACTGCCACACCTGTTCGCAATCAAGAAATCTCTTAAATAGGACCTGCCTGACAAAGTGAAGTAGACCAAAAGATCCTCAAAAGCTAGACATCATGCCGAGATCCAAAGAAATTCAGAAACAAATGAGAAAGAAAGTAATTG
>NW_015505240.1:429154-441548 GCF_001515645.1 Sinocyclocheilus grahami
AAAAAAAAAAAAAGAAATCAGGAAGGGGGCCAACACTTTTTCACACCACTGTGTGTGTGTGTAAAGTGATTGGGATTAAAGACAGCATTCTAATATCGTATGATAGCTTAACATGTTGTGGGAGGGTTTGTTTAATGAGGTGGGCACAGTCTGTGTTACGCCTCGGGTTTTGATAACGTGCCATCGCGTTTGTCACTGATAAATAGTTTTGCTGTTGTTTATACCAGCAGAAGCTCAGTGACTCATGATGACACATTGTGAGTAAGCGCACTTGTGCCCAAAAACAACAAACAATGCGGCTGTTCTCATTTAGACCCAATTGAAGCGTTTGTTCCACTGCTTGGTGATGGAATGACCTGTTAGACGAAATCTGTTCAACATAAACTCCAACTGTGCATTCATATTTTTTTCATGCGCTATAAATGGATACGTTTGCAGTGAAACTGTATAAATTCCCCTCTAAGTTCAAGATAGCTTCGTCTGGAGGCGTAAAGTTTGCGTGGAGAAATATATATGTATTTTAATACAGTGCTTGCCAGTTGGTGATCCCAGGCAGTTGCGTGAAGCTCCTTTAGGGGGCAGTACAGCTTCACATCGATTCCTGTTTTGATAGTGAAGCATTGTGGACCTCAGCCCAGATGTGATCAACTGGAAAAAAAGAAGTGCATCTACTCCTACAAGGACGACACAAACCTGGCAGAGGCCCCCTGCACTCCCTCCTGCCCTGCCTTATGCCCACCTGCGTGCCCATCTGCAGAAGAGCCTCGCCAGTTGTTCTGTTTGTGTGCCATGGTGAATCAAGCCCATCGGCTCCACTCCCAGGTGTGTATCTGGCTGTGTCCCCCTCCTCGAGAGCATACTACTAGCCTTTCTGGGAGGAACCAGTGATAAGATGTCCAAAAGTCCACTTGCTGTATTATGGTTTATGAACAGGAATGGAACCAGATTGTGTCCTGGCTGGTCCAAATACAGTTTTGGCTACACAGCTTTGAAAAATTTATAATTTCTTGACTCATATGCCATCAGAGAAGCAAAGGTGTGTGTTTTATGTTCCTTAGTATATGCAGCATTTATGTCATATACTGTACGTATATGCAATATGAAAGCTTTGAGAATATGCCATCAGAGAAGCAAAGGCGTGTTTTTTATGTTCCTTAGTATATGCAGCAATTATGTCATATACGTATATGCAATATGAAAGCTTTGAGATATTGCAATGACAGATATACTTGTTTTTCCCCCAAAACAAAAGGCCTTTCATGCCACATGCCTAAATTTCTAAAATGACCTTTAAGTCAACATGAAATCAAAATTGACCCAATTTACTTTAATACTTTCCTGCTCTTATTGTGCACAGCAGTGCATAATATTCTTAAGAAAAAAGTTTTATTTTATTGTAAATAAATTCATTTATTTTCCAAATGCATGTTGATGATTATATGGATTCATCATGTTGTTCATTGTTCAAATGTCAACTTGGTCTTCCGGGAAACAATCTATTGAACAACCGATCGAGAATCCCTACTCCCTAGCCTACTTTTTTCCCCCCTTTATCGCTAATTTATTTCACTTGGTCTATTTGTGCCATGCTTAGTTATGGAAGTGCCAAATTGTGAAGACCCTGCTGAAAACCAGGTTGGTGGTTTAGTTAAACTTGCATACAGACCAGTTAGCCCCAAGGTGTCCAAAAACCTTCAAAACAATCAAAGCAGTCTAACTATTTTAGCCAGGTGGAGACCAGGGGCCTGAACCATGATGGTGGCTGAACAAACTCGGGGTGACAGGAATAGTTTTGAGTTGACCAAACAAAACCAGTCCAATCCGGCTTTGTTGGTACCATGAAGCTCGTCATCAACTTTCTCTGTCAACTCAGGCTTGATCCTGAGTTAATGGCGCACGTGCACATAAAAGAGTGACATCAGTAATGAACAGCCAATCAGATGCCTTGAAACTGTGATTCACTTCTTGAGAGAGAGTCAGTGCGATTCACTACCAAAGATTAAAATATTGAACAATATGAAGAATTTAAACACATTTACAAGATGAAACGATCTATCAATGAAAGAGGATAACTTAAAGAAAACATCTTGCCTTATAATTGCAAGTAAAAGTTGTAAAGTTAGTTCATAGAGTTGATAATATTTATAGGTATAAAAACACTTAAAAATCTAAGCTCATATGTAGTCATGTTTAAAGCTATTGATTCTAAAACGTATTTATATTGCATATTATCTATATGTTTATATTCATTTAAAATAAAAGCTTAATAATTACTATTAAACTAAGCTAGCTTGTGTAATGGATTAAGGGTATAATAATTATATAAATCATTTAAAATAATCCTCTCTAAATTCAAACATCTTTAAACATTTTCTAATATGTAGAATCCTTTAATTTGGAGTAAGAGAAATTGGGGGAGTGGCTTTATTGCATCAGACATGTGTCACTTTGCTTGAAGCTGATTGGTCAAATTTCACTTTGAGATCTGTAAACCAGAACATAACCTGCCCCAGAGCAGGTTAGCTGTGGAGTGTAAGTTACTAAGGCAATGAATGCCGCTAAAAGCCAAGCCACTTTTTTATGGTACCTAAAACCCAGGATTGGTGCAAACTAAACTGAAACTTACCTGGCTAGCCAGCTAATCTGGCTTCATGGTACAGGCCCCAGCTAACCCATCTTAGGCTTTGTTGTTGGTCTTGTTGTTTTTGAATAGTGATGATAAATAGTGGAAACTTTAAATTTTTGGCAGTTCTTTCATTTTATTTATTTTTTATTTCTTGTTTATTTCAAAATCAATGAACATTCAGATGTGCATAGCAAATAAAATAAATGAGCGGTCCTGAATGATATACTCAAGCTAATGAAAATTGAGCATCACTATCTAAAAAGCTTATCTGGTGAAATAAGACACTTTAGAGCACCTGTGCCCTGCTAAACCATTTCTGTACTCTTTTCTGAAGTACTAATGAGTGGTTAAAAGCATGCTTTTTATAGATTTATTTTCTCGCTTCATATTTATGGATGAATATCCCCTGTGGCAGATATGCAACATTTAGCATCTTTACACATCCACGGGTTCCCTGAGCGATGACGCATGATGGGCCTTGTATGAAAGGTAAACTTAAGTTCTGGTAGTTCGCTCATAAAGGGTTGATGATTTAGCGAGAGGTGCATCGATCTAGCTTCATTTCATTTAGAATTTTTAATCAATAGTCATGGCCAGAGGGAGATAATAAAGAAGAGGCTACTTAATGAGACTGGTAATGGGCAGGATCCCACAGTCCTGTTTGAGGACCCAGCTGTTCTGAAGGACGAGCACACTAAGCTTTGATACCGAGGAACGGTAGGAAGGGATTACTGCTGGAAACAGGACCTTGGCTGCTCCGGGTGCTACTTGACCTTGAATAATGTCATACTTTATGATCTGTGCCGAAGTGAAACTCTGGTTCACCAACTGCGATGCCTCTCAAAATCAGTGTCTGAAAAAATGAGGAGATTGAGAAAAATTTGCTGTAATTTCTGAAGCTGAAAACTTTAAAAATGTCATAAATGGGTGCTTATTGAATGTGACACTGATTAGCCAAAGGAGCAATGGAGAAAGATGATGGACTGTTTCATTAATTATACAGTTTTATGACATTCAGAATTACACTGATGTAATGGTGCAATTTATTTGATTTAATGGGTAACATTTTATTTTTATTTTTGATGTTGGATTATAAGTCTTCTAACCAAATGTACACTTTTAATTATTCGTTTTTAGGTAGATGCCGATGGTGCAGGGAGCATTTCATTTCTCATAACAACCAGAGGCACTGTTCCACTGGTGCAATTTCATTTGAAGTCAGGCCATGTACTATAATTAAGGCATAGCTCACCCAGAACTTCAAATTTTGTCATCATTTACTCTCCCACAATTTGTACTAAACTCATATGAGGACATATGGTATTTTCTGTAGACCACATAGGAGATCTTTGGAAAGGTGTTCCTGCTTTTCCAGAAACGGCCAAACTTTAAAAATGACCAAAACAGCATATGATTTGTGCACAATATCCCAAGTATTGAAGCCAGCCAAATTTAAATGATTTACTGAAAATCTTCCCAGTTGGTTGCGAAAGGCCCATTTGAATATACACAAACTACTTGAATGAGATTTGACAGCTGAGGTAGAGAAAATTACTGCTTAAAGGGTTAGTTCATCCAAAAATGAAAATTATGTTGTGATTTATTCACCCACATCTTTCCAAAATAATTTCTTTCTTCATATGAAGTGATTGTGTCTCTTTAGGAGTCAAGGATTAAACTGCTCAATTCTTATGTATTAGTTTCATAATGTTTTCATTAACTTTTTGAAGGTTTTGGTGGAATGGACACTCCGTGTAAGGAGTGAAATCTCTCAGATTTCATCAAAAATATCTTAATTTGTGTTTTGAAGATGAATGAAAGTCTAATGGGTTTGGATCGACAAGTGGTTGAGTAAAGGATATGATTTCTTTTTAATCACTTTAACTTTCTGTTTGTGCTCCACAGAAGCAAAGCAACAGAGGCTAAGTAAATAACAACTAAACTTTATTTTTTAAGGTGAACTGTCCCTTTAAGGATGGAAGCTGTTTTGAATAAGCTCCCAATTCTAAAATTGTTGTGTCAGATGATCTGATGTTTCTGATGAATCCTATTACTTTGTTTGAAACTAACAGTCAGATTGTAACATCAGGACTGCTGAAACCGCTCTCAGTCAAAGCTTTCCGCCATCACAAGAGTGACCTTCCATCTGCCGAGTCGTGTCTGAGGGGAACTTGTCTGTCCTTGCTGGGTAGCAAATGACCCTGACACACCAGAGACTCTGTGCTTGCACCTGCTTAACTTTTCTCACCCGTCTGTCTCCCATCGTGCCAGACTGACAAAGCTCAGGGCCCTGTGGGCTCCAGACGATACTTTTCGGACCGAGCGGCACACTAGCAGTTGAGAGCGGCTTACTATGGCTTTGGCAGCATCTGTCAGCTCTGGGGTTGGTACAGCCCTTGGGGTATGATAGACTTGCTTATAAATAACCCTGAAATGAATTAAAAGAGATAAAGAGGCGCCTGTTGCCGAGGAGACGGAGAGCTCTCCGCTTTGGCCAGAGGGCCTGACTGGGGTGTTGGGACAGGCCGATATGGTCGAGAGGGAGCGGGAGGTATAATTGAAACATTGCGCCGTGGCAGAGTGGCCTTTGGTGTGATTGATACCATTTTAGAGTACTCCTGTTTGCCTGGGCTCCGGAGGATTTACCTGAGGCAGAGAATGGAAGGGGGGATGCTTAGGTGGCTCATCTGGGTTTGGCAGAAAATTGGTGCCATCCATCAAGTACCAGATTTAACGAATGCTGAAACCGGGCTGCCCGGCAAAGGATTCTTATTTAAGGCAGTGAACCAGGAAACGTGCGAGGGGCATGGACTGGTGTGGGTCTATCAATCAGCCAGTCAGCTCCTTTATTCAACAAGCGAGCGACAGCCCCTGAGGCCAGCGCATGGGGTTCCGGCTTGTTGGCCTTGCAACACTCTCCCTGAAGGGAAGTGGTGGGAAGTCAATGGGGAAAAAGAGGTAGAGAGAGTTTTGTGGAAAGGGGACAAGAAGAAGGCAACAGGGCTTGGCCGTGTCCCCTGATGAGCTAGCATGCTTCATCTTTCTTGTGCGTGGACCTGGAATTGTGGCTTGATGGGATTTTCAGCGCTGTGGCCTTCATGCCTTGCCGGCAAGCGGCCGGGGGGGCCTAAGGCCAGGCTTCCGAGCTCTGCGACAAAGCGCATGCCCTCGCTGGCTCTCTGACTCCCTTAACACTTCACCACCTTTGCCTGAACTTGCAGAAGAAAATCTAGAGTGCAGGTTTTAATAGCTCCGTAAGAGTGAAAAATGAAATGCAACTTCACATTTTCTGCGGTCGTGGAATGCCAAAGCATGGCTGAAACCCAGGGTCTCAAACTTTGATTACCTATGGGGTCAGTGGTAACATCCAGCAGGGTCCAGTTGAACAGATACAACTATTTTTACAATCATGAATTTGAACTATATAAAGTTTTTGGTGCAGTTATTAATGCATGGACAGATGTTTTCAAGGTTCCTCCCAGATCGTAGCCGTCACAGGAAGTGACCAGTCATCAGAAACTGGTTTTGAGGTTCTGGTAAGAAGATTGTGTTCATGTTTTATTCTGTAATAAGCCACTTGGAAAGTCATATATATTAGGCATATATATTAGACTTTAAGGGAATCAGGTAATATAATTAAAGCCTCAACCACAATCCAAAGAAAAAAAACTGATTTGCTTTGGATGCAGTTAAGGATAAACTGTTCAAACTAATTTGGTTGGTAGTTATGCATGTTTATCCATGTTCTGCAGTATTTAAAGTAGGGATGCACGATACAGAGTTATTATTCGATACATGATTATTTAGCTGAATAAATTGATGTTGATTTTTAAATTGTACTCCTTTTTATCTATTTTTACACTTAAATTACACTGTGCCATGTTACGCTCACTTCTTACGCTCAAAGTTAATCTTTAAAAACACTAATAATTTAACACTGTTAATGTAATCTTTAGCAAATTTCATAATAATATCCATTTTTTCCTACTGTTTATTATAGTGTGACACCTACATTCAGTATTAGTATTTGAAATGATCGAGGTTTCGTTTTTAATGTTTTGTTTTTATTTATTTTTAGACAAAACAGTATATTATTTTAATTAGCCATTTATTCGTTTTTGGCCATAACGAGATTTTTCTACTTATCATATCCAACAGAATTTGAATGTCATTTGAAGTCAAAATGAAATAAAAAACTACCTTATTAGTACTATTTTAGTACCTTATCAGTACTAGTATTATTTTATACTAAATATAAGAATAGTAAATAATTATTATTTACTTTATTACTCCAGGTTTATTGTCTTATTGTGGTCAATTCATCACTGGATGTAATCCCAGAAAAAAGGTTTGTCTTCATAATCTTTCATCAACCCATCTCTAACCACATTGCTCCATTCTGGTACATAACACTCACTTTTCACGATCCAGTCAGTTCCTGATGTTAACTTTAAGACAACAGTTTGAGAAGTAACACCAGTGCAACTACAAAACCACTGCGTGTTTGGCAGTAAACATTCGGTTGAAGTACTGTTTTGATTAATGTCTAGTTTAGGTTGGTGTCGATGGAACTTGTACGTTCTGCAGGATGAACTACAGACCATGTAAAAAAAGGACACCTGCACACCTTGTGGCACGGGGCAGAAAATTGACCTGTTTTATTTACTTCCCTCCCTTTGTCCCTGGTTCCCTCTTCTTACTTCATTCCCTGAGAAGGTTACATTTTTTCTTCTATTTATCTATTGTATAGATTTTCCCACCATCTTCTGTTCAGACAAAATGCCGCCCACTAAGAAACCGTGGAGTAAACATCATTTCATAGCTTAGCCTGAAAGGCAGGAAGGAGGCGAGCGAGGAGAGACAGAGAGGGTGGTGCACTCGCAGACACACAAAATCAATGCTGATCAATGTTTTATATCACCAAGATGCTGCTCCTCTCGACCTGCTCCGGCTGGAAAAAACCCCCACCTCCCAATCACCTCTTCTACAAGAGGGCGTCAAGTCCCTCTGGTGTTTTACCCAGAGTTCAATAACCAACTCCATCCTCAATCAAGAGTGAGAAAAGAGGACAACAATAAGCAGAAATGGAGGACACTCAACAGGCATGTAAAAGGTTGGTGCAGTGATAATAGCTAATATTAAACACATACTATGTCAGTGAATCACATCAACATATGCTGAGAAAACCATGCTAAAAAATTTTGTAAAAAAAAAAAAAGAATTAAGTAGACATTACAAAAAATGACAATAGAAATGCATGTTCTTTTTCTATGAACATAGGGTTGTCCACAGGGTCCATAGCAGTCCATTTTTTCTATATATGTCCAAGGTAGATATAGAGGCTGCTTTATATTAATATTTGTTGTATGAAGTTTGGGGTCAGTTTTTAGAGACTTGTAAAGCTGCATTTATTTAAAAAATACAGTAAAAACAGTAATATTATACATTTGAATATGTTTTATAATGTAATTTATTCCTGTGATAGCAACACTGAATTTTCAGCAGCCATTAGTTAAGTCTTCAGTGACATGATCCTTCAGAAATTATTCTAATATGATGATTTGAGTAACATTTCTCATTATTATCAATGTTGAAAACAGTTGTGCTGCTTAATATTTTTGTGAGCAAAATATGTTTGCTGCTGAATTAAAGGATTATTTCTTTAAAAAAAATCTTACGGACCCCAAACTTTTAAACGGTAGCGTGTATATAACTAGAATTTGGGAAGGAAACTCTGAATTATCATGGAAATATTGCCAAACATCAGTGCAATGCAGAAAAGCTAAATATTTTTTATCTTTTTTTCTCAATAATTGGTTTATTTATTTGGATTTTCCACAACTCTCACAAGATGTTGTCAGAGTAGCACTTATTTTGTGCACTTCTTTAATTATAAAAAGCTCATATTATTCCAAAAAACATTCACATGCAGAAAGATGTCTTTGGCCATTGCTTTGTCTTGTTTTGCAGCATCTTATGCCATGAACAGCACCTTTTTAAGATGGTGTGTGTGAAGTTTAATAACTGCATTATGTTTTATTCTTTTGTGCTGTATCTAGTTGTGTCTTAATCATATTACTATATATCATAATGAGTTGATAGCCTTACTAAAATTATGAACTAACTTTTATGGTGTCTGCATTATTAGACAAAACTGTCATTTCTTTATGATTGTCCTTTGGTGAAGGAGTTTGGCCTTATCTGTTAAAAAGTGCACACACGTGCGGTGAGGAAGAAGTCAACGTGATTGGTTTTGGCGATACGGGGAGAACATGTATTGCATTCACAGATAGAGTTGGAGTATCCAGTAAGGAATATTACAGACCAAAAAGATAAAGTGTAACACAATTTGTGTAGCGCCACAAGCTTCTCTGTTAACACCCATAAATAAATAAATAAGCAAAAGATCCAAGATATCCCATGTAATTTTCTGCCCGCCTGTGTTAAAGAGATGGAGCGTGTGCGTTGTGTAAATGGCCCAATATACTACCAAGACACTAAAATTCAATATCATCTTCTCTCACACAGTAAACAGTATTTTTTAAAAGCGTGACCAGCAAACACAGAGACAAGCAAATTTAATCCAGAGTTTTTTTAACAGGTCTGAGTGGATCGATACCACAATCCCTTAGACGCACAGAGCATTTCTAAAGCGACAACAACAGCAGGAAATAATGATACTTGGGGGGGAAAAAAGGGAGCAACTGTCAGAATAGAGACTGGCTCATCGGCAATGGTGTCTGTTCTCTCTAATTAATTTTCTCAGAAATGGAGACAAAGTGTGCCAGAGTTTTATTTCCATGCCCAGCACAAGAAGCTAATGAGTTTTCCTACTGAGCAAAGCTGAAGATAACCAGGAAGGTGATTGCGGGGGGAGGAACACATGCATACCATTCCTACTTAATGTGCTTCTCAAATGAATTTCCTATCAGCTCAACTTGTGCTATAATGGTGATTTTATAGCTCATGGAGCTTTAGCAGTGGTGAGTTGTGTTGCGGATGGTGCACAGGAGATAAAAACCTTAGGTCACTTGTGAAACAATGCAAATTGGGAAATGTGCGATATCTGTGAGTACTGGAACTGCTGTTGCTGTTTGTAGTCATGCTGTCATAATGCAGAAATTCACAAGCATTTAAAAGGATGTTTTTTTCAGTGAAATTTCAAAAGCAATAATATAGCACACAATTTGTTTGGACCACCATATGAAACTTTTATGAGGCTTTTGCTTCATTTCTTAATTCATTTTCATTGCATGACAAACATGCTCTTCAGAATTCTTCTTTTTGTGTTCCACAGAAGAAAATATAGTGTAAATTATGACATAGGTGTAAAGGCATTTCTTTAAGGTGCTTGTTGGACAACTTTTCATTAATTAATCTCACAAAATCATGTCCAGGTCACATTTCATCCCAAAATAAAATAAAATAAATAAATAATATAAATAAAAATAAACACAGAGAATTAAAAAGAAAGAAAATAAAGGCTTTTTAGGCCATTAAGACACTACTACTACTACTACTACTAGTCTACTATGCTACTACTACTAACTAATAAGTATTTTTTACACAAAGTACTGTAATATATAGACTAAATATATATAAAAAAATAAAATAGGGGCAACAGATACTACCATGAATACTTTCATATATACTTTAAATACTTTATTTAAAATATATATTGTAATTTCTTATTACACTAATAAATACTTTTTTTGCATTCTGGTAATGAGATTTCAACTTTTTTTTTAGTGATCCTCATTTAAAAATTTGTAAGCATTTATTTATTTATTTATTTACAGTGATTCTCATTAATTGCAATATTTTTTTTTGCACAAACTAAATGTTTTTTTTATTTAAAACAACTAAAATTTAAATTGGTAAAACACAATGAGAATAAGAATTACAACAAGAATTACAACAATAAGAATTACATTTTTGCATTCTAGTAATAAGATTTTACCTTTTTTAAATTATTATTATTATTATTATTAGTAGTAGTAGTAGTAGTAGTCATTTTATTTACTTATTTATTTATTCTTTAAAATTTTGATATTTATGTAAAATATGATGTTTTCTTGACAGGTTTCTTGGATTCAACCAATAAAACAAAAAACACTTCACAGCTCTCACTAGATGTTATCAGGTCACCTAGCATTTATTTTGTTTGCTCATTGTAAAAAGCTGATTGGATTATTCCAGCAAAATGGATTGTGGTTGCTTTGTTTCCATCTTAGCTGCAAGCCCCATGCAGTTCCCTCCCTCTTCCACTTCCTGTGGAGAAACTTTCTGCAGCCAGACCTTGATTTATGTCTTAGGCTGTGCAGGCCAAACAAAGGTTCAGCGGCGCAGGGGATCGATGGGCAAGCCATGAAATAAAAGGCAACAGACTTAGCAATGACTTCAGCGCTGCATACTGAGTGAGCATCTCTCAGCCTCCTTCTACTGAGACGGCGCCCTTCGCGGGCATATGCTGATTTGATGAGGCCTTAATAAGCACTCTGGAAACGGTCTGAGTTTAATGAATGATTCAGTCGTTCTGATGGCTAAGATGATGTGTTTTTATATTATTATTATATCTAATAAGACCATAAGACCGTGCTAGATTACATTGTGACTGTAGCCTCTTTTCCTGCTTTGACAGTATGTGACGCTGATTAAGTCAGAACATGGTTGTCCTGTCTACAAACTGATTATTGCAAGTTGGACAGTGGTGCCCACCCCGTAATGTATGACGGGCCATCATCCATCCATCTGTCTGATTGTCTCCCTCTTTCTTCACCTTGTTTATTTTTAGGTAAAAGCCAATGGGTGGAACTCGCATGCTGATGGAATGACGGTCGTCGGGCGGATTAAAACTAAAGATGAACCATGTGGGAGTTTCCTCCAAAGAGCCTGTGGATAAATCTCATTAGCATACCTGCTCTGTGGACGGCTGTAAATTTAACGAATGACATGCTGGAGAGGATGAGGTTGGTTGAAAGCAGAGGGTGAATAAACAGGCAGACGCAACACCATAGTGCCACTAAGACCCCACCTGCCCACAATTAATCATTAGAATAGCACTCTGCCATTTTTCATGCCATCTCCAAGGTCTCAGAAAACATTAAACATCTGGTCTCGATATAATGTTTGTCCATTTGTTGTTGTTCTGTACTTTTATATTTGCCATGACCAAAGGGTCAGGGTTGGGCTGGTTTAGCATTGCCCTGTTAGCTCCTGCTGGTAGATGCCATAATACACAATAAAAAAGGTATCTTTCTTCATTGATGATCATTAGAAAGTAGCTGTTTACTCTTTTATATATATATTTATATATATATATATATATATATATATATATATATATTGTATATGATATTAAAGAAAATCTATTATTAATTATATTCTAAAAAATATATTCTTTTTAAAGCATAGTAAAATATTATAATATAATTCAAAAAATATTTTTAAAAGAAAATAATTAATATATTAAAATATAATTGTCATTAAATAAAATAATATAAAAAATAAATATCATTAAATATTTTAATCCAGTGTAAAACTTTTTAATTAATAAAATAAAAATGTATATTATGTTATTATTTATTCATCCTATCCTGATTTCTTCTTTTTTTTTTGGTGTGTATCTCATTTGAAATAGTTTTAGATCTTCTAAATACAGCATAAAAACAATACAGCATAAAACAAAGGCAACCTGAATAAACGCCTGTAGCATCCAACCAGCAAACACAGATATTAATATATATATATATATATATATATATGTAT
>NW_015505240.1:441725-444363 GCF_001515645.1 Sinocyclocheilus grahami
TATATATATATATATATTATAATTATTTCTTTACATACAATGTCATCCGTGTTCATAACGGGATGTATGGAAATTCAGAAGTTTTTAATCTTAACATCAACTGTTCTTTTAATTATGTAACTTAATACAATATTCTGCTAAAGTAACATGTTTTCAGTTTTCTTTATTATATGTCAGCAGCCAGTGTTTGGTAGAAAGCTAAAAGATTATACTAAACTTTTGTCATACCAAAATTCAAGTTTTAACAACAAGACTAAACTTCTGTTTTTGTTGTTCAAAAAGCGTCTTTTAATTTCATTGAAATATTTGAAATTGAATTAAGCTCATTAAAATATATTATTTTTGAGTATGGGTTATGGGTACTTTCCCCCTTTCGATTTCCTACTCCCATTCAGACCCCCTGCTCCACAACACAAACATCTGTTGTAGTTTTCTTTTGTTCTCTCAACATAATTAAAGCTACTTATTGAATGAGGGAGAGTACAGGATACACAAGCGATCAATCTCTACAGCTGATAATGGAGGTTCGTGTTGGAACCAAGTAGGATTGCATTTACAAGGAATTTGTTGTGTATAAAGGGAAAGCTGGATGAAAAAAAGCACCATTCTGTCTCGCCGTACATCTCCTTAGAGATGAACGGTCTGCCAGGCTGCCCGTGATGGCCTGGGCCAAGGTGCCATATTGTAGCAATTGGTCCTGCACGCTGGTGGCTGTCACTTAGCTCTGCGTGTGTGACAGCCTGAGCTCTCTGTCTGTCTGCCAGGCCTCCGCGCACCCCCCACCCCCCATCCATCTGCTTTCGGACCCTCTGAGATGGCACCTTGCGCCCAGAGACTTAGCTTGCTATGGTTCCCATGATTGCGTTACATATCGAACGAGCCGCTCCAAGCTCAGTTCCTCTCCCGTTGTGCCACATTGCCCCAGTTGCTCTGAACAGAATCCACCTCAACCTCCTTTCCTAAACATTTCCCACCTTTGGTCCCTATGAAGACAGGATCAAGGGGTCTAGGTTGGCTCTTGCTGGTGCATGTCATAACTACACCATCTGGGGGGCAAGCAGCATTGTTTCCCATTGACAGCCATTCAAAATATGATAGACCTTTTTTACAATTAAAAATAAATGTTCTGTTCGATTATATTTTCAAATATAATTTATTCCTGTGATAGAAAAAGTGAATTTTCAACAGCCTTTACTCCAGTCTTTTTCATTCAGACAAACAAACAAACAAACAAATAAATATGCTGACCCCAAACCTTATATACAGCATATGTCTAATGTATGTCTTTTGTCTTTTATATTACAGATCATCTAAAGAGTTTGGGACTGTTTGCATCTTTGTGGTGCCATCAGCAAATCAGGGTTGCTGAACACAGTTGCTGGTTCAATCTCAGCTTGGAATGATCCAGCGGGATTGTCCTTGTCTGTTAAATGACTGCTTACTTTCATCAAAAGCTGATGAGGTACTTGGCAATGGCTTTGGTCCACATTGTCTGGCCATGTTTGATGATGTTGAATAAGGCCGAGCAGAAAATTAAAATACTTTTTAAATGAATCGATACCTCAATAAGAGGGATTCTTTATTCACACCATCGTGAATCCAGACACATTATTTGTGTCAGAGCAAAGCATATCATCTCCAGAGTTAAAGAGAGTGACTCAGACAGTAAGTATTGCCAGAATTCAACACTCGCTCAGTTTTTGAGCAGCTATTTTCCAGGCTGTCTGCTGGTCGCCCGTGCCAATGAAAGACTCCGGTCTGCAGCATGCAAGCCATTTAATGAGAGTTCTGTGCTGATCTGAGCACAAATGAGCCAGGGGAAGTTTGATGTTCCACTCAAAACTGGTTTTCCATCATTATCTAAATCTAGCATAAAGCCCCCCATAACTTTGAGGCTCAAATTAGTTTTAGAGAATTTTTTGCTCATTAATGTCATGTCAGTCTGCAAGATGAATCCAAAAGATAAATGAGGAAATGGAACTTGTACAGCACAAAGGACTGTTCTGTTGAAAGATGCCGGGTGTTGCCGTCGACTTTTCGCACTTGTGTTTTAGTAAGCCTTCCAAATGATCTTTTTGTAAAACTTACTTTCTTCCTCGGTTAATTCCAGAATGTTGAATATTTAGATGATACCTGTCCATGGCACTGCGACCTAACACTTTGTGTTGAAAAAGGTCATAAATATCTTTAGAAATTCTTGAGAATCTGTCTTGGGGATTATGCCGGCTCGGAAAAGTAATTAGTTGCACCACAGACGTATTGCAGGGAGCTAAGAAGCTTTTGGGACTCCAATTAAAACTTCATAGGAAACTCAGATCTGTACATTACATTTAGAGAGCGAGAGAAAAGACACCAGGTAGGAGAAGATAAGGTTGATTTGCATATGTTCTAAATATATTGCATGCACAGTCAGTGCTGAGGTTGTTGGGTTTGCGGTTGCACCATGCTGCATGATTTTGAGGTCTTTGAGTATATTCTGATGCATGAAAGGAGGCTGATGTTATTTCAGACATCATTTGCTTTTCATTATGTTTTCCAGGAAGAAAGTGAATTGACTATTGACATTAATGAGCTGGGTCACCCGCAACCACTTGTTAAGCTGTGCAGGGAATATTGACCTATACAGTGTAAAGGTCAA
>NW_015505240.1:444696-447880 GCF_001515645.1 Sinocyclocheilus grahami
GTTAATTCCAGAATGTTGAATATTTAGATGATACCTGTCCATGGCACTGCGACCTAACACTTTGTGTTGAAAAAGGTCATAAATATCTTTAGAAATTCTTGAGAATCTGTCTTGGGGATTATGCCGGCTCGGAAAAGTAATTAGTTGCACCACAGACGTATTGCAGGGAGCTAAGAAGCTTTTGGGACTCCAATTAAAACTTCATAGGAAACTCAGATCTGTACATTACATTTAGAGAGCGAGAGAAAAGACACCAGGTATGAGAAGATAAGGTTGATTTGCATATGTTCTAAATATATTGCATGCACAGTCAGTGCTGAGGTTGTTGGGTTTGCGGTTGCACAATGCTGCATGATTTTGAGGTCTTTGAGTATATTCTGATGCATGAAAGGAGGCTGATGTTATTTCAGACATCATTTGCTTTTCATTATGTTTTCCAGGAAGAAAGTGAATTGACTATTGACATTAATGAGCTGGGTCACCCGCAACCACTTGTTAAGCTGTGCAGGGAATATTGACCTATACAGTGTAAAGGTCAATGATTGATGCTTGGAACCGAAGTGAGTTTCTTGAAATGAGCAGTAGACTGTATTTATAGGGGCGTCCAAAAGTCTGAGACTGCATTGAAAATCTCATTAAATAAGCATTTTAGAATTTTGGGGAAAATGAAATAGAATACAAGTACAAGAATTTTCCTCTTGTTATTTATTTAATATTTTTTACAGGTGTTTTACCGGTATTTTGAATTTTACACTGCATGAGCTGCCAGTACGGTGTCTGTTATTTTATGGATTTTGTTTATTTTTATAGTGCACTAGTGATATAAGGCAGTTTGTGATCACGTGAACTCCATTGTACAAAAAGATTTATTTATTTATTGCTATTTGGATCATTTTCAAATTATGCTGGATAATATGATGATCAATGTTTACCAGGAATATCGCAGAATATACAAAGGATCGCCAACAATCATTAGAATATTAAGTACAGATCATGTTCCATGAAGATATTTTGTAGATTTCCTACCATAAATATATCAAAACTTAATTTTTGATCAGTAATATGCATTGCTAAGAACTTCATTTGGACAACTTTAAAGGCGATTTTCTCAGTATTTCGATTTTTTTGCACCCTCAGATTCCAGATTCTCAAATATCCTATCCTAGCAAACTATACTTCAATGGAAAGCTTATTTATTCAGCTTTCAGATGATGTATAAATCTCAATTTCAAAAAATTGACCCTTATGATTGGTTTTGTGGTCCAGGGTCACAAATGTGTAATACACATCATAAAATGTTAAATACATTTCACACAAATAATATATTAACAAATCCCTCTTTATGTATTTTTGTGCTACTGAAGTGGAGATTTCTGGCTTGGTGCATGAGAAAAAAAACTCTAAACAGCCTTTAAAGATATGTATTGTACAAACCCGATTCCAAAAAAGTTGGGACACTGTACTCTATACAGATCTGGATGTTTTCTTTCCACTAATCTGAAAGAAGGCAAGTTATAAAAGCAAAATTGCACAAAATCTCAAAATTGACGAGTGCATGAAAAATAAATAAATTAAAAAAACAAAACAAAAAACGAATTGGTTTTGCTTAAAGGAATAGTTCATCCCCAAATTAAAATGAGCTGAAAATTTACTCACCCTCAGGCATCCAAGATGTAAATGAGTTTGTTTCTCCATTGGAACAGATTATTGTCTTGTGAAGCAAAAAGCTGCATGTGTGAAATAAACAAATCCATCATTAAGGCATTTTTACTTTAAACTAGGGCTGGGCGATATAGCAAAAAAATGTATCGACGATATAATGTTTCATATCGTTCGGTATCGATAATTATTGACATTTTTGTAACCTTTTTTAAAACAAAAAGCAATAGAATTTTTTTTTTTATTTAACCACTGTATTTATAATTAACACAATTGTAACGTCTGGACCACTCAAACACACAATATATATTTTGTTAGCTAGATTTCACAAATACTTTGTTTGAACCCTTTCCTATACCAACTGTATGTGTGTGTGTATGCGTGTATGTGTATGTTAGACCAGTTTATGTGTTTATGTAGTATGTTAGACTAGTTTAAGTGTTTATGTAGTTAATAAAACCTTACTTGTATCACACTTGACGTGTTCATTGTTTGCTCATAACCGGAGTCACTAATCATGCAGATTTACGTTACAAGCTTGGTAGAATTGTACAGTAAGAAAGTTATTTCCCTTAACCAGGAAATTAACGTTCTTAGAATTGACAAGACAGTTGACCCTGAGTGGTCAGCTAAATATCTACAGCGGATCTAAAATATGAATAGTTAATTATAACTAGTTATGGTTAATTATTCATATTTCCTGTCGTTGAGCTAAATTCGCTACACAATTTATTGAGACATACAACAAATATTTTTTGTTTTAACAATCAAACACAATAAAAATTAAACAAATATCTAATTTCTAATGTTTTATGTGCAGATTAAATAGGTCTTTATTGTATAGGTCTAATTGTCTCCCGAGGCCACAGGAGGGCACAATGAGCAAAATAATGCAACGCATTTAGCAAGTAACTCTATAAAAACTTGCATTACATCTAAATTAACTCATAACTATCAAATATAATTTCGTAAATTGCATGAACAATTATGAACAAAACAGCATCATGTATTTATGCATTGCTTAATCCAAAGAGCCGAAGCACCATTCACACAGACATATGAGACGCAGTGAAAAGGAATAAACCTCCACAAATTTGTGACGTGTTTTCGAAAAGTTTAAACTGTTCTAACTTTGCATGGCTTTCTATACATCTCTTCCGTGAGAGTGCAGCAGTCATATTTGTCCCTCTAAAAATGCGCTGGATATGCGTTCTGTGTGAATGGCTTGGTTTCGGTTTTAACCCATTCAAGATCTTCTCCGCATTGAGCTTCTATATTTCTCTAATATTTTGAATGCATAACACAGCAGCGGCGCGTCTTGTGTGCTAGACTAACAAAACATTCAAATGCAACCACGTCACTTACATCATTATCACCGCATCTCGCGCGCTCCTGATGACGCTCCCTGACGCACACCTAACATTCAAATGCAAATGTTTATTTTAAATTCGACTAATATTCATTATTTTATTCACAATCTCCTCATCACAGGCAGGCACAGCACTCATTTCAGCATGTGTTTGTG
>NW_015505240.1:448388-465747 GCF_001515645.1 Sinocyclocheilus grahami
AAATGCGTAACACCCCAGGATGTCTGCAACGACACCAGGCCCCCCTGGTACCCATGGCAACTAATGCTGATATCACTGGTTTTATGACCAACAGGAATGTGAGTAGGGAAAATCACTACCTTTTTATAGGAAGAGACACAATGCACAGTAGAAATTGACTTTTCTCTAATTAATTCATAGGAAAACCTTTCTTTGAATGAACACACATATCCTTCAGGTCATCGTGTATGTTGTCTTTGAGATTTTATACTGTTTTATGCAGGCTTATGACGGAAACACTATATACAGGTGCAATCATGTTGAGCTAATCAGCCACACTGATATATGTGGATCTATGTACACAAGCCTCTTGTTACGCTGTGACTTAAGGAAGCTTCTTTCTTTGATTCTTTGAATGTGCCTGTGTTAACTTATGACCTCTATTTTCTAGCCAAAATAAAATTTTACTGTTGTAATAAGTGAACATTATCTCCAGTCAAAACGCTGCTTACAGATATTAGGATTTATTAAATGTGTTGTCACTAGATATCTCATTTGATTATAACAGTATATGAAATCTGAATGTAATTTTCCTGTCAAAATACTGCTTATAAATATAGTATGTAAACCATTAAGCTAAATGATCATATGGTTTGATCATACAATCAGAAAAATTACACACTGGAAAGTAACAAAACCCATTAAAGCAGAAAAACACTGTTATTGCATATAAGGACGCCCTATAGCAGTAAGTTGTAATACAGCGGTTCATTGCCTTACATTTATGTATCCAATTCAACATTTAGAATGAAAGTACTTGTAGCATTTGGACCAATCAGACACACAACTTTTTGTTATATTTAACAAATAATATCGAACTCCCCATCACCTAACCAAATGGCCAATTACGAGGGTCTATGGACCCTTCCCCCGAAATGCACCTAACACCTCAGAAAGGCAGAACAGGCCTCTGGTTCCATGGTAACCAATGCTGATATCACTGGTTTTATGGCCTAAAAGGAATGCAGGGGATAAACTCCCTCATTTTCCTCATAAGAAAGGCACAAATGCACAGGAGAAACTGACTTTTCTACTAATTAATTCATAGGAAAACCTTCTTTGAATGAACACCCATTTTCTTCAGGCCATTGTGTATATTATTGCTGTGTTGTATTTAATCTGTTGTATTATAGACTATTTTTATTCATGCTTACGATAAACCACTCATTCATATAAGTAACTCTACCATGTCTAGTATCTATGAATTCGTCTTCGGATGATCTAACTGAGAGTGCATATTACATGCTGATACCTCTGCAACATATTGATGTTCTAAGAATCGGTACTAATTTGTGCCTCAACACTCCAGCGAATTACATATGCAAAATACCATGCTTACAGACAAAGAGTCATAAAAATCCTCAGTATTTCCAACCTCCCGCTTGGGATTTCAGCCTTCCTCATTGGACGAACCCATCTTGAGAGGCGTGAATCTCTGCAGGCTTTAAAAGGCCACACTCCATGTGACCCGCCCCTGTTCGGTGGTTCAGTGAGATGCTAAGATGAAGATGTGAGAAACGCTCCAGGATACCAAAGCTCGTGCCAGGCTCGGGCCTAGTCCTTTTCATTCATCAAGTGACTCTGACTCAAACTGGTTCTTTCTCATCAACCAACTTCAGCAAGATCTTGGGGCCTTAAGATTGCATCAGGAATCTTTTTCAGACATACGCAAGTATCAAACTTAGTCGATTTAATTGATGCATTAAGTATCAGTTACACCTTTTTACAAGGTGTGTTTGAACTAAGAATCTGACGTTTTCCCTCAGGTTTTAGATCTGCTGAATATGCAAAGTTTTCCATAAAATTCATTCTTTATGCCTCTTTCTATGCTGAGTTAAACTTTAACCCTTTTCTATACCAACTGTATGTGTGTGTGTGTGTGTGTGTGTGTGTGTATGTGTATGTTAGACCAGCTTAATGTGTTTATGTAGTATGTTTGACTAGTTTAAGTGTTTATGTAGTTAATAAAACTTTACTTGTATCACGCTTGACGTGTTCATTGTTTGCTCATAACCGGAGTCACTAATCATGCAGATTTACGTTACAAGCTTGGTAGAATTGTACAGTAAGAAAGTTATTTCCCTTAACCAGGAAATTAACGTTCTTAGAATTGACAAGACAGTTGACCCTGAGTGGTCAGCTAAATATCTACAGCGGATCTAAAATATGAATAGTTAATTATAACTAGTTATGGTTAATTATTCATATTTCCTGTCATTGAGCTAAATTCGCTACACAATTTATTGAGACATACAACAAATATTTTTTGTTTTAACAATCAAACACAATAAAAATTAAACAAATATCTAATTTCTAATGTTTTATGTGCAGATTAAATAGGTCTTTATTGTATAGGTCTAATTGTCTCCCGAGGCCACAGGAGGGCACAATGAGCAAAATAATGCAACGCATTTAGCAAGTAACTCTATAAAAACTTGCATTACATCTAAATTAACTCATAACTATCAAATATAATTTCGTAAATTGCATGAACAATTATGAACAAAACAGCATCATGTATTTATGCATTGCTTAATCCAAAGAGCCGAAGCACCATTCACACAGACATAT
The DNA here is from genome assembly GCF_001515645.1 of Sinocyclocheilus grahami. Taxonomy (NCBI): domain Eukaryota; kingdom Metazoa; phylum Chordata; class Actinopteri; order Cypriniformes; family Cyprinidae; genus Sinocyclocheilus; species Sinocyclocheilus grahami. The sequence continues at coordinate 450,999 of NW_015505240.1, forward strand.
GAGACGCAGTGAAAAGGAATAAACCTCCACAAATTTGTGACGTGTTTTCGAAAAGTTTAAACTGTTCTAACTTTGCATGGCTTTCTATACATCTCTTCCGTGAGAGTGCAGCAGTCATATTTGTCCCTCTAAAAATGCGCTGGATATGCGTTCTGTGTGAATGGCTTGGTTTCGGTTTTAACCCATTCAAGATCTTCTCCGCATTGAGCTTCTATATTTCTCTAATATTTTGAATGCATAACACAGCAGCGGCGCGTCTTGTGTGCTAGACTAACAAAACATTCAAATGCAACCACGTCACTTACATCATTATCACCGCATCTCGCGCGCTCCTGATGACGCTCCCTGACGCACACCTAACATTCAAATGCAAATGTTTATTTTAAATTCGACTAATATTCATTATTTTATTCACAATCTCCTCATCACAGGCAGGCACAGCACTCATTTCAGCATGTGTTTGTGTGTGCTGTCTGCGTCACTCATAGCACAGCACGTGCCCATATCGTGCGCTATATCGAACATTTTTTCTATCGATATCAAAGAAGGTGTACCGTCGATAAATATTGATACCGTTTTACCGCCCAGGCCCATTTTTAACCATCCCTTCTTGACAAAATACGAGTTGTGTATATAGTAGAACTGTTTTCGCTTGTAAATGCTGCTTGATCTGTGCATATTTCTCTCCTGATTCAGATCTGGAGAAAGCAATATTATGGATAGAGTACTCATATTTTAGCCGGAAGCAGCATTTTTTAAGTAAAAAATTATTAAAAACATAGCTTTCCATTCACAAGATGTTAATTGAGGGATTGCAGTCGTGTTTTGGATCACTGTGATGTTTTTTTTTTTTTTATCAGTGCTGACGGCACCCATTCACTGCAGACCATTAGTGAGCAAGTGATGTAATGCTAAATTCCTCCAAATCTGTTCTGATGAAGAAAAAACTCATCTACATCTTGGATGGCCTGAGGGTGTGTACATTTTTGGCGAATTTTCATTTTTCGGTGAACTATTCCTTTAAAATAATATCTCATACACAACATATTAACCTAACCCCACATTATTGATTAATTGGTATAAAAACATTCAGTGTCTCAAAATGTACAGTGACTGCTTCAGAAACTGTGGGAGGTTTATGTTGCTGTCTGAGCAGTAAGAATATGGTTAATATATTCCAGAAAGGGTTTGTGCTAAATGACAAGCAGTGCCCCCCTTTCCTGCAGCTCTCCGGCAGTCAGGAGATCAGTGGTCCATGCCTGGCTTTATTATGCCACAGTGTGTGCGGCTGCCTCCCTCCGCACTTCATTAGTTCCCTGTGATACTTAAGCGCAAACACACAGACTCGGCAGTAGCACTAAATAAAGCAGCTCTGTGAGGGCGGGGACCTCTGTAGAAGCCCAGGATCAATTGGCCCACACTGGCATCGAACATTTGACGTCTTTCCTTGTTTTCATGCTCTTTCAAAAGAATTGTCCACCAGCGACTCTGAAATTGATATGATTTTAGGCACACAAAAGTTCTTTCACCTGCTAAGAAACATAAGAGATGCATAAGAGTCAGCTGAAGGAATGCAAATCAGTTCGTTGAATGAATTATGTTGAAAATATTCTGTCTCTATGCTGTTATAATGCAAATGTAACCCTGAAAGGAAAAAGGCAGACATAAAAATCCACACGGGTTTGGTAACAATGGGCAAAGGTCGATGTCCGGTTTGAAGGGAAAGTAAATAAATCGAATTGCTTCAAGGTTAATAGTGACAAGCAATACAATGGATTTGGTGTTAAAGACACCGAAGGTGATTTGTCTCAGAAATATAGGCCCTGAATGTAGCTATAATACATATCTTTTTTTTAAATCAGTTTTAAAATACTTTTAATGTTAAGTAAATAAAAACAAGATATTTAAATTCTACCAGTAGTTTATGAAGAACCAACTGAGATTCTAAAAAAATGTTTTGTAAAGCATGTTTCACAAATTTTAATTTTAAATGTAATTTCTAAAATGATATACACATTTAAAATGTCTAGTCTTTATCTTTTGGAAAACCAGATGATATAAATATGAAGTTTTAAGAAATATAAATACATTTAAATAGCAACATATCAGGGTTATTATAGTTAACTAAAACGTTTCAGTTTTAGTTAACTATTATAAAATTAAAAACCATAAAATAAAATTAAAACCATAAAAAAAGAAACAGAGAAAGCAATATTATGGATAGAGTACTCATATTTTAGCCGGAAGCAGCATTTTTAAGTAAAAAATTATTAAAAACATAGCTTTCCATTCACAAGATGTTAATTGAGGGATTGCAGTCGTGTTTTGGATCACTGCGATGTTTTTTTTTTTTTTATCAGTGCTGACGGCACCCATTCACTGCAGACCATTAGTGAGCAAGTGATGTAATGCTAAATTCCTCCAAATCTGTTCTGATGAAGAAAAAACTCATCTACATCTTGGATGGCCTGAGGGTGTGTACATTTTTGGCGAATTTTCATTTTTCGGTGAACTATTCCTTTAAAATAATATCTCATACACAACATATTAACCTAACCCCACATTATTGATTAATTGGTATAAAAACATTCAGTGTCTCAAAATGTACAGTGACTGCTTCAGAAACTGTGGGAGGTTTATGTTGCTGTCTGAGCAGTAAGAATATGGTTAATATATTCCAGAAAGGGTTTGTGCTAAATGACAAGCAGTGCCCCCCTTTCCTGCAGCTCTCCGGCAGTCAGGAGATCAGTGGTCCATGCCTGGCTTTATTATGCCACAGTGTGTGCGGCTGCCTCCCTCCGCACTTCATTAGTTCCCTGTGATACTTAAGCGCAAACACACAGACTCGGCAGTAGCACTAAATAAAGCAGCTCTGTGAGGGCGGGGACCTCTGTAGAAGCCCAGGATCAATTGGCCCACACTGGCATCGAACATTTGACGTCTTTCCTTGTTTTCATGCTCTTTCAAAAGAATTGTCCACCAGCGACTCTGAAATTGATATGATTTTAGGCACACAAAAGTTCTTTCACCTGCTAAGAAACATAAGAGATGCATAAGAGTCAGCTGAAGGAATGCAAATCAGTTCGTTGAATGAATTATGTTGAAAATATTCTGTCTCTATGCTGTTATAATGCAAATGTAACCCTGAAAGGAAAAAGGCAGACATAAAAATCCACACGGGTTTGGTAACAATGGGCAAAGGTCGATGTCCGGTTTGAAGGGAAAGTAAATAAATCGAATTGCTTCAAGGTTAATAGTGACAAGCAATACAATGGATTTGGTGTTAAAGACACCGAAGGTGATTTGTCTCAGAAATATAGGCCCTGAATGTAGCTATAATACATATCTTTTTTTTAAATCAGTTTTAAAATACTTTTAATGTTAAGTAAATAAAAACAAGATATTTAAATTCTACCAGTAGTTTATGAAGAACCAACTGAGATTCTAAAAAATGTTTGGTAATATAATCTTTTCTATTGGAAGATTTACTCACTTTTTTTTAAGACCCAATACATTTTAAAACTAACTAGCTTTGTCTCCAGTAAATGCTGTTTTACTTCTAAAAGTCCACAAAATGAATTTTTAGATGATGTATGCCTAATTTCTAGTCTTTATCTTTTGGAAAATGAGATGATATAAATATGAATTTATATAAAATATAAATACATGTAAATAACAGCATATCAGGGTTATTATAGTAAACTGAAACTGAAACTAAAACCATTAAAAAAATATAACTTTTTTATTTCAGCTATTTGTCAGGGCAACATTTCTCATTTTTATTTAGTTTAACTTAATTTGCTAAAATAACTAAATCTATGAAGGTTCCATAAACCTATGTAGACAAAACTACTAAAAATGACAAAAACACACAACATAATTACTAAAACTTTAAAGTTAAAATGAAATGGAAAATATATAAATATAAACTATTGCAGAATATTAATACAAACTATAATAGTATCTCATTTATACTAAAATAACACTGCAACATATTCACATATTTTGTCATTTTATTTGTCAAATAACCTATTTAATATTTTTATGAAATCACGTACAAGTGTTTTAATAAAAAAAAGATTTAATTATACATTCTTCAGCATTTTTATCACAATCTCATGAACTCCCTGCCATTGTTTAATTTTCAGATTGTTCCTGGCAAAGCTATCATTTGACTTCAGAAGACCTATAGGAAAATATAGAGTTTTTCATGAGGACCCGTTTTATGATCCTTCTCTATAGTGCTTCTGCAGCGTCTTTGAAGTTTGAGAGCCTTGGTTCCAGTGGAGACTAATTGCATGGAGAAGAGCAGTAAAGCTCTTTGAAAAAATTCATACAGGTTTGGAGTGTTATGCGGGTGAGTAAATGATGATACCGTTTGCATTTTTGCGTAAACTACTCCTTTTCAATCCGCCTCGGATCTCATTGTGAATGAATTTCACCCTGTGATTTCATCAGGGATGCAGGCCTGCTGCCGTTCTCTCCCTTTTCACTCTCACTGAAGCCCCAGACAGAAGCTCCCTGGAGGCTCCCTTTCCCTTCTTGTTTAAACCTGACACAAATTCCATGTCACAATGCCCAGAGTGACGGCGCTTGCAGGCACAAAAGCAAATATTTCCGTTCCTGGTTGTACCCAACTCTCTAACTCTCTACACGTCTCCACCGACACCTGAACCCTCCCTTTCCTCACCAGTTCCAGCACTGCAGGCCAGCCATTTGTCACAAAGTAATTATAGAATTATTGATTGGCGAGCAATTAACAGTTCCTCCCTCTTCACTATTCCCCCTTCCCCATCTTTTAATTTGCAGTCAGACTGGCAAGAGCAAAAAAGCTTTAGGAGTAACACATTTAATCCCTTTGGGATTTCTCTACAGTCTTCAGATTAATAGCGGGAAGGGGACAAAAGGCCTTTTTTCGCCTGCTGTTTCCTGCTCTGTCTGGCTGCATGTCTCCAGGCCCTGGCTCTCTCAGACAGCGTCTCTCATGCCTCCTACAGACTTGCGTCGAAAAGCTCCTTGTATTAGCATTGTGATGAGATGTACCGTCGGATATCTGCTGAATTTGATCAACTCTGAGTGCGGTGCAATATAAAGGAATGAGGCTGTAACTTCCTGAGGGTGTTTAATCCAACTGACCGTTTTGATCATTCCGAGAGAAAGTGCGGGGGTTGTTTTAAATTGCATTGGGAATGCAGAACACTCAAAGTTCACTTTATTCTTACATTTGCATAATTTCAAATGTTTTTGGCTGTTCTAGGTTACCATGCAGAGGTAATGATGACATGCAATGAGATGTGCTGCATTTTCTATTTATAAGGAATTGCGGGTATTTTAAAAACCTATACACAGAAACTAAAAGGTTTTAATAATAATAATAATAACTGTAATTGTATTTATTATAATAATACATTTATTTATTTATTTTAAGTAATCTTGACATTTGAACACTATTATTATTATTATTAATAATAATAACAACAATTTATTTATTTGGTTATTTGTTTATTTATTTTCTCACTCACATAATATTGACGGTGCACTTCATGATTAATAATAAAAATAATAATAATAATAAAAATTATCATCACGTCATCATCATCATCATAGTATTTTTATTTGTTATAATACGTTTTTATTTATTTTTAAGTAATCTTGACTTTTGAACACTATTATTATTAATAACAATTTGTTTATTTATTTTCTCACTTACGTAATATTGACTAAGCACAAATAAAGTGACAATAAATAAATAAATAATAAAGTGATCAAAAACGTACTTAAAATAAATAGTTTTAATAGTAATAATAATAATAAAAATAATTTTATGAAAAGTGTTTGTTTGAAGTAATACTGATTTTTGATCACTTAACCCTTATAACTAAACAACTCCAACTCCAGATCCATTTTTAAGGGCAGGGACAGTTTGATTGCAAAAAGAACTGTGTTCTTTGTTTCTTGGTTCATTTTGGATCCATCAAACGTGGTTCGAATTGGTTTCTTTTAACAAGAATTCAGGTTTAAAAACACTAAGAATCAGTGCATTCACTGGAGAAAAAGCATTAATACACATAGTTTCTGTACACATAATAAATAGGGTCCCAGAGTAAATGCTTTCTTTTTTCTGGTAAATTTTACAGTTGTTACCATAGAAGTGCTAAAATTCAAGTTAAACAAAACAACAACAAAAAACAAACAAACAATACAAAAACAAAACAATGTGTTTTAACTTGGCTAGGGTGTTTTTTGTTGTTTGTCTTTTTTTAACACTGAGGCAGGAAATTACTCTGACTATCTCTGTGTACAAACAATGATATATAAAGTGTGACAGATGATCCTTGCTACAAAAACACTGGAGGAACTTTTTTCCAAATTCATATAAAAAGGCTCTTTAGAAGACAGTTCAAGTTGACATATCAGTACATCTAACACATCTTAAAATAAGGATGAAAAAACAGAGATGCATATTGTCTTTTCTCAATAGCCTGTAACGCCTACTCACACTTTTTCAGCCATGCCCAGATCAGTATGCAAAGAGCCAGCTAAGACTCTGGAAGCCCAAGTGCTGGCAGATATTAAGACTGGGATCGATATCATGGAACATCACCTTGGTAACATATGGTCACAGCTGAGGAAGTTGATTTCCTTTCTGTCGTCCTTTATAACTCCAGTCTTTTCTTTTTTCCCCAAGTGTTTCATAGCTTTCATTATTTTTCTTAATCCCTCATCTTGGCAGCCAAAGATATGTGATGTTTTATTTAATAGACAAAGCATACATTAACTACAAAACCACTTGTGTGTTTATGTTTGGGATATTTGTACTGATCTCTTTTCATATTATGTAGTGTAAAAATCAATACTTTCATATTCATTGTAAAAATCCAAAGCGTCTGAAGAAAGACCTTATCAGGAAAATACAATATCCCCTCACCAGCATCGCATACCCACTTTTGGGACACTAACAAACATGCAGCGAAAAGATTTCCACCATTTCCACCTGATAAATGAGAATTTTTTCAATATCCAGGGAGCTGATTACCAATTTACCGCTGTCAGCTTCCATCTCTGCACCAATAAGGACGTTCTCTTAATGCATATGCCATCTCGGAGAATATTTCTGCACATATTAGAAATGTGCTTTTCAGCTAATGTAATAGAACCCAATAGCTGGTGTGATTTTTAGCTTTCTGATTAATAAAATGTCATGTACAACACTCTAAACAAGCTGCTGACAAAATGTAGAGCATGACAGGATTGCAGGCGACCAGGGTAATTTTGAATGTGCTATAGACTTGGCGGGAACGATGTGAATAACAGTAGCGGACAGTTGCAAATACATTGATGGATGCAAATTCGTATTCTTAGTCTTTTCTTCACCTGAATTCTCGTTAAGGGGTCATATGATGCGATTTCAAGTTTTCCTTTCTCTTTGGAGTGTTACAAGCTCTTGGTGCATAAAGAAGATCAACTCAAACCTCTTTTGATGGACCCAAAATGAACCGATGAACAAAGTGCCAAGGACGTTTTGCATTCATACTGTCCCTGTCTTTAAAAATGGATCTGAGTTGTTTAGTTATAAGTGTTAATTACTAATAATTTACTAAGATAGATGTGATAAAAATCAAAGTTGACACTGTGATGATTTTATATACTTTTTAAATAAAGTAAATAAAATTTACTTTTGAACAATTTAATAAAGTACATTTAATTAACTAAATAAATGCATGTATATATATTTTTTATTTTCGTAAAAACATTTTTGGTTTAATTTAAACTATTTGGTTTAATTTTTAGTTAAATTTTTTTGTTGTTGTTAATTTTAGTTAATATGTTAATTAAAAAAAGATAAAAAAAGGAAATATTTTATTCTGAAACAAAGAATTTAGAGTGAATGCATACATAAAGCATGGACAAACAAACAATAAATAAATAAATAGATGGTGTATGTTAATCACTTTCACAATTATGACATTTTGAAGTTTGTACATTTGTGTGTAATTATACACTTTGAAATTAAACATCTCATCTCATCTCATTTTGTTCAGTCTTTGTTGGTCAAGTTGAAACAAATGGAGAAAGTTGTGCAATGGTAAGTGTTACTTTAGAAGTTGTGTTACAACTGTGAAAACCTTAGTAGTAAATGTGTCTACTTATTCAGATGATACCAGTTCAGAGGTGATTTGCATTTTTTGTTGGTTGCCTAGAATTATAATTGTCGTCTTATTCTTTCGTGCATTTGTATTTTTTTATTTTAGTTTTATTTTGGTGCAATTCACTGAATCAGCCTCTGTTAGAGGGCCTGACCAGAGGACGGATTGAAGAGGACTTCTGAATGCTGGTGGGCTGGCTTCATCTCCAAACTGAGAGGATATGAAGCAGTGGAGCTGGTTTTGTTCCAGTCGGGTCAGGTCCCAGGTGTGTCGCCCCCTCATCTGTCTACTCCTCTCTTCCTCCTCGTTCTCCTCCTCCATTCCACCAAAGGCCTCATTTTCTGCATGATTAGACCTCCACTTGTCCTGCTCTTGGCCCCTGGCCCTCGCCTGGGCTCCAACACACCGTCAATTAACACGAGCAAGTTTTAGTTGAGTCACATCAAAATGAAACCGAAAAGGGAGAATAAAATTAAATTATGAAGTTGAAATCAAAAGACTGGTAGAAGAGTAATGCATTCATTTAGTTATACATGTGCTTTTTTGTGTCGCTTTATTAAACTCTTTTCTTCAATAGCAAACATGTTGGCTTTCTAAACATAAATCGTGTTGTTTTCAAGTAAACATGCATTTGGTAATTATTTTTTTCAGTTCCATCTCTGATTAATTTGATATTGAAACCTGACCATGTAATGCATAATAACCCTCATATTGCCAAAATATCATTTAGGCTTCTTTTGGCCCACAACCAAATTACTAGAGAATGAAAGGACCTGCGCCAGGCCTTTAATTTCACCCCTGTAAAATGAACCAATGAGCCAAATAATCTGGCTGGCCCCCATTGTTGCAAATGTGACACCTGTTGTAAGTGACACGACTTAGAAATGCCAAAACACTTTTTGTAGATTCGCTTAGTCTTATCATTCTGATTTGTTGCAGTAAACAAGCAATGAGATAAAAGAGAACAACAGTACCCTTTTTTTTAAGCAGAGACGGATGGTCTTGTCAAAGTTACACTTTCGCTTCAAAAGACTACAAATAGTGCATAAGTTGTATGGACCAGTTTTCTAGTGTATTTTTCTTCTTTTTAGAGTTTGGCAGAAGAACATTCGGCCTAACATCTCCTTTTGTGTTCAACGTTAGAAAGAAAGTCACAGATTTGGGACAACATGACAGAGTGAGTAAATAATGACAGAATTTAGTTTTTTTTGGTGAACTAGTCCAAAATAGAGGCTGAAGATGGGGTTAGAGAAAGTTTAGGATAGTTTAAGCAGATAATTAATGACTAATTAGTGAGTGAAATTACTTTAAGATGAATTAGATGCTATTGAAACTATTTAATTAAAGTATTTTTACGAATTAGTAAAAGGCGGGGCCACCTACATCAATTGTCTTCTATCTACTCAAAGAGTTTCTCTCTGGAAGTTCTACCTGTCAGTGAAGTAAATTAAAAGCTACTTATCTGCTTTGTTGACTTGAAAGCTGTTTATCTTTCGTCTGCAATTCCAATCAACTCGGTTTGTCTTGCTTATCGTTAAAATTAAACATGCACAGAAATATTAAAAGGTCATTTGCCTTAATGAAGCCATAAATAATTAAGCTAACTTATAATGCGAATGGTGAAAAGAAGATTGGAAATGATTTTAACAAGAGATAAGAACAAGAAAACAAATTCATCAAAGATGAAATCCCAACTTGGCCCAACACTAAAGTTCACCTCTGTTTATGCCTATTATTGTGCATTAATGAGAAAAATGCATTTTTAAATAACCATCATTAGAATTCAGCATAATCTTTGTCATTATTGTTGTCATTTCAAACAAACAATATAACCTTTCCACCAGCCACCAACGGAGGGCGATGTTTCCCATGAAATGCATCCATCCTCTTCAGCTATGAGGCTAAATGGAAAGAATAAGTCAACAAGGTTGTTTCCCCTGCTCATAAACTGCTTCCAGATTACCATGCTTTCATAATATATACTCAAATCGTTGCTGAAGTCCTTATTTCTTGACTGTTGGTGATGTGTGTTCTGTATTTATCGAGGTGTGTAGCATAAATAGGTTCTCATGTTGGCATTTTCCTTTGACCTGTATTTTATTTGAGCCATGATGTAATAACAACAACCATGAAATAATGTATTAGTATGATATCATTAAACAACTTCAGAATCCCAATGGATGCAGCTATATAGAGATGAATTAAGTTAAAAACGAATGGACAGATAAATATTATTTTCAAGGTTTTTACGAATGAATAGATATGTTTTTGGTCGTAATTACGGCAGACAATATATATATATATATATAATGTATATGTATATATATATATTTAAATACTTAATACTTGCTATAGGGCTGAGTGATAGAACTACGTTTAATTTGTTTTTCTGTCTTGTTAAAATTTTTTACTGTGGCACCTATAATAAAATAATACAAATAATATATATAATAAAAATCAAGTTAAAAATAGTCAGCATATATTGTCCAAACCATTTTATTACATGAACTCAATGAATATATCACTTTAAAAAACAAAATACATTATATTTATGCACCGATATAACATCATAACATCATAAAATCATAAAAATATTTAATATTTCATAATTCACTAGTCTTCTGTATAGGCGCACACAATCAGAACCTTTTCCAAGGATAAATGTATGAGTCCCTTTTGCACCAGACAAGCTTTGATTCTTTAAAGTGAATGCCAACTCAAAAAAAGAGACCCAAGTGTGTAAGCAATCAATATATTTGTTCTCAAAAGGCTGTAATGTTCTGATGCTTCACTTTTTCTGCAGTCGACGCTTTGATTAGTGTTTATCGCAGAAGGTCAGATCTCACAGAAGAGCAGCTCGTGCACGGGTGGAGCAGAAGGAGAGAGGGAATGGAGTTAAGTTAAGGATATCATTGGACTGACAGTGATCTGGGCAGCTCTCGTTAAGATCCTCGGCTCTGCGGAGCGCCAGACCACGTGAGAAGGTCTGGTGGGGGGATGGGGGCAGTAAAAAGTTTTCCGAGCCGTCGTCCCCCTTCAATTTGCATGCTTAATGATGCTGAGCAGGAGTTAATAGTGGGTGTAATGGCTTCTGACTGACCGGGCTCTGGAGTGGACCACGGGCTGGGCCACCGGAGCAGGGGTGGGGAGGGGTTAACGCACACCATACGGCTCTGCACTCGCTCGCTCGCTCGCTCTCTCCTTCTGCCTCTCTCTGCTGTCTTTTGTGAGATAACAGAGCTTGCCGCTGTGGCCTTGTCTTATTAAACATGTTATCATTGCCTGTAACCTTTCTCGCCAGTCCCTTCTTTTTCAAAAAAGAGGAAAAGCTGCCTTTGTCTGTTTTTATTCAGGGACCTATCTGACCCACTGCGAGAGGAGAAAAAGACCTGAAAGAAATCAAATGGCAATTCTTGTCTACATTAATGTGGTCCTTTGTTCTGAGAGGGACGCCTTAGTCAGCCGGTGGATATAGCAACATGTCCTCTGTGTAGATACAGCCATCTAAACAGATCAGCCACTCCAAATCACACAGGAAATACAAGCAATGGAAAACGTCTCTAGGTTACGTATGTAACCATGGTTCCCCGAGGGAACGAGACGCTGCGTCTTGTGTGTGTGTGTGTGTAGATAAGGCCTAAAGGGCAAAGTTCAGGAAAACCACTGTAATAGTGGAAAGATAGCTCTATTGTCTGCAAAATGCATGTGGCATGAACACATTTCTTTGCTTTTTTTAAGGATGAATGAAATCATGTTTACAGTAATTCACTTATAATGGAAGTCATAAATAAGGCATAATTAAGCAGTTATATTAAATGTTTTCTGCAAAATGTTATTTAAACTGTAAGAACTGGTCCTTTCCTTGTATTATATGAATGTTACAGGTTAACCAGTGTGACATGGTTTCGCTAAGTGATTTTAGTGCTCTAGTCTCATATAACACATATACCGCTAATGTTAATATATCACATTATTAATATTTATTATTAAATTTTTTTCATTTCTAATTGTATTGTAATTGAATGTTATTTCAATATTTCAATAATGTTAATATATGCAAATTTTTTATTAATGACATTTATAATTAAGATGATAATGTCAATAAAATATTGTAGCATTAATCTGTGTGTATTTACCATTTATTCCTGTGCAGTGCCTTTCCACATGTAAGTGCATTAATGTAAACAATAATTTTTGCTTGTTTTTACAAATTATGTGGCAGTCCAGAGCATTAGTAGCATTACCATAGGCTTTAACTTGCATTGAACCCTTGAAAGTAAATAAAGTGCTGCAAAAAATTAAGTAAAACAGTAAGCAAAATGAGGAATTTTCACTCTTCCAAACTTTTTCAACACACTTCAGCTAAAGATTTTTGAGGTAATCTCATCTAATAGCTGCAGTGTTTTGTACTCATTTAATATCACGGTTTTAATGATTCAAGAGCCTCTTTGGCATGATGTGGCTGATCGTTGAACAGCTGTGAGTCACGGTGACCAGTACCCATAATCCATTGTGATACACGTTTTCCACTTTAATCATAATTGCACACATGTGCTCAAAGAGCAAATATCAGTAATGTGTACCCTGTCTGAATGGTTTTACTCCTCAGCTCTCTCTCTCTCTTTGAGTGTGTGTGTGTGTGTATGTGTGTTATATCCCCTATCACAGCTGTTAATGTATTTCAAACATCATTTCAGTGTTGATTTGTTTGCCATGTGCTCTGGCACAAACCCGCTCCAGGTTGGCATGGCCCTAGTGGGCCCCAGTGCCAGCACAGCTGGCATGACAGCGGCTGTTCCTGATGGTCACAGGTGCAGTTATGGCCAGTCGCTCTCCTCCAGGTGTAAACCTCACCACTGAGTGTCAGTCTGAGATGCTTCCATCTGCCACAGAAAGTCGTATAGATCGCAACCTCTCCTCTCGATCTTTCATCTCTCATGTTGTCACATTCATGCAGGGATGATGTTCATTTACCCACCAGATTTAGCACATCGACAGGATATAAAGCAGTTTTACTCTAAAATACACTCTTGTAGACTGTTTTTAAAACTAACCTTATCCGAAAGAAATGCCAGGAGTTTTCTTCAATATCTCTAATGTTTTCTTTGGTAACAATAAGATTAGATGGATATAACAATATAAACGCACAAGTTCTTCCAAAATCAAATTATCTGAAGTATGCCATACACATTAATTCTATATATTCTGAATGTACATCATAATAGTCTAAAATAATAGTAATAATAATAATAAAAACAATTATTATTATTATTACTTTTTATTTACATTTGTATTTTAGGTTTATTTATTTATTATGCTTCTAAATATTTACATTTTAGGTTTAAATGTATTTATTTATACTTTATATTTGTATTTTAGTTTTAAACTCAGAAATATTTATTTATTTGCTTATTTACTTATAAAATCATTTGCTGAAAAATGGGTAAAACCTAGTGGTTTGAAGGACAGTGGCAAAGATTGATAAAGAGTTAAAATTACAATGAATTAGTTTTTGGGGGCTGCACTGTGACCCTCAAATAGAGTCTTTTAATGTCATCTAATGATTATTTTTCTAAATATGTTTTTTTTGTATATACATTAAACTATTGTTATACTGAATGACATTTTAGTGGGTGTCTTCAGTAAATCATTGTAAAAATGTATGTTAGTTATTATTTTTTGCTCAGAAAAAATAAAAAAATAAATGCGACCGTCGCGCACAAACAGAACCAAAACACAAAATAAAGTCCAGGCCTGGTCCTCGCTCGTCCAGCACTGTCGTCACTCCTCCTTTTATCCTTCTGGAGCTCCTCCCTGGGACTCGAGACCGGTGAGTGGCTCAGGTGTCGCGCATTAGCATGTACTCCACCTGCCTCGCTCCGTTCCCACGGCTCTCGGCCCCTCTCGTCACAATAAACAAGATACATTCCAATGAACAGTAAAAATAAATAAATAAATAATTGATTTGATGCTTGAAAACCCTTTTTGTCTTTGACCCATTTTTAATTAGATAATGTCTTATTTGCATATTTAAGCCTAACATTTCGGATCTATTACTTTAAATTTTTTACCCTATTGACTTGTAATATCTTGTCCTAAGACCAATTAAAAATATTGAAAGTAAATTGAAAACTAGTCAGTGACACTAAATTACCCTAATTTCAGCTATTTCCTTTTCTTTTTTAAAAATTTCTGCTCTATGAGAGTATAACAACTGATTCTTCCTGCTGAGAACAGGAAGTGGCAGCCTCCTGGACAGACTCCCTCTTGTTTTTGTGCAGCTGCACTCAGCGATAGCATCCCTGCCAGTCCGTCCACGTCTCTCCTGTCCAACTGTCCCTGAGGTCCCTCGCTGGGTCCATGTCCAGACGCATATGAGCGTGCGTCTGGCCGTATGGGGCGGCGTGGAGTTGTGTCCTGTGGCCCTGTGCTCCCGTCATGTGAAGATGAATGGAGCTCTGTCACTTGGGCCGCTCTTCAGAGGCCCGTGCTCTGCGTGAGGAAAGTGCCAGTCATTAACGGCGGAGGCAGGATGAAAAATGAGTTCATTTACAGGCAAGTCCTGCGAGAAGGGTAACGTCGGCGGCGTCTGCTCCTTATCC
>NW_015505240.1:466222-470968 GCF_001515645.1 Sinocyclocheilus grahami
TCCCCCTTACCCCCAACCCCCCGCCCCCCCCCCCCCCCCTTCTCGGTTTCTCTTTCTATCTCACGTTTTCTCTCACTCACTGTCTCTCTGTCTCTTTCACATTCTCTCTGTTTAACTCTTCAGCTGGGCACTGGAGGGAGGGAGAAATACTCAGCAGATTTTTGAAAGAGTGGCAGGGAAGTGGCCTGCGGTAAGTGAAACGAGGAGAGATGGAGGAAGGGTGGGGAGGGTGATGGGATAAGACAGGGTGTTAATCAGACAGGGTTTTGCCAGATGAGAGCTTATCCCTTGCCTTTACAGCAGCCATGCATGACATGGGCTGTCTACTTCACACCTTAGTCATTATGACCCAAAGCCACCTTTACAATACACCCACGCTAAGTGTCATGAGCACGACACATCTTGTAAATCATCAGTGGTCCACGGTCGCCACTTTAATATGAATGCGTAGTTTGTATATTTATAGCGACGCCAGTATAGATAAAAATAACTACAATGAATATTTTCTGTTTTTAAGAAATTCGCTCCTGGAAATGACCATCATTTTATTGTATATATTTTATTGTATTATTATTATTTTTTAGCATCACATAATCCACTCCATATGTAAGACTTTTCTGTAGGCTTGCTCGTTAGCTCACCTGGTGCAGCATTGCATTTATGTTGCCTTTGCCTTGTAGAAGAAGTTTAATTTAATTTAATTTTAAATTTTTTTATTTAAAGTTTGCTTTATTTAACTTGTGTTTTCTGTTTTGTTTTGTCTCTCAAAATAGAAAACCTGCACTTTTAAAGGTCACATCTACAGTATATTTCATTTAAAAGTAAATTAGCTGTTTTTGATGACTTTTCTCCATCGCCAACAAATCTTTTCACAAAAAGGGTTCAAAATAGGGCCTGAACCCCTTGAAATTCTTTTTTATATAATATAAAACTATATTGAAAATTAAATGATTATTTTATTTTTGTGTTAATTGTTACTATTTTGTAATGTTTTATTTACAGCGTAATATAGTTTTATATCTCTAATATGTGCCAAACCAGATGCTGACCAGGGTTAGTCAGACAGCCACATTATTATTGTTAACTACAGGAAAATTAATATTATTCAATGAATGCTATGATGTGTACTGTATGTTCACAGTTCTTAAAGTGATTGTTCACCTAAAAATGACAATTCTGCCATATACTCACCCTATGTTGTTCTAAAACTGTATGACTGGTAATCAAATAGTTTTCCATTGACTTCCATTGTATTATTTGTCCATACAGTTGAAATCAATGGGAACCAAAACGGTATTTTGGCTGGACTATCCTTTAAGTATACTGTAAGAAAATTAATACAATTAAAGGAAACATTGTTATGTCAGTGTGGTGTTTTAATTGATCAGAGGTGGTATTTTGCATGAAAGTTTGACAACCACTGCGCTTACACATTTAATTTCTTTTTAAATGAATAACAGCAGCATTATATGTAACAAAGATTACTTTATTGATACAACAGGAATTAAATGAACCTTTGATTTGCTCATAGCTAATTATATTTTATACGTGTTGAGCTCTGATGATAATTCAATTCCACCATGCAAGGAATGCAAATGTTTGTTTTTGTTAAAGGTGCACTAAGTAAATTTTTTTTCATGTTCAATGCGTAATACAGAAGTTGGGATCTTGCTTTTCAGTCTTGTTATAATCACAGCTCAGGCTTGATGTGTGCAAACGTTGGCGTTCCCATCAATACGAGCTGTCAATTGAGTCAGAACTGATGTTTTGCCATATTACTTGACATTGAGTCTAGAGACCTGTGGGGCTTCCCTGTCCTGAAGTCACCCAATCAAAAATATTTACGATCCATCATGGTTCTTTTTTATTAGATTGTGGTTTGAGATTTCGCCCCGCCAGAAGGTCTCATTGATATAGTAGTGAGTAAAAACCCTGAAAGCTATTGAAAACTGTATGCTGTGTGGCAGGAGGTTTTGACTTTGTGCAGTTGTCCTGTAGGCCATGTGTCATTTGATCTTTTAACCATCTTTAACCATAATGCTTTCCATTTGTCTCTCTCTGCAAATGTATCCTTAGTATGATAAGCACAATTACACCTTATAAGGGGCTGTTCATACAGAACGCGTTTTTCAATTCCCCTGCGCTACTTTTCCATTGTTTTTCAATGTAAATGCACTAGACAGATTTGTTTCACTCACATCTTCTTTTTAGCATCTCGCACATGAGGGATCATTCACACAGAATGCATTTTTGCTTTGTAAAATGCGAGACACGGTTTACATAGAGAAACTGTGGAAAAGTAGCACAGTGTAATCGAAACACACATTGTGTGTGAACGGCCCATGAGACAGCATTCTAAAAATGAGGCACTCAAGTTAAAAAAAAGGTACAAAACTGTCACTAGGGTGGTATACTTTCAAAAGATACTACACTTTAATGTACTTTTAAAATACAAATATTTACCTCTAATGGGCCATTTACACAAAACACGTTTTTTTTCTTTGAAAACGAGAGGTGCAGGGAGTGGAATGGGGAAAAATGCAAGGCCTTGAGGCAATTTTTTTTTTTTTAAGATGAACTTCTTTTAACTTGAGCAGAGCATTTTTAGAATGGTGTGTCAGGCTGCAGCATATGTCAGTACAATGGTCTTAGACAGAATTATTTAGCGTGTGTTTACATAGAAATACAATGGAAAAGTATCATAGTGGAATGGAAAAACGCATTCTGTGTGAACGGACCCTGGCACAGCATTCTAAAAATGAGGAGCTTAATTTAAAGGTAGTTCAACTTTTTGAAAAAGAGCCTTTAGACACTTTTTTCCCCATTCCACCACTCACATCTTGCATTTTTCGAAGCGAAAGTGCGTTCTGTGTGAACGGCTCCTTAAACCCTATATGACAGCATTTTTATGCCAAACCGTTCTCAGATCGGGCTACAACGCACATCAGTTTGGTTGAAATAAGTAAGACTTGATGATGAATCATGATTTTTGTGTGAAAATGCATGATTAGTGGATGTGTGTATGTGTGTGTGAGAGAGAGAGAGTAGTGGAGACAAGACTTTGATAATCCACTGCAATAATAAGACACCTTTTAAAAGGTAGCGAATTGAAGACAGAAAGAAGGTGTGTTGGGCTTTGTGCATGCTGGTGTTCCTGTGTAATTACATTTTATACATCATAAACGCCAGTAAGCGCTGTAGTCGTGGCGTGTTCTACCACTGTGGCGGAAGCTATAAATTAAAGAAGAACATTTTCTCTGCTCTGAACCCTTTTCCCACCCTTATTCACTTCACTTAGATGGAGAGGAAGCAAAAGTTGAGAGAGAACAATGGAAACTTATTAATGCAGGAGAATGATGGTGCTTAGTTTTCAAAATAAATGAAGGAGAATGGAGACGAGAAGGGAGATAGGAGATCTGTTGCAAAAACTTGGCTTTCCAAATACAGGCTCTGTGACTCTCATCATAATATATTCATGAATCCTGACTGCATTTAATTTTACGATTCTCTTTCATATAGTGCGACTCCTCTCATTTAAAGTCTCTTTGTAGAGTGATCCAGTTTCTGAATGAATCATACCCACGTACTGCGGCATCTAATAAAAAGGTAAGGGGGAGTGGGGTAAGATGTGTCACCCCCCTATCGAGCAGACTATGCAGAATTATTGTCATGTCATATATTTCCATCATTTACAGTTGCCTGTGATTGAGTAAAGGGATAAGCATTTTTTTAATGCAAAAACTGTTTTTGCATGTCAATTTTCTATATGGCAGGTAAAATTAATTTTATGTCAAAGCAAATTTTCCAGGTCTAAAAATATAAATCATATGTCATGTCATTGAATTGGCAATGTATAAAACCATGCAAATTATTTGGATAAAGACTAGCTGTGAATTACTATAATGAAGCATTTCTCTCAAAAGGTTAGCTGTAAAGATTTTGAGGTAAGCCGTGCTATTATCTTAACTAAAGGGGTCATATGATGCGATTTCATTTTTTCCTTTCTCTTTGAAGTGTTACAAGCTCTTGGTGCATAAAGAAGATCTGTAAAGTTGCAAAGACTAAAGTCTCAAATCCAAAGAGATATTCTTTATAAAAGTTAAGAGTCAACCACGCCTACCTAAAATGGCTCATTGTGGGACGATTTGCATAACGCCACCCAAATGTTCACGCAAAGAAAGAAGGCGTAACTTTTATTTCCAAAAGGCCGATATCCGCTTCGTCATGCCTGGAGCTGATCCATGCTGGTCGCTGAGGAAATACATCAACTTTGCACTGTGGATCGCCGGATCGGCTTTCACCGTGGACGAAGCGGAGTCCAGCCCGGGGCCGTCACATGTGGTTGCCGCAAGCCCGCCGGACGCTCCTTCGTCGAATCCGCCTGCCGCCGCTCATTCAAGGCCGCGGTGTGTGATGTTGTGTTTCATTGTGAAAGCGAAACTACTTCGTTTGGCCTTCCAAAAGAGGACACGACTAGAAATCAGTGGTTAAGTTGTATTTACAACACTGTTCCAGAACACTTCAACCCAAATATTCAGATGTGTCCAGCGCATTTTATGGAGGACTGTTTCCTGATCCAGGTAGAGTAGACTATAATGCCGGCTGTTCTGACTCACAGACCGTAAGTACGTTTTCATTTTAAGGATTTGCCACTGATGATTCAAACGCGAGTTTTGGGCAGTGTAGAGTAGCGTTTGTAGTTTGCCATTTCTCCCATCACAAATGCAGACATGGTTTTATGTTTAC
>NW_015505240.1:474139-528289 GCF_001515645.1 Sinocyclocheilus grahami
CATAACGCCACCCAAATGTTCACGCAAAGAAAGAAGGCGTAACTTTTATTTCCAAAAGGCCGATATCCGCTTCGTCATGCCTGGAGCTGATCCATGCTGGTCGCTGAGGAAATACATCAACTTTGCACTGTGGATCGCCGGATCGGCTTTCACCGTGGACGAAGCGGAGTCCAGCCCGGGGCCGTCACATGTGGTTGCCGCAAGCCCGCCGGACGCTCCTTCGTCGAATCCGCCTGCCGCCGCTCATTCAAGGCCGCGGTGTGTGATGTTGTGTTTCATTGTGAAAGCGAAACTACTTTGTTTGGCCTTCCAAAAGAGGACACGACTAGAAATCAGTGGTTAAGTTGTATTTACAACACTGTTCCAGAACAGTTCAACCCAAATATTCAGATGTGTCCAGCGCATTTTATGGAGGACTGTTTCCTGATCCTGAGAGAGTAGACTACAATGCCGGCTGTTCTGACTCACAGACTGTAAGTACGTTTTTTATATTTAAAGAATTTGCCACTGATTCAAACGCAAGTTTAGAGCAGTGTAGAGTAGCGCTTGTTGTTTGTCATTTCTCCGATCACAAATGCAGACATGGTTTTATGTTTACGCGGCGCGATGCAACCCGTAAAAACACAGTATAAGTCATTATAATCCGTAATTATGTATAATGGGTTTTAATGTTTTTGTCTCGTTGCTCCGGCCGGACAGGGCACCACAGTATGGTAAGAGGCGTAACATTTCCGTCATACGCTTGAGGTATTCGGCCAATCACAACGCACTGGATAGCTGGCCAATCAGAGCATACCTCGCTTTTCAGACCGATGAGCTTTGTAAAAATCGACACGTTTCAGAAAGGCGGGGCATAGAGGAGAAACAATAATGTACAGTATGTGGAAAATAATGTGTTTTTGGAACCTTAAACCTCATAAACACATTTCATTACACCAAATACACAAAATAATGTTATTTTTAGCAACATCATATGACCTCTTTAACTAATAGTGATATTGACCTTTGCCTCCAAATGCAAGAAATTTTATTACAAAATGTTGAATATGATTTCATTTTATTATAAATATTCTAATGAATAAATATGATTATTTTCCTTCTTATTTTGTTGCTTTAAACACTTGATCACAACACCATAATGTTTTTCTGTTTACTGACCTGATAGTCTGTTAAAAATTCTCTCTCTCACAGTTTACATTTACTTGTTATTTTAGATTTGGACATGAGTGATTTCGTCCAAGTAATTGATTTGTTTACTTGATACTTAATCTGTTCATTTCAACAAGTTTGACCCATTAGGGCAGATTTGCGAACCAGTTGTGAACATAAAATATAGTTAGTATTGACACTGATAGGGTATTCGGTCAATTAGAGTGACATGGAGGCACTTTTATCCTGTTTTTCATTGTATCCACTGATTGTACAGTGATACACACTGTGCACACTATGAATGTATATGTATTAAGTTAATGTATATGTAATGCATATTAAGTTTCAATTTTGAGCTGTTGATTAATTTCTCTTCATAATTTTTTTGAGATACTGTCTCCGTTGCCTCCTCTGAGAAATCAACGCTGCACTTTTATAAGCTGCCGGTTAGAAATCAGCATTTAAATCTATTTCCTTTTTTAATTAATAATCGTGGTAGTGAGAAGCACATCTCTCTGCTTAATGACAGAGCGCTGGGGAATCCTCTGTGCTATCTCCAATTTCTGCCATCTACTGGAGGCCCACATTAAACGTTAATGGGATGTCAACTATTGATTATATTGTAAATAACCTACATTACAATACAGAGGCCTTTGATTTTCTTTTACCTCTCATTACGCCTCTTTTCTAGCTGCCTTTTATGGTGCCATTTTCTTTTTTTCCATCCTCATCTGCTTTGTTTTTTTTATAACTCTTTTTTTCACTCTCTCTAAAATGTTCTACTCTGCCTGATACTGTTTCGAGCTGTAGAAATATTTTGTTTTTGGAAAGAGGGTATCTTTTAAAATTTCGCTCTCCTGCTGTGCTGTGTATTGACAATCTCTCACAGTTTTTGTCCTCTCACCTCAGATTAAAGCAATATGTTGGGCTCTTTTAAACTTCATGCCTCTGGACAGCATCCAAGTCCTGCTGTCAATTACCGCAGACACTTATTTCAACTCATCCCTCAGTGAGTATATGCTTCAAATGCGTTATGGTGAGTACACCTATAATGGAAGCTCAGCGTGCAAGTGCAAGTGTGTAAAATATGCACACCATTTCATATGGAAGCCTCTTTATGCCCAGAGTGAAAATAAAAAAAAAGGGAATTGTAAGATAAAGTTTAACCCTCTGGGGTCGACAAACGCGCCAGCTCGTTATGTTACATTTTTTTGAAAGCCCCTAAAGGAACTTAAATTACTTCGTCAGTTTTGATCGTACAGAAAAGAGCAATACATCAATCGAATCTGTAAAGGGTTTACTTTTATTTGTATACACACATAATAACAACAAAACTTTGTGCTTTTGTAAAATAAAGAAAACTAACAGGGTGCGCTGTCTGCCGCCTTGTTCTCGGTGATCTTCATTTAGAAACGTGTCACTAAAATGAACTGAAACTCAACGAATACTCGACACAAAGACGTGAGAGATATATCCATAGAAAGCTTGACATGTCTACTGTTAAAATGAAAATAAAGTAGCACTTTATGAGAGACAAAAGAAACAAATTGGAGATAATAAATCACAATTACTTTGACCATAACACTAAAATAATGTACATATTAGTGTGAGATCAGTGTGATAGACTAACCTTCAATGTGCCAAGTAATATCCAGTCTGTCAATCATTTTTCATTCATGAAAGATGCTTTGGTCTAATATTTTTATGCAATGCCAAGTCAAAAGTATAATTTAAAATTAAAAAAGAGCAAAAGTTAAATAATTTTTAATTAAAATGTTAAATGTTATAAAATTATAAATTGTTAAATAAAAAAAATAAAAAAAGACAGATTATGAAGCACAAAACAAATTGCCCTTCGTGGATAATAAAGTTGACCTTGACCTTGACAACTTTCAATATAGTGTACACTTTATTACTTTTTTGTCCTTTTTGGAGCTTGACAGCCATTGGCTTCCATCTATATGAATTGTATGGAAAAAAGCAGTGTGAACAGCCTGCCAAACATCTCCTTTTGTCTTCCACAGAAGAGTAATGGTAATTTTTCTTGGTCAAACTGTGAACCATTTTCACATTTTCAGGGTTCTCAGAAGCAAAAGTCTCTCAATATTAGTTGGATGAATCTCTATAATGGTGAAAGGAAACTACAACAGATATACGTTTTGCATCCCCATTGAGTCTAAAAGCAAAAAAAACAAAAAACAAAAAAACAACACCACCAAAACAAACAAACAAAACAAAACAAAAAACCTTAAAATCAAATCAAACAATCATAGAGTTTCTATATAAGAGCCGATGTACATTAAACGTGAAATTTTTGAGAGTGACTGAAACAGTATTTTCTAGTAAAATCTACTCCTATATTTTATAATCTATTTACAACTAAAAAAAAAATTTTTTTACAGTGTAATATAACACAAAAGTGTTATAAATGTACATTAAATAATAATAAAAAAAGAAAATACTTTGCTAAATTCACAATGATAATAACTCTGTCATCACAGGGTAAAATTCCGTAAAAATCCGAAAGTCATAAATAACCTAAAATATTCAAGTGATTAGAGTTTTACTGTAGAGAAAATACTCTATTGGAATGAATGCACAGAGTATTTTCCCCCTCATCTCCCTAGTGTGGTGGCATTAGCGGAGCAGCTGTGGCTGGTTGCTGTGTGTCAGTGCTTGGTGGCCTGCTATGCAGTACAGAGACACAACGGCATAAATGATTATTTATGATCTGTCACCTTGCATCTCCAGAACTATCAGCACAAAGATTCATTAGTGCAACAGACTGTGTGCCACACTCGCGCGCACACACACACACACACACACACACACACACACACACACACACATACACAGGAGCTGATTCCATAATTTAACATTTGTCTGATGGAATCAGCTCAGATGCTAATAAATGACAAAATGTGACACTCCTCCACATCTCCAGATGTAATGATGAGACATCGAGACGTTTTCAAACATGAAATTAATGACAGAAGGTTGCACACGTGACCGTCTCTCGCAGAGCTCAGCTCATTTGAACTTCACATATGTTGTTATCTCTCACTGTTTGCTGTTGTGCTTCGGATGAATTCTAGAACATTCTTTCAGGGATCACTGGGTATTCCATTAAACCCAGTGTACCAGAATAAACAGAGACCCTCAGATACTAAAATTTAATTTCTTGGAACTTTAGATATTCCAGTCATAATCAAATATTTTTTAAAATCTGTGTCAAACCGATGGCTGAGTATCATGCAATAAAGCTCTACGGTAGGGTTGTGCTCATTGATTTTCTCCATAGAGAGACTGATTTTAACGATAACGTAACCTTTCACATCAGAGTTAATAAACATAAAGCAGAACTACACTTTCCTGAAGAAAGATCCATAACGCATTATAAATCGCATAATCTTATCAATTTCCCTAAATAAAAAATTGTAAATTTCAATTTAAATAAATATTATTTTATACATTTCTTTATTTATAATAATCCATTTATATACAGTATTGAAGATTATATTTATTTTTTCTCTATTTAAATGCTTAGCAATAAACTTAAGTGAAGTAATGTATGTAATTTCTGTCCCAGTAGCAAAATATAAATTATTACACATTTTATTTATTTATTTTACAACTAAATAAATAAATAATACTTCCCCTCCCCCCCAAAAAAAAACTTAAAGGTGAAGTGCTGCATGTAATTTCTGTCCCATTATCAAAATACAAATGATTAAAATAATGTTTGTTTTCGATATTTTGTCAAATATATATTTTGTTTCTTGTAATTACGCACTAGCAAGCTACAAATGATTAAAATTATGATTGTTTTCAAACACGTTTCAAACGCTCTAATTTATTCTGCTAATTAGGCGGAAGATACACAGTTTGTATTTAAAGTATATTGCATTTTATATTTAATTTCCATGACTTTTAAGTCAGTTGTTTGATGTAGTACCATAATTTCTACTTCAATTACATCATTCACAGTGCTTTATGGGCAGTTTATTTCTTCGTAAGTACATTTTCAGTTTTTGTTTTTTTATGAAGATTTTCAATTTTTCACTCTTTTAAACTTGTGATGCATCTTGCACCTAGCTGGTTTGGTTCATTAGTTAATTGAACAAATGTATGATATTCTATGGAGAAATCTATGATATTCCACTGCTAAAAGTGGGTGGTCACTGACTTGTGCTCTATGAAATTTTTTTTCTCAATAATGCAAATTTTCGAGAAGCATTTCATGACAGAAGGCTCTATTTTTGTCACATCCACGACACAATGGCCAACTAAACTGACAGCAGATGCTACCTTCACCGTCCTGAGCCAACTCGCCTGCTGTCGTTATCGAATTCAATACATTTCTCCGAAACAAGCCTCCCATTATTATTCTAATACCTTGATTAGACACAAAATGCATGCAATAAGGTTGGCCGCGATTGACTGTCTGTTTGCTCTTAGAGAGAGGACAGGGCGTTTCAAAGCGGGACACGTGAAGCCTGGTCCGAACAGTCTTTTGAATAGAGAGACATTGTCTGAGGCTATTATCCTCACGTAGCGTCGCACGTACAACAAACACGTTCAAAAACCGTGGCGATGGAGGAAAGTCCCTTTCACTGAGAGAGCGAGATAAGAGAGACTGCCTTTGCTTTGGCTTTATCACTCCACGGCGCAGACAATGGAGTGAATTTCAAAGGAGCAGAAACAGGGGAGTTGTCCATTTTGTACCGTTATCGCCCTCGCACGTTCACCACTTTGTTGAAAATGGAAGGGAAAAGCAGGATGAAAATTAGAAAGAGAATGAGGGAGAACATCCAATAGAGTGTAGAGGTCTCCCATGCCCTCTCGCTGTGAATGTTTGGGGAAAAAAAATTAAATGAAGGGAGTGGGAAATCAAAACAAATGACAAAAAGGTGCCACGGCCATCAACCGGACTGTCTCCCTATTTAAAAAACCCTTTGAGTCTGATAGAGAGAGAAAGAGAGGGAGAGATAAAGTGGGGAGAGTCCCAGGAGAGGGGCCCAGATAATGAAAACTCTTGTCTGTTGCTCTCATTGTACCAGGCCAAGGCAATGAGAGAGACTGGTAAAGGAGGAAGCTTCATAACTGTGGACTGTTCCATCACCTGGAGGAAAAAAAGAGGAAGGACAGGGTGAGGCTTGGCAGGGGCTGAGGTGGCAAGATGGCCTGAGTGTGTAATTAAAGTGAAGTGAGAAGGAAAGAACACACACCAACCAAGAAACGTATGGTTTGAACGTGTCAATCAAAGACACTGAACTCCATAGACACCTAAAATGAGCCTTAACTCTGCTAGTTTTATAACTAGTTTAAGCTGGTCTCCTAGCCTAACTAGTTGAAAAGTAGGGGTGTAACGATTCATCGATATGGATCGATACATCGATACGATGTCTGATGATACGGTGCATCGATGCCACGCGTAAAATATCGATATCTGTAGTATAAAAAGGCACCTTTATTTTGGCACTGTCCACATTTTCACACAATGTCGGTCTATGCATTACCTTCAAACTCACGTATCAGGATTCGATATAAGGACTGCCCGAAGGCTCAAGGTGAGAATAAAAGATGCTCGGGATTGTTGGTGGAACAGTCGAGCGCTGTGTGAGAAGTTTTCTGCGCACGCACACTAATACTAAATTGAGCTCTCTTCTGCTTTTTTGTGCATGCATGAATAAATATAGACAAAATTACATCAAAATGCGCATTTTGGCGAATATCCTAGTAAACACAGTCGGTTATGCATATGTCTTAAAGTAAACAGTTGAGAAAGAAAAGGCACGTGTATCAGTATATTAAATCTGTGCTTTCGTTCTTAAAGTGAAAGCACACTAATAATAAATCTAATGCTGTCAAAGAAAAATACAAGTGCTCACTGCTCCTGACTAAATAACCTTTGTAACATCAAAAATGATTAATCTATATCTAATTTATACAGTGAAGACTATGCAGTTATTTTACATTTGATTATTACATTTCTGTAGCATACCTGAAAATTTCTCTTAGACTGAGCTGAAAAACCTGAAAAGCACTGTTTATTGAACTTGTGTCTTTGTTCTATTGCATTTATTTTCTGCTATTGCTTGTAATTTGGTTATCTGTACACTCTTAAAAATAAAGGTGCTTCAAAATGTTCTTCAAGCGATGCCATAGAAGAACCATTTTTGGTTCCACAAAGAACCATTCAGTCAAAGGTTCTTTAAAGAACCATCTCTTTCTTACCTTTTTGTAATCTGAAGAACCTTATTTCGCCTCAAAGAACCTTTTGTGAAAAAGAAAGGTTCTTCAGATGTTAAAGGTTCTTTATGGAACCATTTAGATAAAAAGGTTATTCTATGGCATCGTGAAGCACCTTTATTTTTAAGAGTTTAGAAAAGATTTTAGCACTGAGCCCATAGCAGCCAGAATTGTTTTTCCAATTGTTTATTTTCTTTATTATTTAAAAAAAAAAAGTGTAGGCCTATTTTTTGTTGTTGTGAATGTCCCAATTGAAGTACAGGATGTGAAAATTTCTGATAAATGTTCATGTTATATATTTTGGTTGCATTTGTGAGTTAATAAAAATGTAGATGGTTGTTTAAAATAGGTATATAATATCATAATATTGATATATCAATCGATATACTCCTGTATCGAATCGAATCGTAATCGTATCGTATAATTTTTTTTGAGGTATCGGCAAATATCGTATCGCTGTGTATGAGAATAGATATCGTATCGTATCGTGACAAACCATCTGATTTACACCCCTATTGAAAAGCACACAAAACCCTTCTAAATCCGGCCCAACGACATGGGAGACCAACCAAAACAGCCAACTAGCTGTTTTTTTCCCAACAGGGAGTTAAGGGTAGCAAAAACCACTCTGAACACCTTAGCAACCGTAAAACCCAGGCAACCACCCAAAACATGGGAGTATCATGGTGAGTTTGCAGTTTTCTTCAGTTTTACATTGCAAAAATACAAGAACATGCATTTGATCTCATTCTGCTGTTTTATTATGGTTTACAAAAATCGACTGGAGATTTGTTTCTATTATTCAGTAAATTTACCATGCAAACCAAGGTTTTGGCAAAATACCATGGTAAGTATAAATTAAAAATAAATAAAAAAGTATACATACTAGTACATATGTATAAATATTTAATAATAATTATTATTTTTATTACTTTTAATTTATACAAATTATAAATTTTCAGAAATCATTCTATTATGCTGATTTGGTGCTCAAGAAACATTTCTTATTATTATTATCAGTGCTGTGTTGCTTGATATTTTTGTGTTATTTCAAAACAACATTGCTACCCAAACAACATGTAGTTATATTTTTATATTAAGAAGAATATATAAGAATTTTCAGAAGATTTAGGAATAATTTTGTTCCTTCTTTTATTATTATTATTTATTTTTTTAATGACTGTGCTACTAACACCAAGTTCCAGAAGTTTAATTTTAAAAACAGTAACGTTATAACTTGTACAGTAGTAACATTTTCACAAAAATCATAGTTATTATGACTAATTTTTTAAAGGGCAAATTGCTTTGTGATACTTATTCAGTACACACCCATTCCCACAGCAGCCTGTCCATAACATCACTGCATTCTGCATTCAGTGTGGTGGAAGGGAGCCGGTCTGGATCTCTGGACCCTGTGGGATGTTCTATAGGATCGAGCCAATGAAAAGCACTCTCGCATCGATCTGTAATGAAATGCCATTCTGTACTCATCTCCTTCCTTAGGTATATTATTCTCCTATATATTGATTCGACATTCGTTCTCGTCCTCGGGTGCGTTCCCTGTGCGGCTCTGTAATAGTGTGGGCCGGACAGTAAACGTGAGTTATCTGCTTGAGTCCCACCTATACATACACATCAGCTGCTGTTCAAATGGCCTGGGAATCTGTTAATGCCGTCCGCAGCGAGACTATGCATTTCAGCCTTAAATAGACTTCGCATTACAAATCGCAGCAGCCTTCGGGCCTCTGTATAAATTTACTTAACTAGTTGTTGAAGAATGAGATGTATATTTTATTTAAAGCACCATCTTAACTTCCTCTCTGGATGGAAAGGCAGCAGTTAATGGCTTTCAAAGTCATCAGTAGAGATTGTTCTCATGGCTTACCACAGATCCGTCTCCAAGTTTTGTTGAGTACTGTGCAGTCTAATGCTAGTAGGTGGTGGGGTGGGGGGGGGGGGCATTAAATGAGAAGAAAAAAAATTCCAGTGTATTCAAATGATGCTTCTGTTGTTGGGGTTAATATTTTTGCTGTGCCATCTCTCAGCTAAGGGTTTTTTGATGAATTTTTAAATATTCATATATACCTTCTCACTGCTCTTTTTCTCAGGTGAATGGAAAAAACTCCATAAAAAAGTGAAAATGACAAAAAAGCACCCTCGGAATGGTTCATATGACTCATGCACTATATTTACATATCTTCTAGACAGCGTTTTGTGAGGAACATGTCAAAACTACTGCTACCGGATGACTGAATTGCAGAACCCAATCAATCAGTTGTGAACTGGCTCGATTCATTAACTCTAAAGAATGATTCTTTCATGAATTGTTACTTCTTTCATGGACAGGATAAGAAAATTATGGCAGATCAAGATCATAAATGTGAACTCGTCGCCTTTCAGGCCATCTGCCTTTTTTGTTGAGACCAATTATATTTATATATATAATGTGTGGTTTATCATTTCTACAAAACTTTATTTTTGTTAAAACTTGTATTATTCGTTGTTTAAATCATAATTTTTTACAGTTTATAAAATTATCATAGGCTTCATTGTTGTTTCAAAACACGATTGTGACCCAAACAACATGTAGTTCTATTTCAATATACAATTTTTCTGAAACTATTTTAACTGCTGATTCCCCATTTTTTTGATGGTCTGGAAGTTTGCAGGTATGCAAGATTTTCAGTGATTAGCAAATAAAATGTCTGGCTTCAGATGATTTGGTTTATACAGCATGAGTAGAATGTACTGCTTTTATGATACTTTTATCATTCGTTTTTGTTCATTTTGGAGCTCAAATGCCCCAGTTCCCATTGACTTTCATTATACACTCTTAAAAATAAAGGTGCTTCACGATGCCATAGAAGAACCTTTTTGTCTAAATGGTTCCATAAAGAACCTTTAACATCTGAAGAACCTTTCTGTTTCACAAAAGGTTTCCTGATTTCTAAATATGTGAGTGGCCTCTTTTCAGTGTAAGTCTACTGGATATTTTTACCATAAATCCGTTCACTTCGCCAAGTAATAACACACCTCTGCTCAACAGGGTGCATGATTTTAGGTATCATCCATGTCCGTAGCACAAAACTGCTCGTAGGGTCTGTGCAGAATGATAACAATAAGTACCATAATTATAGTGATGCTTGCTGGAATTAGGATTTGGTGATTCATCTCAAAGCACCACTGTAGGACCGATTAGAAAAGTGGGGGAATGAATGAAGAAATGAGGGTGGGTTATAATGACTTTATGCACATTTTTGGGACAAATGGTTTGGTGTGTTTCTGTTATGGTTTGATGAAAATCGAAGTAGGGTGCCATTCTGTAACCATCAAATAACCATCCTGACTTGTTTTACTTATGAGTACTCATTCATAAAAAGAGCAACAGAGTGGTTGATGACAGGTATAAACAGTGAAATCACCTCTAAGAGAACCGCTGGGGTCCCAAAATAATGATTTGCTGATCACCGGCATCTTTCTTCTCATTCAGCCTCTGCTATTCCCTCTTTGTCTGCTAAGTGGCTCTGCAGCCCAAG
Organism: Sinocyclocheilus grahami; assembly: GCF_001515645.1. NCBI lineage: Eukaryota > Metazoa > Chordata > Actinopteri > Cypriniformes > Cyprinidae > Sinocyclocheilus > Sinocyclocheilus grahami. Next base: position 485,077 of record NW_015505240.1, read on the forward strand.
ATATCACAGAGCGCTCTCTTTCTCCATTTCTTTCAAAAGCATGTCTCCTGTTTTTGTCTTTTATTGCTTATAATGAGAATTGAATTGTTCAAAATGATAAAGATGTGACCAGCATTGAATACAGTTATGAATATCCAGCTCCTCTGGTGATAGTGGTGATAAACAATGTTTGTGGGCTTTGCTTCTGGTAAGCTTTCAAATGATTCTTGCTCTCTGGTGGTTTACCAAAGTTTAAAGAAAATGCAGTCTCATTTGGACAGAATTTTGAATTGCATAAGTCTATTCCACATTGTAGCTTTTCTAGCTGAGGACCGCCCACTTGACTTGTTTTGTGACATTTAGCGATTTTATTTAATGACATGCTGGGGGTAACACAAGTTACGTAATCAGATTACTTATTTCAAGTAACATGCATTACTTTTAAATTTACAACAAAATATCTGCGTTAGCTTTTCAGTAAGTAATGCAAGTTACTTTGTCTTCCCATTTATTCACTGACACCTCTGCTGTCCCTGTGTTGAGAGAAATTGGTAGTGAGGTGCAGAGGCGCTTCCTTCAGCCTGAGGCTTATTAATTTCACTTTTGGTGTGAATGGGACTTCACAGTTGCCAAAATGATAATTTAAAAATAAAAAAACCCCAAAACAAATAAGTAAGCCAAGCCCAGGTGATAAAATTAACGCAAAAGTAAAGTAATGCATTACTTTCCAAAAATATGAACTAAGTAATGCAATTAGTTACTTTTATATGGAGTAACGAAATATTGTAATTTTAAAAGTAACTTTGCCCAACACTGATGACTGGTGATTATCTTTCGAACTAAGAGGTAAAACTCTGATACCAAATAACCTGGCAAACTTTAGTAAAAGTACCTAACCTGGCAAAACCCTAACCTTTTTACAAGTGCTTTTCAGTATTGTGTGCAAAATGCATTGTACAGTCAGTGCACGGACTGTGAGCAGTTTGTGTGCCATCTGAGGCTGAGACTAGTTCAAATGTTACGTTTTTTTGTGTTCTACAAAAGATCCATGTACCCATGTTTTCACATACAGTATACACTCTTAAAAATAAAGGTGCTTCAAAAGGTTCTTCAAGCGATGCCATAGAAGAACCATTTTTAGTTCCACAAAGAACCATTCAGTCAAAGGTTCTTTAAAGAACCATCTCTTTCTTGCGTTTTTGTAATCTGAAGAACCTTCTTTCGCCACAAAGAACCTTTTGTGAAACAGAAAGGTTCTTCAGATGTTAAAGGTTCTTTATGAAACCATTTAGACAAAAAAGGTTCTTCTATGGCATCGTGAAGCACCTTTATTTTTAAGAGTGTATACCCATAGTTGAAAATGTTCAACTTCTTTTAAAGGTCTACTCAGCCATTTTTTGCTGTTTACAAAGTTTTACACCTATAAGAAATGAGCAGATGAAAAGAAACAAGATAAAGAAATTAAGTAAAATAGCAGCAGTTACTAATTTTCTAAACAATATCCACAGCAAGTATAAAGTCCAAGACCACTGGGATAAAGAATAGACAATCTTAACCTTTAAATAATCATGATTGCAGTTGTTTCTATTCTGCAATGCAAAAGTATAACACAGATTATTATAATATTACAAGGAGGATTTACATCTCAGACCTTCCTCTTGTTAAAATTGTCTAGGTTGATGCAGAACGGAGTTGATTTTCGGCTGAGCCTCCTGCCACTGCGCCGAGAAGTAGTGAAATCAAAGTTGGTGGGCAAAGAACTCAGCTAAAGTTAGCATTGCATGGATGGATTCAAGGCTCCCTGTCAAAACGTCACAAGCACTTGCAGAGCATGTCGTCACGCACCACTTCCCCTTCTCCACATCGACAAACATTGAGCCGTACGAAGGAAATATTTTAATTAGGCTCAACTCAACGAGCGTAAATGAGAACCGGCCTACATCAACGGTGGACGTAGACTGGTTGATGCAACCAAACGCTGACTCATTTGGTTGCATCAACTCTTGATTTGAACTCTTGTCGGCGCATGCAGAATGATGGTTAGGTATAAATCAGTTCAAATATTGTCATTCAATCAGTGGCTTCCTGGAGTGAGTCATCGACTGAAGGGCACAAAACCCTTGCAGTCCATTTCCTATTTTACTTTGGTGATGCAATGTCATATGGACTGTGGGTAATAAGCTGCTGTGACCAGCTTCACGGTAGAACTTGTTCTTGGCAGTCGGTATCTGATGGGTCTGTTCTCACTTATCTGTAAAGCCAACTGCAGAGCGGAACCAGCCTCCACGCTCCATAGTGCAAAACATGCTGTTTCTCTCTGCTACCAGAAGGATTGTCTTTTAGCTGTGTGCTTGGCTCAGTCCTCTTGGAGAGATTTAGCTATGACTAAATGCTTCAGAATTGGTATTTTGATCAACATCTCATGTTCTAGTTCCATTAGCAAATTAGCTACTGTTAGTGATGGGTCTGGATGGCTGACTAGTTTATTAGCAAGGGCTAGTTTATCAAGATTTTTTTTTGTAATTTTGGTTTTAGCTTGATATTTTTGGGAGAAGGAGAAATTTGGAAAAGAAGAAATTTGGAGATGTTTTAGTTTGCTGACAGCATGCTAGCTTTAGTATGCTGTTAGACCATCAGTGTGGTAAATTCTATCAGTGAAGTTGTTTCTGATCTTCTCCACTTTAATGCTCCACCGCTAACAGCTATCAAAGCAATGGTTTTGTCAAAAAAAAAGTAACACTTTCAATAATACATTTCAAGATAATATCTTTTAGATTTCAAGTTGCCTGTGCAAAACAGTTTTATAGATATTTGTGTTTGGTTGTTATGCGGCATCTTGCAGTGTTTTTTTCATTGCTTCGTCCCATGAGCTTTGCATTTTTAAGATGTCACCTGAAGTTAACAGCTCTTTTAAAACACCTCAAGACAAGGGCTATTATAGTTAACTAAAACTGAAACTAAAAGTAAAACCATTAAACATGAAATAAATTAAATGCCAACTGAAATAAAACATAAATATAATTTCAGCTAGTTTCCAAAGCAATATTCCTCATTTTAATTTAGTCTACCTTGATGTACTAAAATAACTAAAACTAAAACAGAATTTTTTTTAAAATAAAAACTAGACATACTAAAAATGACAAAAACACAGCAAAATTACTAAAACTTTAATAAAAATTAAAAGAAAAACTGAAAATAAAAACTGTTTAAAAAATATTAATAAAAACTATAATAGCATCTCAATGATTCTAAAATAACACTGCTCGAGACCTGTTCGAGTCTGTTTATCATGTCGTTTTCAATATTTGTTGTCTAATAAAACTACTGAAATTTCCTTAAAACAAGATGAATTTGAGAATCAAACAGTTTTTAGTTTATAAACCTTGCTATCTTTGTAGATTTATGTTTAATACAAGAAAGAAAAAACACTATTTGACGATGGAGTTCAAATTAATAATAAAAAAAACAATTAATTAGAGATATTCTCTAAAAAAATTTATATAAAAAATAATATTTTTGCTATGTGCCCCATTTTGTACATTATTAGTGTATTTTTATTTCTCGACAGGCTACTCTGGCTGCTGATTTCCATTTTGTTATGGCCAAGTCTCATGAGAAAGGCAGTGCAGAGTTTTATTCCTTATTTTCTTGCAGGCAGTATAATGTGCAAAACACACACACACACACATATACACGCACCAATTTCTTCTGAAAGCTGCTGGCAAGATGAAGACAAACTCACTTGAGCTCTATCAGCCGAAATGGAAGAGCCGAATGGAAGTTTAGGTGATCATTTTAAATATTTGGACTGGGACGCCATTAAAGAATTCCTCCCTTTATTTAGCAGATAATTCCACCGGCTTTCCAATGACTTCCCCATGGTGCAATCCACACGGAGAGATGGAGTGAGTGAGTACGCCGCTGCCTCTTTCACAGCCTAGGGAGATAATGAAATAACTTATGTAGATGTGCCTTTTTCCTGAAGACAGCCAAGTAATGGCCCTGGGTCCCGATTTCAACAGTTAGAGGGATTCTGGGTAGCAGCATTTCATTAAGGCTGGGTCTGATCGACTCTGCATAAGAGCAGGGCAGACTAAATGGAAGCTGTTATTTCCAGGCAAAATGAAGGGGACAAGATGAAAGGAAGAAAAAAGCAGTAAAAGCTTTAGCCATGAAGAGATAGGACTCATGGTATTGTGGTACATTTCTTCTGAAGATAATTCCCAGATTTGCGTGGTGCATTTACGCTAAAAGTTCAAGGGGAGATGCACAGGGAAGGTGACCTGATAACAATGGCTTCTCAGGGTAAAAAGTCTAGTTCCATTCATTGATATGCTCTCTGCTTTTATGGCTCAGTCAGCATGGTAAATGTTTGTAGAGCATGAAATACACAGTCGCATGATTAGAAAGGACATGCAAGGCTCTTTAGTGAAGACAATGCAAGGGATTGCCACATTAAACACTGGATGTGGTTATGCAAAAAGCAACAATGAGCAAAGGGTAATTGAAGTGTTCATGCTGCTGTAGAAAGGGACAATTCTGTTGACTTGTGTTGCTTAAAAGAAATCCAATGCAATGCTTGCATCATTGTGAAAAAGCTTATTATTTGCAACAGCTTAAGATGGCATTACAGAAATTACTTTACTAGTGCATTTTTTAAAACTCTTACGGTAACGCTTCAGTAATGGAACTAGTTCAAAATTTTGGGGTCAGTAAGATTTTATTACTGATTTAATATTTTTCTTCAGCAAGGACACACTAAATTGATCAAAAGTGACTGTAAAGACATTTATAATCTGATTTCTATTTCAAATAAATGCTGTTCTTTAGAACTTTACATTCATTAAAGACTTGTGAAAAAATTTACTTGTTTCCACAGAAATATTAAGCAATATGATGATTTTCAACATTGATAATAATATTTATTGAGCACTAATTTTATTTCTTGCCCCCTTAAAGAGAAACTTATCGATCCCAAACTTTTGAATGGTAGTAGCCTTTATGTCACATGAGTTTGATTTGGTCAGAGCAACTAATTTCAAAATTACTATTGTTATTTTTACATGTTTATTATTATGGTCTGTTGGACTCCAAATGTAAAGACAGTAAAGTCAGTCTGAACTGAACATGAAAGCGAAAGTCGTATATACTGTTTGCATGTACGGTAGAGGCTTCAAAGCTAACAGACATGCGGTTTTAATATTGCTACCAAGGATAGGATACATTTGAAGGACTTGTGGCTCTTTAATAAGAGAGAGATGAGCAAGAAAGGCCTATGAGGGGACTGCAAGGGTATGAATGGGGTCATAAACGCAAAGAGAGTCACAAAAAGAGATGGAGGGCGGCATATGGAGAGCAAGAGACCGAGCCTGAGAAAGCAGGAGCAGAGGAGCATAGAAACTGACTCAAATGATGTGGGATCAGTCTCAGTAAATAAGCACCTCTCTGAGCACAGATTTCAATAAGAGAGAGCCTGGGCAGGGCAACGCTGTAAACTAATCCATTATTCATGAGTCCAAAAGAGAGACGTGATCCAGCACAGAGAATGAAGAAGAAATCATTTCACCATGTATAAAGGCAGAATCCAATCTAGCGTCCATTAGTCCACACCTAGTCCTCTGCAAAGAGCAGGACAGCCTTGCGCTCTGAAAACAATTATGGAAATGAAAAGAGGCAAATGGATGGTCCACATCACCAAAATGACCACGGAATGAAACTACACGCATAGACAAGGCTCATCGGAGAGATAATCCCAACCATATAGCGCCCATTGCGGTGACCAAGCAGATGTCCTAAGTGCTATTTTCCTTCTAACGGAATGGCTAAAGTGCTATTTAATAATTGCTTGAGTGACAAATGCTAAAAAAGTGCTAGCAATTATTGTTTACTTCTTTCTTTTCACTGCAGGAAATTGAGGCTGCACAATCAATATAAATACACCTGTTAAGCAAGCAGGGCACTTTGTGCGACTATTATTTTAACCAATAATTCTCTAATGGGGCCTTTTGTTTCACGCTAAACACTGCTAAGATTAGCCTCTGTAGTGGTGCTTTTTACCAATTAGCCACTCCCTCATGATGGTGGGGTGTAAGGATGAAAATGTGAGCTTTCATGCCAGGGGAAGGAAGGTAGACTTGTATTTAATATGAGGTAAATGGCACATTCGGAAGTGAAGCAAATTGAGAGGCAATAAACAAGTGATGATGCAGTCGCTAACTGCCAAATAGTTAGAGTTAATAGGAGCGTCCATGGATTGAGATTGCTGGCTGCACAAAAATGAAGGCTGTTCTTGTTGGTTTAGGTTAGTATCCAATTGTATGTTGAGAAACAATGAAATATACATTGTGTAACTGTTTTTTGTGTGTTAAAATGTGTTATCTTATTCCAGCATAGTACAGAGACGGCTACAATTGAGCTACACTACCATTCAAAAGATCGTTTTCGTTTTAAAGGAGTCATATGATGTGATTTAAATTTTTCCTTTCTTTTTGAAGTGTTACAAGCTCTTTAAGAAGATCTGTAAAGTTGCAAAGACTAAAGTCCCAAATCCAAAGAGATATTCTTTAGAAAAGTTAAGAGTCAACCACGCCTACCTAAAATGGCTCGTTCTAACACGCCCCCACATGTCTACGTCACGATGTGGGAAGATTTGCATAACGCCGCCCAAATGTTCACGTAAAGAAAGAAGGCATAACTTTTATTCTGGCTGTAGTATTGTTGCTGCCGCCATGTCGTGAAGGCACTGTCTGCAAACAAACAAAGTGAAACTACTTTGTTTGGCCTTCCAAAAGAGGACGATATCCGCTACATCAACTTTGCGCTGTGGATCGCCGGATCAGCTTTCACCGTGGACGAAGCAGAGTTCAGCCCGGGGTCGTCGCATGTGGTTGCCGCAAGCCCGCCAGCCGCTCCTTCGTCGAATGCGCCGGCCTCCGCTCACTCTAGTCCCGCCGGCCGCCGCTCACTCAAGGCAAAAAAGACAGTATAAGTCATTATAACCTGTAATTATGTCCCCACTGGATGCAACAAATGCCTCGTTTATAATGGGTTTTAATGTTTTTGTCTCGTTACTCCGGCCGTACAGGGCATCACAGTATGGTAAGGGGCGTAACATTTCCGTCACACGGTTGAGGTATTCGGCCAATCACAAGGTACTGGATAGCTGGCCAATCAGAGCACACCTCGCTTTTCAGAACGATGAGCTTTGTAAAAATCGACGCGTTTCAGAAAGGCGGGGCATAGAGGAGAAACAATAATGTACAGTATGTGGAAAATAATGTGTTTTTTGAACCTTAAACCGGATACACACATTTCATTGCACCAAATACACAAAATAGTGTTCTTTTTAGCAACATCATATGACCCCTTTAAAATAAGTCTCTTATGCTCAAGGCTGCATTTATTTGATCAAAACAGTAAAAACAGTAATATTGTGAAATACTATTATAATTTAAAATTATTTCTTTTTTATTAATTAATATTATTAATAATTATTAATTATAATTTATATTTATGTAATTATTTAATTGGTTACTGTTGTGATGTATTAATTATTAAATAGGCCTAAATTAAAGTCAATGTGTGACCTGTAGATCATTGTGGCTATGTGAATTTGCAGGTTGGCGTTTCATGTGTTCCAGCTGGTTGAAACCAACAGTACAGGTAGATTTATTCAAATGTAAATGCAGCTATTACTGCTTGATGTAGCATACAGTGATTCTGTATTTAAATATGTCAATATATTGCTGCACTACATGTCTTTTGACTCTAAAGCAAAGGTCTTCAACGGCGCTCTGTGCCCTAAAACAATTTTTTTAGGGTCAAATGTTACATTTGTTGTAGATTTCCTCCTTTAAAAAAATGTCACAACCAGATACCAGCACATTTTTTAATGGGATTCTAACAGCGTCAGCATGTACAACAAGATGGCAGACATCCTATTTGTTTGGATAATCCCAGCCTTCATTTGTTAAGGCCGGACTGTGGGCTTGGAACTGCTTCCAAAATACTAATCGCTATAATTAGAAGGCTTGTTTCCAAAGTTCTGTGAAACGGAAACAGGTACAGATGCAGTACATTACTCATGTATAGCCAGCACCTTAATGACCAGACTCTCAATCTGCATGGTAAATGAATTACACACACACACACCAAGCAATCCTGACAGGTCGATAATGGAGCTCACATTTGGTCGCTTTCAGAAGCCAGTGCTCTCCTCATATTCGTGTTTCAGAATGATGTGCTTTTTCTTGGTTTATTTACAATTCAATAACACACGGCGGATATTTGGGTGCTATTCCTCCTGGTTGTTTGGCTTTTTGTCCTCTCATAAAAATCAAGAGAGTGAAAGTTATGAATAAACCAATGCGGGTAAATGAGACTTATAAAGATATAAAAACCCCAGCATGCTCTACTGCGCTCAAAGCTGGAGATCGCTGTTCCGTTAGATCATTGTGGCTATGAAAGGATATTTACAGTCTGCCAGACTCCTGCTAGAGTAACGGCAAATGTGAAAAGACCTGCAAGGCCGCCGCAGACACCGAATACCTCATCTATTGCTGTTTATTTTTTAATATGGGATGCTGTACGTCTCCTGCTTTGATTATATATTGCACTGGCGGATTTGAGGATGGCATTTTGGTGACTTCATGTTTTGGATTATGGTTCGACATCCAGACTTTTCTCTTCACCATGATGATGTTTTGACACTGTGACCTGGTTGCGTGGCAACAGCGAAACATTTGGTCCCCTCGGTTTGATGAAACTGCAGTTATTGGATGTTTTTGAACTGTTAGGTAAATATTGTATTTTTTTAAACTAGTTTTTTCTCTCTCTCCTCATTTCAAAGTGACACTTTTTTTTAGCAGTGTGATTTTTAAGATCCGTTAATAACCCTCTACCTAAATGTCAGAGTTTGGGGGGTTTACGTGATTATGAGTGTTGGCTGTATTTGTGTCTGTGCGTGATTAGATTAATACTCATTAGAGATGATCTGTATCAGCCTCATTCATGTCCCCCTAGGTGCTAAGCAACAGCAACCATGGCAATTAAAAACAGGAAGCTGTCATCCTCCATCACGGTGGCATTGTGCTGGCCCCCGGAGACGTTCACTGATATCATTTTTAGTCTTCTATCTTTACTCATACCCCATCCTCTCTGTTTCTCCATTTCTTTTGTACCAAACAACCGTGCTCTCTCTCTCACACACACATGCAAAATGCTTTGTTGATAACTTGAAAGAGGGTCATCTTTCAGCAAACACATCATTATAACTCACTGGACTTATTATTATCCGCCAGATTTAATGCTCCAATTTTGTTTCATCCACTGTAGACTTGGTGTATATGTTTCCCTGCTTAATAAAAACACAGTAAACCAGTCTAGCCACTTCTCAGCTGGTCAGACTGAGACCACCTCAGATCAGCAAATTGGATTAAGGGGTTGTGTGTGTCTATATATGGATATATAAGTTATATATATAGTTTAGTTTTATATATATTTAGAATTTAGAATGGTATTTGAACTTATACATATTAATTTCAGTTATTTATTTCCTATTTTCGTTTTCATAATAATAATAATAATAATTTTTTTTTTGTTAAAGGGGTCATACATAGGATGCCCATTTTCCTCAAGTTGATATGATTCTTTAGGGTCTTAATGAAAAGTCTGTAACATAGTTTGGTTAAAATTTCTCAATGGTAGTGTAAAAAGATCCTTTTTTTACCCTGTCAAAAACAGCTCTTTTCAGATCAAGCCGTTTTTGTAGCATTTTCCCTTAAATGTTAATAAGCTCTGCTGACCCCTCCCCTCTCTTCCAAGCTGCTCTCAGAGAGACAGTTTACTTTAGCCACATTCATCGTGAAACTTGCTAATTAGCACATTATTAGGAAAGACGACTTGCAAAGATTCATTACAAAACATTATACTCACTTCATCTGTAGATGAGGCTGGATCATGAATGATTTGCGCAAACATAGAAGCATTTATGTAGATCAGGGGCACATTCCCTTCAGAAACAATGTAATCCACTGCGAGTTCAGCGGCTCAGATGTCGGGAGTAAATGACGACTGCTATGTTCATTATTACATCCAACAACAGAACACCTCAGTTGCTTAGGAGTCATTCTTGTCTACATCTGCTCCGGTGAAACAATGGCGGACTGATGACAGCTCACTCAGGGTGGGTCTAAAGTAAGACACCAGTCCAGTCTGTGCTGAAACGCAACTGTCAATCAAACTATCGTGGGAGGGGTCTGTCTGTGTGACCTCACACAGACAGGCATCTGAGATCGGCTCGATTTGAGAAAGGGGAAAACATTTAACCAGATTTAAAAAAAACACTGGGTGGATCTTTATCATTATAGGGTGGTTGTGTACACACACTGCCAACACACATTTCAGTTCAAACAACTTGTAAAAGTGCATGTAGCATCCTATGACCCCTTTAACAAAAAAAATTCTCCTCCCAGCCTGGTGGAATTTGCCACTGATGATTCAAACACGAGTTTTGAGCAGTGTAGAGTTGTGCTTGTTGTTTGTGATTTCTCCGATCACAAATGCAGACATGGTGTTATGTTTACACGGCGCGATATGCAACGCAACGTGTAAAAAGACAGTATAAGTCATTATAATCAGTAATTATGTCCCCACTGGATGCAACAAATGCCTTGTTTAGAATGGGTTTTGTCTCATCGCGCCGGGACACGGCATCGCAGTATGGTAAGGGGCGTAACATTTCCGTCACACGATTGAGGTATTCGGCCAATCACAACGCACTGGATAGCTGACCAATCAGAGCACACCTCACTTTTCAGAACGATAAGCTTTGTAAAAATCGACGCGTTTCAGAAAGGTGGAGCATTGAGGAGCAACAACAATGTACAGTATGTGGAAAATAATGTGTTTTTGAACCTTAAACCGCATAAACACATTGCATTACACCAAAAACACAAAATAATGTTCTTTTTAGCAACATCATATGACCCCTTTAAAGAGGTTGCCACCGTTTAGTAAACTGTGGAGCTGACTCTTGCTGCTGACTTGAATGGCAATGCTTCCCGTTTGTCATGGCCTTTAATTTTAACCAGAAATGTGCACTCTGCTTTTCTGATGTTCACTAAAGATTTCAGTGTCTTTTTCCTGTGTCACTTTAAATGTGTCGTTGTTACCGATGTCGAGACACGGCGAGGAAAACATAAACGATCAGTTGTGATACTGTATATTCTGTCATAAGTTGCATACCATTCATTGCTGAACTTTCTACCGTCCGTTACTGGAAATTAAATAAAATTACTGGTTGATATGTCCCGGTCTCAATAAAGTTTACACACATTTTTGGTCGGTGAATTAGAGGTCGGGTCGGCTCGGGTCGGCTCGGGTCGCGCGCTGTCGAGGTTTGGCCAGGACCGGTTCCAGAATAAAATCACTGAGGCTGCTTTCACATATATTTTATGTTCAGTGCCAATCATTGCTATTTCGAGAGTGAATCCCACGTAAATATGCGGATGTCATTCCCGAAACTTTGCAGGGTGTATGTGTCCGAAAAACGAAAGTTGTCACAAGACAAGAACGCATATTGAGAAACGGCCACGGTGAGGGGCCAACATCAGGGATTCCATGACTAACAATTTGGGGGGGCATTTGCCCCCTTGCCCCCCCCCCCCCCCCAATGTCGCCCATGATGTTGAGTATAATTATAGGCCCAGTGCCATCTGCACTGCATAACCTTCCATCACTATAACTGAGCCTTATCAAGATGCATTTTGAAACATTTTGGTGCTCTTTTGGTCGCCCATTAGCTATTGGGAGAAATGAAGGATGAAAGGCAAGTAAAAAAAAGAGGCCCTTTTCTACAAACTTAAGAGAGATCCTCTCACAAAGGAAAGAAAAGTTTCTCCCTCTTCTGAGGAAACTTTAATTGCATGTGTCGTGGGCCCTTACTCGCTCGGCTCACAGGGAACACCACACTGTTTCGTCCTTAAAATAGCTCTTCAGATGTTTGGCATCCAGTGGCTGGCACGTTGTTGTCTTAGATCTTCTCATCGGATGAGTCTCTGTTTCTTAATTAGAAGAGGTGTGAGCTGTTTTTTTTTTCTCCCAGAGTTCCTTGTATTTATGCTCCCTTCCCTCTCCCTTTATCTACCTCCACCTCTTTTGAAACTGTGGAGAAGAAACACACACACACACACACACACACACACACACACACACACACTCACAGAATAGTGACGCATACCCTCAGATCTTCGCTGTGGTGAGGTAGAGGAGTGCGGAGGGGTGCAGTCTGCTCCTCCTGCCATGGCTTACTCAAAACAAACAAAGTGCGTCACGATTAGGCAGGGCTCCATGGTCACTGTCAAAGGTGTCATGTCGACTTTTTTCATTCCTTTTTTTTAGCGCCTCGCTCCCTGTCGCCCCATCCTTCCCCGCTGCTATGTGTCACTTCTCGGTGCCTTCTGTCACATGGCTAGGGCTGAGGATGCCACCCGGGCTGGACATTCACATGGCTCCCATTAAGTTTCCATTAACTGGACCTGTCCGCCCACGTCCCCCCATCGACAAGCTACACCTGAAAATACATCCTGCAGGCTTTTAGCATAACTGCTTACCATATTTGTACCTAAATGCTTAGATTGTGTGTGCGTTTTCACACCAGTGATGCACCGTATGGCTGCCATATGTCCTGTTCAAAAATTGGGGTCAGTAAGTTTTTTTTTTTAAACGAAACTAATACTTTGATTTATTTATATATATTTATATTTATTTATAAGGATGCATTCTATTGATAAAATGCAATAGTGACTTTTACATTGTTACAAAAAAGGCAGTTCTCTTGACTTTTTTATTAATAAAAGAATGTAAAAATATATTAAAAAATATTAAGCAGCACAACTGTTTTCCATGTTGATAATAAGAAATGTTTCTTGATCAGCAAATCAGCATATTAGAATGATTTCTGAAGGATCACATGAAACAAAAGACTGGAGTAATGATGCTGAAAATTCTTGCCGTCACAGGAATGAATGAATACATATTAAAATAGAAAACAAATATTTTAATTGGTAATAATATTTCACTATATTAATGTTTTACTGTATTTTACTTAAATTAATGGAGTCTTGTTGAACATAAGATATTTATTTCAAAAACTTTTGAAATATGTTACCAAACCTAAACATGCACATTAAACTGTTATATTATTTTCCTTTACTATATTACTTTATTATAACTTTTAATTACTTTAATCCAAGGGAGATTAAAATAGGCATGAAACATTTCATTTTACTTATGTGATGTGATATATCTCCAGTTGATACAGGATAGCATATTTCTGTTATTTTTTCAGTGATAAGAAATAGGGACGGCACTTAACTTTGTTACGGTTACTTTGTTACTTTGTAACGGTGTTTGAGGGGAGAGTTGAAAATTAAAGGTATTTATGATTTCAGATGAAAAGGAAAGTCATTTTAGGAACAAAAAACAAAACAAATAAATAAAGTTCTCCAAATTATTGTTCACAGTTAAACTGTAAATAGGATCGATTTGAATTCATACTGAGTTTAAACAACATGTGTGTACACAGCTCAGCTGGCATGTGTGTACAAATCTTGAAAATAGTTATGTTAGCTAAATAAATAAATAGCCATGCAATCACACACACACACACACACACACACACACACACACACACACACACACACACACACACATACACATTTCATCTCATTCTGCAGCCCTCATATTCATATTCAAAATTAGCTCACTCCTGCTCCCTGATTCCTGTCAGGGAATTTAAATGTCAGGCAATCTTTATTAGAAGAGGCTGTGTCTTTCATTCCTCTCTTAGCTGCTGGCTTTGTAGGGAAGCCTACTTTCAAATCCATCTTTCCCTTCCTCTGCCAAACTCTATAATATAGCAGTTTGTCTTCTGGGTGGTTCCTCTGGGCTCTCTCACTCCCTCTGTTTGTGTGAATCACTCAATTTTCCCTCTGACTTGGATACTGCTTTTGTGGGACAAACTGAAAGAGAAGAATTAGTGCAAATGGAGCCATTAGCTGTAGTATTGTTTATGTTTTGGCTTTTAAATGACAAATCAATTTACCCCATATTCTGAGGCATCCCACAATCCACCACTAGAGACTGCTGGAGATCCCCGTTGAACAACAGGGGCCTTGTGCTAAACGCAGACACTATAGTGGGTGCTAAAAACATCTACTGTAAGTAAGCTTCAAAAATAGGGAAGTGTAACAGAACTGCACTTTGGTTTAGTTTTGTTTGGGTTTATTTTGCTTTTTATTTTGTTTAGCTTTGTTTTGCATTTTGTTTTGTTTAGCTTGTTTTGCCTTTTGTTTTGTTTGGCTTTATTTTGCTCATTGTTTTGTTTATCTTTGCTTTGTTTAATTAAAATTTTTTGTTTTGTTTTGCTTTTTGTGCTTCGTTTTGCTTTGTTTTGTTGGCAGCATGACAAAACTAAACTATGCAAGAAAGCATTGAAGACTAAAAAAACAAACAAACAAACAAACAAACAAACCAGTTCCAGTCATTTCCTTTAAAATCAATGTAAAGTTTAAGGTTTGAGCATAGCATATACTGTGCATATACATATATAGCATTAAAGATAATCGGTATGTACCGCATGCCACAATAGTTACACTTTTGACTTCAGGTGTTTAGCTTTAAAAAAAATAAAAAAATAAAAATAAATAATAAAACAAAATGAAAAAGTGTTATGTTGGAAACGAGAGTCCTATTAAATGAATGATCAGTTTAAAAAAAAAAAAACCTTTCAGGTTTCCTTGAACTGGTGGCTTCATTTTTTTTGTTTTGTTTCATAAACAGCATTTAGTGCCTTCTTGCCCTGAATCAGAAATGTGCCTCCACAAAAGTGTCTATATCATCTCTGAACGCAGGGTAAATAAGGTTGACTCATCAGGGGAGAGCTAAACACTACACAAAGTAACATGTTCTGACACCAAGCCCCCCCAGGTTTAAGTGTGAACGTATCTTCAAAGGTAAACACGCTTCGATAGTCTTTAACGGCATTTACAGCTAGCAGCACTAAGCTGAAGTGATGCCAAAGCTTCCTTTAAAGAGTGAATTAGTTGAAAGACACAAGATCAGAGGGGGCTCTAGATCTGGTCTAAGGTTAAGGGTTAACTCTGATTCATGGTATTAAAAGGTTCAGTCTTTTCCTAGCATAATGCTGTTTGCCTTTAATGCTTTATTTTAAAGTAAAAGCCTATGACTCTGGTTGAATGATTTCATGATTGAAAACGTCTAGGTTACTTGTGTAACCCTCGTTCCCTGAAGGAGGGAACGGAGACGTTACGTCAGTGACTGACGAATTGGGATCTCGCCCGAGAGCCCAATCACCTTCGAGTGTTAACTAAACAAGCCAATGACAGTTGGCGTGCATGGAAATATATAACATATTTACAGCTTTTGTTTTTTTGCGTTAATTATATAATGAGACAAATGGGAAATGTTCTCTATTTTTAGCGGCTTTGATGCTAATCCACATACATCTTACATGCAATCATATCTCCATATATAATAGGACATATTTCTGTAGATAAAATCCCATATTGGTTCACCATAACATTTTCAAGCCTGATTTATTTATTTTTAAAGCATGTCATCCATTTTTTTTATTGCTTTAAACATGAATTTCTTCCAGAAAATTCTCTTTGCTGGTGGCCAAACAAAGAATTCTGTTTTTGTTTAGTTTTTTTGAGTCTGTTTCACTCACTCCATTCTCTCTTTATCCCCCACCCTCCCTGTAACCTTCTTTTTTCTACCCTCCATTTGAAAGACTGCCAAGCTCTGTTTGCCTTGATAATTAGGACCCAAAGCGTGCAATCGCAAGTCCATTATAAAAACAGACAACGCCTGGGTGGTTTATTGATAAGGCATTACATGTGTGGAGGTGTGGAAATGTACACAGGGCTGGTGGCACATCAGATAGATTCTCTTGCGCCCTAAAAAATAGGCCTTTATCCAGATTAAATGCCATTATGGTCCAACAATGTAATTCGCCAGCTTTTGATGACAAGGAAGCAAAAACATATTAATATATGTAAAAGGGGACGGCGGAGCAGCTGTTCAGTAGACAGTGAGCAGTAGCTAGTGGCTACAGTGAATTGCCAGTCTAGAAACCTTTCTTGTGCACCAACAGCACATCACTGTGGTTGTACTTCTTCACATAAATGTGTTTTTACATTTAATTTAGCTTTTCTCTTAGCTTTTAACATAGTAATGTTAACATTAAATTTTTTCTGGCTGCACTGTAAAAGTAAAAATATTTGTTAAACTTAAAGATCTATCTAACCAGATTACTACCTAAAAACATATTTAGTTTAAAAGACAGCATCAGTTACCTGATTAAGCATTTTATGACTTTAGTGTGCATAGTGCATATGTTCCAGTATTACTCTTGTCATCCATACTGTATATAGAAAATGTACAGTGTTTATGTATATCAGTGTTATAATATTTATTAATATTTTGAATTGGTTTTTATTTTTCTTTTTAGTCATATTTGTTACGTGCTTTTACCATTTTTTTGGTCAACATTTTAAAATTTTTTCTTTCAGTTTTAGTTTTAGTCATTTTACTACAAAACATTTGTACTGAATTAAAAAAAAAAAATCAGTGTTATAGTATTTATTGATATTTTACATTGGCTTTCATCTTTTATATTTTTTTGTTTTAGTTTTAACTTAAGTTTTAGTAATTTTGATATGTGCTTTTGGTATTTTTTTCAATCTTTTATTTTTATTTCAGTTTTAGTGATTTTAGTACAAAATTTTTGTACTATATGTACATTAAATTTTGGCAGTATGTATACAGTATGTATTATCCATTTTACAGTACCGATTCATATTTTGAATTGACTTTAATTTTTTATATTTTCAGATTTAATTTGACATTTTATTTAAGTTTTAATAATTTTGTTATGTTTCTGTCATTTTTTGTTCCATTTTGCTTTAATTTGATTTTTATTTAAGTTTTAGTCATTTTAGTACTACATTTTAGAACTTTATATACAGTTTATTTTACTAATACTTATATTTTATTAAGCTTTATTTAACTTAACCAATTTTAATAGTCTTAGTTTTAAACAACAATAACAACACTATAATTAATTATAAAATAAACGAATTAATTATAAATAAACTAATAATAATTATTATTATATAAAATTATGACCAAATCTAAATTTTTTCCACCTACATTTTAGTGCTGCATAAAGCAACACTACAGCACCATCTATGTTGTCAGACTGCATGGGCTGTTGTGACTTGACACTAGGAAATGGACCAACAAGCCACCGGTGTGTGTGTGTGTGTGTGTGTGTGTGTGTGTGTGTGTGAGAGAGATAGCAATAGGCTGTGAGAATAATATAAAGACAGCGAGAGATGGGGAGAGAGAGAGTAATTGTTTGGAGACAGGGGCTGTAGCAGGATTTTAATATGTTTGCTGTCTCCCGGTTCCAATTGGGCCCCTCAGGACGTTGTGATATTTAAAAGTGACATGGCTGACCCTGCACATTTACGATGTGTCATCATGCATCAAGTGCAGAGGTGTGGATTAAAGCTCTCCCTAATGTTGTGTGTGCATTGGGATTTATATTTCCAATTAAGTCTGCAAATTATATGATCATCCAGAACTATGTGCAAGGGCCATTTTAGAAATGGGTGGCGATGGTCTGTATCCCCCCCCACTAATGGTTATGTTGGAAATGCGATCCGCTTTGTGGCAGGAATATTAATCTGCTTCGCAACTGTCCAATTACATTGCGCATGGTCACATTGTTGACTCTAAGGGAATTGTCCAGGAAAATACATACAACTGAGCTATAGTGTGCAGTTCATTATGTTCATTATAAAGTGCAACACAGGGTAACTAAGTTGCATTGGTTTCTGCAGGATATAGGAGTTATAGAAGGACTTGGCATGTAAAGATCACACAAGGCCATCCCTCTGTGGATGCTGTGAAGCCAGCTGTCTGCACTCTTATCTCGGCTCAGCTGACAGCTAAATAGACCTTGGTCTGTATGGAAAACTGAAACTTCCATAATCCTCAGAGTGCCGGCTGACAGTTTAATTGAATCTGCACTTCAGATGGAATAACAACAGCAATACCAAGATTAAGATTAAGACTAAGTCTCCTAATACTTCTCCCAAACTTTTGAAGATTAATTCTTATTAAAATGGTAAATAATAAAAAGTAATAAAGCTGAAGTGTAGTAGTAGTATTAGTCTTCATATGAGTATAATTTGAATCTTAATCACAGTACTAATATTAGATTTAATCAAAGTCTTTAGTCTTAATCTAAGAATCAATATTAATCACATTATTAGTCTAAAGAGACTAATAACACTAATCAGATTTACACCAATATCCAAATTAAGACTGTGATTAATAAAATATAATAATGCTGCGAGCACTGTCTTGGTCTGTAATTCCTGAACAAACTTTACCTGTCTTTTTCAATCAAGCATGCAAATATGAGCATGCAGAGACATGGCCAGTGTTTTGACAATTTCCTGTTTAATGAGACAGGGCTCGTATGAGTCCTTATCTGTGCAGATCCAGCATGCCAAGCTCCCAGTTCAGCCATTAACTGCTTAAGGAATTGATAACGGTGCTGAGGCCGGTCCGCCTGATAAACCCACATGTCCATCTGTCAAACCCAGCGCAGACCACGCACACACCTCTGACAGGAACACCGCTCTCTCCATATCCTCAATGGTGTAAATTATTGATTTTAACATGACAGCTATTGGAGATTGTGCTTGAATGCAGGGCTGAAGGAAAGGGAGGAAATGTTCTGCTATTGCTGACCTATGACTGCAAAGAGTTTTTTTCTCCAAGGGTGTTGAACAAGAGTGTTCAATAGTCGGAGAGGGAACGAAAGAGATGCTAGAAGGAAAAACAGGGAATGAGGGAGAGGCTGTGGTCCTGTCTTGAGTGCTAAATATAATCATGCTCACACACAGTTTGCTTAGTTTTGAGAGTGACAACCACATTCTAGAACTGAAGTGACTCCCTTCAATTTTCAGGACTGAGGGCTGAACTTGTTCTGTTAGCCTGTAATGTCTGAATGGAATCACAGTCATATAAGGGATTTGAGATAGCTGCAGTGACAAAATGGTAACACATAAATTAACTGGTTTTATTCAAGTCAAAAATACGATTTAACAGTACTTAATCAACCAAAATACCAGCAAAACTAATTTGTATGGCTTAAATCATCTAAAAATGGCTAGGTAGCAGTTGCAGTTTACCTCCTTTTACAGTTTATTGCATAACTGTTGTATGAAAGTGTGTGACTTAAGACTGGTCAAAAGTTTGGAATAATTCATTTTTTAAAATGTTTTTGAAAGTCTCTTATGCTCACCAAGGCTGCATTTATTTGATAAACATCTAGTAAAAGCAGTAATATTGTGAAAATATTATTACAATTTAAAATAACAGTTTATATATATATATATGTATATATATGTGTGTGTGTGTGTGTGTGTGTGTGTTAATTTATATATACTCATACATTTTTAATAATTTTAAATAATAACAAAACTTAAACACATAAGGCAGTTTTCAAACTGGGGCTACCTACCCACCAGACCACTTTTCCAGCTTGTCCCAATTTGGTCTGGTCACTAGTAGCCAGAGTGATGAGAGAAAGGACAAAAGGGTGGTTTTAGGTAGAATAAATAATGTGAGGAGTATAAAAAGGGATTTTAGGAAGAGTGAAAATGAAAGAGGGAGTGCAGAGACAGGGAGAGAGGAAAGAAAAGATTGGAAGGGGGAATGAGAAAAGGAGTGATGGAGGAAGACAGCCCGAGGAGAGAGACCGAGGCAAAGTGAGAATTGAAACTTCTTCAATCTGACGGCGCGTGTCTCCCCGGGCCCATTTTGATCTAAGCATATTTGAATGTAAATATAAGACCGGCTGCTTTTACTGAGTGGTGTCGGCATGGCACAGCTGATGACCACTGGCACTGTCTGACACTCCAGCGAGATCCATCAGAGAGGAAATGCATTCATCTATATGATGTGCCTCTCTCTACAATTATAGATAATTTATACACCTCCTGTTTACACCCGTCTGTTTAAAATGTATAGCTTTTGTTCTCTTCTTAATCTAGAAATCTCTGGGGTCCATAATACTAGAGACTTCGGTTTATAGAGTTAGATCTGTATAAAGAACACCCACCCTTCTGCTGATGGTCAGGACGGGTTGTAATGCATGAGTGGAAAGGGATCAGCTGTGCAATGGTCTTAAAGGCATAATTCACAGATAAATGAAAAGTCTGTCATTGTTTATTCACCCTCATGTTGTTACAAACATGAGTTGGAGTTGAAGTGATTGAGTTTTTAAGATCCAGAATGACAAAAAGCACCACAGAAATTCTCTTCACAATTGTGTGCTAAATTTCACACCTTCTTAAGCCATATGATAATTTTGTGTGATTAATAAACCGAAATTTAGTTCACAGAAATCCACCTTGGATGATCTTGGCACAATGTCTGATTTTTGAGTGAATCATTCTTTTGAGTCAAATCTTTTTAATGAAGCAGTTCATCCAGTTTCCTAACCCAGTTCAAATTATTTGTTCATGAATCAGACTGCTTCTATTCTGATAGTTTTGTGTGATGAAAAATTTAAGTCAATATTCATTGACATCTACTTTGGATGATCATGGCACGATTTCTGATTTTTTAGTGAATTGTTCTTTTGAGTCAAATCTTTTTAATGAATGAGTTCATCCAGTTTCCAAACACCGTTTGAATAATTTGTTCATGAATCAGACTGATTTGGTTCTCAAGTTCAACTCACTGACTCAATGTCAACAGGTGAACATCTTACTTTTTTCGCTCCTCACACAAATACTTCTATTATATTTTTATTGTGCTCTTTATCGTTTTTTGAAGCTTGAAAGTTCCACTTCCTATTAATTTAATCTAATTCTTCAAAATGTCTCATTTTGCATTCAACAGAAATAGAAAGTCATACAGGGTTGGATCAACATGAGGGTAAGTAATTGATTTTAATTTTTTTGTGTGGATTAATCCTTTAAAATATGAAAAATTCCCAAACTTTTTGTTCAATGATTAAAAGACAATTAATCAAAAGAGAAAGTCGATTTAGGTGACGTCTCATTAAATGTACATAGCAATTGCAGATGATGTTAATCTTTTAAGAAGGGCGAATATTTCATAAATTTTTAAATAATGGAAGATTAAAGCATGCTAAATTTAAGGACCAAAACTCAAAGGGATATCGGTTTCAACATCTAAATCTAAAACCTTCTTCAAAGATGGCAGCACTGCAGCGTGGACAATGACAGGAACATGATCAAATGTGTCAGGTGAACATCTTCACATTTTGTCTTTCTATTTTCATTTAAACTCAAACTCTATTAGGGGAATTCTGTTTTCATGCCTTTCAAATGATAATGGATCTCTTCAAAGTCTCTCTATCGCTCATTAGCAGCAGTTAAACATAAAACAGAGTGTAAATGTCGTCGACCATCCTGAGCCTCGGGACTCCACTCCTCCGGCTGCACCTCATCCCTTCGTCCCACCGGCTCCGTCAAGCTCCTTCATCCCTTCGGCTCCTCCACAGTCCTCTGTCGCTCCGGCTCCACCGCGGCCCTCCGGATCCCCGCCTCGGTCGCCGGTGCCATCTGCTCCGCCTTGGCCCTCCGGATCCTCCCCTTCGCCCTGGCTCATCGGCTCTCCGCCTCGGGCTCCTAAGCCACCTGCTCAGCAGCAGTCAGTTGGCCCCCTGGAGTAATCAGCCCTTCCTCCACCATGGCTCCTCCCCTTGTCAGCCCGACCGGGGGTCGCCATTATGGCTGTGGCCTGGGTCCCGCTTGACTCCTCCTGCTCCATGGACCCTCCTGTTTCCTCCCTGGCTCCTCCCTCCTTCTGATCCGCCCTGGCTCCTTCGGTTTCCTCCCTGGCTCCTCCCTCCTTTGTCACCTCCCTGGACTCTGTCTGCCGGCCCCCTCCTGGTGCCCGTCCTCCTCCCGAGCCTCCACCCAAGTTCCCACCCATGCCCGAGGACGCGCCTTCCGGGAGGGGGGCGATATGTCAGGATTCTGGACTGTTTTGTTGTGTTTTTCCTCCCCATGTGCTTCCCGTGACCCAGTTTCTCCCTCGTGTTGATCGTTCATTGCTCCCAGGTGTGTCTAGTTAATTACCCCATGTATTTAAGTTCGAGTCTGTGCTGTCTGTCTTTGTCCGAGATTGTACGTCAACCCGTGTGCTACCTTTGTTCCTGCCTGCCCGTTGGATTTTGATTAAAGAACTGCTGTTTGAGTTTACTCCTCGTCTCCTCGTTCCTCACTGCTCTCCATAGGCAAGTGTGACAACTTTAAGATATTATTTTCTGGTGCTAACTTAAAAGATGAAATAATTGTCAGTCTTATTATAGTTGGAATTCATTGGACTAAGCAGTCGAACTCCCCCCCCCTCCTGCGGCTGCTGAAGTATTTAATATTCTAAAATCTAGAGAAACATCTATATTAATGTTGCTTTTTAAGGCAAGCAACATTATTACTGCTCATATTTAGGGTATTTTAACAAAATTCTAACCCTAAGTATTAAATGTTGGCATGTAACTTGTCCCACAGCATTTGTGCTAAGGATTGATACTTACAATTGTGTGGCTTGTTAAGAAAAACTGTGGTATTATATTTCTAAGTTATCAGTCTTACTATTTTTGCTTTGCAGATGATAAAAGTTGAAATATTTAGAATAAATAAACGTTGAAAGAGGGATCTGAAAATTATCTGAAAAAAACCCCACAAAATTATGGCTGCTGCTTTTGGTAAGCACTACTTATATTTTCTTCAGAAAATGTAAAACTGTTGTTTTCATGGTTGTGATTAAATATACTCATTGTAAATTACATCCAGAACTAAGGACCATATTAATATGAGAAGGATTCCAGTTGTGACACAGTTCCTCTAGGAGATGAAAGTAATTTTTTTGAGTGACAGTGTTCTAACCAGCATCCCTCTACAGTTGACCTTCTCAAACAGGTGCCTGAAACCAAAAATATGCAAAAGAGGCAGAAAGAGAGAGAAAGAGAGAGAGGGAACGGATAAAGGGAGGGAGGAACAGATTGCCATCCGTCACAAAATAAACCCCCAGGTTTACCCTGCAATCCACAATTCTTGTAACAGAAGTCAAAATGTAGTTTCTGATGAGTATAGATTACATAACAACATCTGGTTAATCCTCGACCTACAGGCACACAAGCATATTTTTCTCTAATTAGATTTATTTGCTGCTTTTGTTTGATTCATCTTTACCCCTGGCATTTTGCTCCAGAAGGAGATGCCATTAAAAATTCCTGTGAGGAATGGATCCAAGATTATTTTTTATGAAGATACGGTGAAGTGAGAGGATGAAACATCAAGGGTGGCTCTTCTTGATCCTCGTAGCTTTGAGGGTTAGCGTGAACTGCCAGCCTGAGTGTCCTCTTTGATGATGGGAAGGCAGAGAGGACATTTGGTGTTCTTGTCTATCTATCTATCTATCTATCTATCTATCTATCTATCTATCTATCTATCTATCTATCTAGTGTTGGTCGGTCCCTCCCTCCATCCATCCATCCATCCATCCATCCATCCATCCATCCACCCATCCATCCATCATTCTCTTTTTCCCAAAAAGCTCAGTGACAAAAGCTAAACGAAGCAGCTTAGCTGGTTGCTTGTTAAAGGGGTCATATGATGCGATTTCAAGTTTTTCTTTCTCTTTGGAGTATTACAAGCTGTTCGTGAGTAGATAAGATCCCTAAAGTTGCAAAGACTAAAGTCTCAAACCCAAAGAGATATTCTTTATAAAAGTTGAGACTCGTCCAATTTTATTGTTGCTGCCACCGCCGCCATGTTGTGAAGACGCTGTGGTTTTCTTTGTGAAAGCGAAAATACTTTGGTTGGCCTTCCAAAAGAGGACATGACTAGAAATCAGTGGTTAAGTTGTATTTACAACACTGTTCCAGAACAGTTCAACCCAAATATTCAGATGTGTGCAGCACATTTTATGAACTGTTTCCTGATCCTGGGAGAGTAGACTACAATGCCGGCTGTTCTGACTCACAGACTGTAAGTACGTTTTCAAATTTAAAGAATTTGCCACTGATGATTCGTTTTGAGCAGTGTGGAGTCGCGCTTGTTGTTTGTCATTTCTCCGATCACAAATGTAGACATGGTTTAATGTTTACGTGGCGTGATGCAACGCAACGCGTAAAAAGACAGTATAAGTCATTAAAAGCCGTAATTATGTCCCCACTTGATGCAACAAATGCCTCGTTTATAATGGGTTTTAATGTTTTTGTCTCGTCGCTCCGGGACACGGCATCACAATATGGTAAGGGGCGTAACATTTCCGTCACACGGTTGAGGTATTCGGCCAATCACAACAAACTGGATAGCTGGCCAATCAGAGAACACCTCACTTTTCAGACCGATGAGCTTTGTAAAAATCGACGCATTTCAGAAAGGCGGGGCATAGAGGACCATCAATAGTGTACAGTATGTGGAAAATAATGTGTTTTTTTAACTTTAAACCGCATAAACACATTTCATTACACCAAATACACAAAATAATGTTCTTTTTAGAGGATACCTATTTAGATACCTTTTAGCTATGAAATAGTAGACCAGAGATCTTATCAGTTTCACCGAAGGTCAGAAATCTGCTCTAGATATGTTTTCACTCTGAAGTTTGCGGGAATGACATAACCGGATCAGATTTACTGAGACTTATTGAGCCTTTTTATATAATTTGGAGCTTATCAGGGCCTGAGAAATTCACAGTTGACAGATTTATTTTGCGTTCAAATATTTGAATCCTTGATTTGAGTCAAACTAGTTGGGATCCTGTCAAAGATAAGATCCCACCCAGTTAAAACCAAGACATATGCAGATGTGATGAGAGAAGAAAGGAGGAGAGACGAAGACAGTTATGGGAAGGAGCGATGCTGACTTACGATAAAACTCCTGCAGGTTGAAGTGTAATGGGAGGCCAATGAAGCCTTGATAGCTTAAATTTTATGGTTAAGAGGAATGTGAAAATTTATCGCAGTGGCCGACAGATCGGAGCAAACAGCAGCTGTCTCCCCATTTCTGATTCCAATCGTCCATGAAAAAAAGGGGGGGAAATATTGACTTGCTGAGACCACCGTTGTGCTCAAAGGTAGATAACGTTTTGGAAAAATAATAGCTTTCACGGCAGTGAATGTCACACATTAGCTCTGCGACGGAGGATTATCATCAGGAGCACAAGTCTTGAATTTGCACCTCTTGTCACAGAAGAACCTGCTTTTGTCCCTTTCTCTTTTGTCTTTGCTTTTCCCTATGGTTTTAATCTGTCAGACAATAAGATAAAGTACAAAATTTCTACGTTCCATCAGGGCACCCTGCAATCCTGCGTCTCTGATGAACAGATGGTGACAAACGTGACCCATTCTGATTAAAGCACAGACTCTGGAGACATGAGCCTGGCAGGAGTATCTCACCAACTCCCTTGGTATCTTCTAATAAAGTCAGCCATGCAGGGGGCATCAATCTGAGCGTGCCTGGCAAAGGGTCAAGGGTTGGCTGGTTTGCATAACCTGTTAGTGCCTGCTGGTCAATGTTGTAACTACATGGTTTGCAGGTAAAAGCATCTTACCACATTCTAAGTTATTATAGTTTTGAGTGATTTTATTTTATTTTATTTATAGCTTTGTAACATATAGTATTTGTTGGTTTGCGACATCTTCACTCAATCATCGCAAGTTTAGGTTTTATTGATTGATTGCCTTTTCTAGTTCATCTTGTTTTTATTTTAGTTTTTGATTTAGTATTTTAAGGTGCCAAAGTTAATGCTCTGGTATTGTTTGAAAAATATTTTATTCCATTAAATTTCTTTGCATAATCTAGTGTAATTGCTATTTAGTAGCATTTTCAAAATTAGATTTGATTTTAGTTTTTATTAACTCTAATAATAGTGACTCTACTGATGACCATTGAATATTAGCCATATATTGTGCAATAGCGATTAATTAAAGATATGCAGTCCCATTAGCAAAGATGGCAGATTCCAAATCATGTATTACCAGGAGGGTCCTGTGCTAGACTAGCAACTGCCATTGAGATTAATAGGAATGCTAATGGACAGCTAGCTATAGGTATTATAGGCCTCCTTGGAGCACAACAGGGTGAAGAACTGGATTTGGTGCTCAGTCATGGAGGGCTGGGGTGTGGAATGAGAGTTCCGTCAACAGAGTGCAGAGATAATTGCGTACATGAGAGTGAACAGCCTGTGTCTGGTCACGGAGTGAGACGCGAGTGTCATTTAAGTGTCCCTCTGCATCCGCATTTTACTGTCTCTGTCTGCCTCCATGTCTCCCCTGGCATCCACTGTCTAATTAAACGTGTCCTCCGGCAAGAAGCTGTCCACTTAACACCTTCAATTAGGAAGCACAGCTCCATCTGTACACATTGATGTGAGAGAGGATGTGGATTTTTCGGATGTGGCATTGTCACAGAAAGGGGAACTATTTTTAGTTTGTTCATCTGTGGTTGGGTTAGCGGGAAAGGAGGAGTGAGATGGGCTGATAAAAAATGAGAGATGATGCAAAAGTGTGTGCACCCATGTCTACATGTAAGTGAGAGATAGAACAAAGTGTGTGTGTGTGTGTGTTTGTGTGTATCTCTGCAGGACACAGACTCTTGGTAATGCACCGCAGATCCCACTGAAAGTCTTGTGAATAATTGACAGGTCATTATTTATTATCAGAGGACCGGCGCTGTGTTGCTGTACACGGTCCTGCTTCATTAAGTCAAAGTAAATGAGTGAATTCATGCTCCAATTACTCTCTGGTGAATTTCCTCTCTCGAGTCGCTCTACAGGAGGAACTGATCGGTGCAGCTGCTGCTCTAACTTTCAGCACAATTATTTACTATTATTGGCATTTAGGGGGTCCATATTACCTGCTTGTGAATGAATTCATGAGGAGATTTCTTGCTCCCTTTCTAGTTTGAACTAAAATTTAGAGTACAAGTTTACAGACAGTATTTCAATTTTGCTGAAAAATGCAACCTGTTGAAAGGGAGAACTCGCAAGGCTCAATGTGACAATGAAGAAAATTAAGTCCAACTCTAGGCCTTTTCATGTGACTTGCATCATTCCTGAATTTGAATTGAATTTGAACATTATTTGATGTGCGAAATAAAACCAAATATTCAAACGTTTTATACATTTATACTGTATGTATCAACATTTAACTAAATCAACATGTGAAAACAGTCCTTGTTGTGAAAATCTGATTTCCTGAAATGACATCCTGTCAAATTCAAGTCACTTCACTTTTCATTCTGCTATATATCTTTTTAAGTTGTAGGTAAAACACATTTGGACCGATATGAGGGTGAGTAAATGATGACATTTTTCATTTTCATGTGAAATATCCCTTTAAATTCAAGACTTGTTGAAAAGTCTAGGTCCTTGAAAAAGTCGTGGAGTCTTTTAGTGATCCTGGATAATAGTCCGTTCATTTCGTCCGTCAAGCCTGATGTTTTTGACAGATTTCACTGACACGATTGCTTTTTCCCCCCTCCGCAGGTTTGGCACTGACTGAAAGCTGGCAGACACCCGGAACAAACCCGTTGTTTGTCAGAGGTGTCACACGACGAGAGCACCGCATCCCTGTCCTCTCGTGCTCCTCATTTCCTCTTCAAGCAAAACTTGTTTAGAGTGGGCGTCGGCCATGTGTGTGTGTGTGTGTGATAGGGAGCCTGAGGGATGTGAGTCGGCACGGCTCTCAGAGTAATTGAAAATGTGACCTGGAAAATGTTTGCCCAGCAGAGCATAAAAGTTACCTCCGGAGCGCCGGCTGAAGCTCACCTGTGGTGCGGACTGGGAGGGCCTGGGAATGCTGGGATATCGGGCTGAGAGCCACTTTATCCCTGCAGAGCCATGCACACCGACATCTCATGCATTATTCACAGCCTCTAAATAAGCACAGATCAGACCACTAAAACCCAACCTGCTGGTCCTTTCCTGAGGAGTACCTCTCTTACCACTGACCTCTGCAAGGGCATCGCAGATCTGTAAGTGAGTGAGTGTGTATGTGTAGGCCAATGTGTGAAAGAGAAAGAGACAGGAGAGTTTAGATTGACAGTAAAATAAATATAGTGCATTTCATAACGCTGTACTTTTTAATGTGTTGTTTAAAAACAATTATGGGAACTTTATTGCTGTTTGTTTTTATAGTAAAATTTGGCTATTGAATCTTGTATCTAGTTTTAAAATGATTCTTTGGCTATCAAGATAAACTGATAACAAATCCCAAATTAAACACATCATTAAGTGCTGAAAAACCTACTTAATCCAGCGAAGACCAGGAAACCAGTTTAGCCATTTTTTTTTAAAGCAGAGGTAGCACTAACCAAGTGGCCAAGCTGGTCTTCAGCTGGTCTTACAGCATGGCCAAAACTGGCATTTATTTGGTTTAGTTGCACAGCCAGCTAGTCTTCCAGTCTAGTCAAGCTGAAAAGTGCCAAAAACACCTCTAAAACCAACCATTTGACCAGTTTGGGAGACCAACATAATTAATACCTTAAACCGTGTGGCTGGTTGAGGAGAGGTGTGCTATTGTAAATTAGCTTTTAGATTTGTTTAACTGTGGATAAAATTGGTGACAAAATCCCTTAGATTTGAATTAAAGAGGGACTTGAGTGACATCTTGAGAATAAAATATAATATCATAGAGCCAGTTGACCAGCCTGGGAGAGGAGTGGTTTAAGGAAGTTTTTCAGCATACACAGATATAAATTATACCTTAAAACAAGTGGTTAGTTGAGGAGAGGTATATGCTTTGACTAATTAGAGATCAGATTTGTCTCATTGTGGATAAAATTGGTGACAAAATCTATTAGATTTGAATTAACGTGACTTAAGTGTTATCTAGAGAATGGAATATAATAGAGACTTTTTGGGTGATGGGCTTTTCTAGGGTGACCACACGTGCCATTTTCTCAGGACGCGTCCTGGCCAGGATTTCTATATTGCCTAAAATATCTAGGTTTTGGCTTTGTTTGCGTGTGCAGACCGATCGGTGTATTTTTTGCCAATGCTAACCCTAGTAACTGGTTAGCATTGCGCTAAAAACACTTTAGCAACTACAGTACATAACAATACCCTAGCATTGTGACAGTGAGTTTTTATGAGAGAAATAAGGGCTAGACATATTCAAAAAGCAGAAGTCCCATAGTTTAACCCCATTTTGTACGTCTCTGACCTTGGATATGACGAAAGTTCAGTGGTGAGGTTTTTGTGGAAGTGGAAAGCTAGAACACATCCTCAATAGCTTTGGCACATGAGCAGCTAAATATCTAATCGCCTCGTGTTGGCATGAAGAGAGCATCAGTCTGGCACTTCCAGCGGCATTCTAACCCCACACCTGGTCCACGCGCACCTATTGATTCGGCTAAATAAGCAGACATGGGATTGATCCATGTGCACACTCCCCAACTAGCATGCAAATCAGACAGAATCAGACACCGAGCGATGGAGAGAGAAAATTCTGTCAATCGCCCTCTCTGATCATACAGAATTGAGGTGAAAATCTCGTTCGGAATGAAATCATCCTCGGAAGCATCAGCAAATCTAACTGCAATTAATGGTGTGGATGAATGCAATCAAAGCATCACCTCTATCTCATATGACCAAGGTCCTCTGGGTCATTTTCATTACCCACTATAATTATTTCAAGAAATCTAATTAGCAAAAGGGGCTTTTGCCCATTTTATTGAAAGTGACAAAGCACCGTCAAATCGCAAAAATATCCGAGCAGTCATTTGCAGATGGTACTCAAAAGGGGGCGGGGCTACACACTTCAGTGGGCTTTCTATGTTTGTCGAAATCTGTCTTTTCAGTTTTTGTGTTTGTTTGAATGTCTTTTTTCCTGGTGGGGAATGTTTGCAGTCGTGTGTATGTAGGAGTGTGAAGCTGAATGCTTTTGAAGCGCTGCCGTCTGTGTTGGATGCAGACTGGCGAGCGTCTTTATTCCCAATCTCACGGCCCGGCAGTCATGTTGAGGGCTCGGTGATGATTTGGATGGCTGCTCACTCTCCCTGAGTTTCGCTTCTTCTCTTTCCCTCTCTCCTTGTTTCTCACCGTTCCTATCTATCTTTCTACCTCTTTTTGTTTCTTTCTTCTCTACTCTTGATCACTGAAGTAGAGGCTCTCTACAGGATGGAAACTGTCTCTCTCTCTCTCTCTCTCTCTCTCTCTCTCTCTCTCACACACACACACACACACACACACACACACACACACAGATATCAAGAATATGTGAAAATATGTATGGGGTCCTTGCTGGAGCACATCCTGCTCCATGAGGAAAAGCCAATACTGTCTTTCCACAGGCTCTCATGTGGGGGAATTCTGGAGGAAAAAGACAAAGGCATCTGAGCAAAACACAATGTCTTCACCCCAGTTCTCCAGCCGGGTGTCCAGTGTACACTACAGTTTTACTCCAGATCTGTCCTAATTCTACCTGCTAAAACAACCTGGGGTGTGTTTCCCAAAAGCATCGTTAGCCAACTATGCTCGCAAGTTCCGTTGTTACCAACATAGTTCAACGATTCGTGTTTCCCGAAACCATAGTTCAAACGAACATTCGCAAACAGCGTCGCAAACTTACGTTGTAGGAGCTGCAGCTCTCGACCTGTGGTTAGAAGCATAGTTTCTTGTTAGTAAGACATATGAACTTAAATCAATTATGCTCTTGGGCACAATAAGCAAGCTAACATGCAGTACAGTCTATATCTTCCATTCTATTTAAATATATATACATTTTAATCAATACATTTTAGCACGTCCTTAATAAGCGCTGTTTTTAAAGAGTGCGCATGTGCATAAATGCCAAAGGGAACCCGAGAGTATGACGTATAGTAAGAGGAAACCTGCGATGAATCAAACATCAAATAAAGCAAAATGACAGGGAACATAGTAAATTAGTCATCAGGTGCCATGTTCAATACAGCAGCATCTCAGAGATCTCGAATCAGTTAATTAGCAGAAGTTTTTACTAAGTTTTATTAATTATTTATTTTTATTATAAAGTTTTTCTTCAAATGTGACATATGTTAATGTATTTTCTTGGATTGAAATATATGGAGGGCAAATATATTTTTAAATGCTTTAAAAAAATATATATATATTTCTAAAAATATATATATATAAAAAAAAAAATCGCCAAAAGTATAAATGTATTTATGTCAAAATATTTTGAAACATATTGAAATATATGTAAAAAAAAAAAAAGAAAGAAAGAAATATATATATATATATTGCTGTATGGGAAAATGCACATTCTTTATTGCCCATTTTGTAAAAGTAGAGTTAAAAAAAAACTTGCTATTTTTTGTAGAACAGGTACATTGCCTTCTTGCTCCGACCAGAGTAATGTGAACGTATCTGGGGCCTCATTTATAAAATGTGCATGCGCACAGATATGATCGTAGCGTGTGCGTACGCAAAAATCCACGGCAATGTTCATATTTATAAAAACGGTCTTTGACGTGGAAAAGAGCTTAGCGCCACGTCAGGGTCTGAGCAGATGTACACACTTTTGTCACACATTGTCAGGTGCTCTTTTATAAGTCAAGGTCATTAATTAGACATTGTTTACAGGGCGGAGATCTGAAACTGTTCAGCTGCGCACAATTTCAAGATCATTGCAATTTATGGATTTCACATCTAAAAGAGAGGCGTACGCACGTTTTCTGTGCATACGTTCGTTCTATGAATGTACGCACTTTGAGAAATGATCGTAACATCAAATTTAGGATTCTTTCTACGCAGTATTTTATAAATGAGGCCCCTGATGTTGAGCTTATAAATATATACTTCACAGGAAGACTTGAATACACCAATGACGTTTTAGCTTCTTTTAAGGGACTTATCTCTTGCTAAACGTTAAAAGTGAAGTGTGTCATTCACGTAGCACTGGCATTGCAAGTTGTGAATTTGTTTTCATCTGTTGTTAAGCAGATTTTCCATCTTCCATTGGTTGGAGAAACAGATGGTCCTGTCCCAAACTTACAACATTGGCTGGTCAAGATGCTTAAACATCCTGCAGTGTTTTGATGTTACCGCATTTGGAGAAATCAACCTATCAAAAGCCAATGAAGTTCTCTATGCATGTTAAATTGGAACAGAAATGGTATTTTAATGAATAATTACACACATCACCTTTAAAGATTCAAATAAACAGCATCTATATAGAGTGCATAAGTTGAGCGAACCGTTGCAGCGTTTCAGACATCAGTAAGTCATGACTCATTGGTTTCACTTGTAAGTTGCTATGGATAAAAGCATCCAGCAAATGAATAAATGCAAATAAATTTAAATATAGATGTGCTATTAAATGTCATACATGCCTTGGGAACTTCAGAAACTGCTGCTAGTATCTTTAGACATACTAAATCTTGCAATCATGATTCTGCATCAGAGGATCTCCATTATGTCTTGACCCCCACAGAGCCTGTCCTCATTCTCCCTGCAGGAGTCCATTTGCATAGGTCAAGATATTTTATAACGAATGTTCTCGTATTGCTAACGCCCTTCATCAAATTCGTGCAGCATGGGTATGAGTCAGCTGAGACTCTCTTCGGTTTTGTTCTCCAGTCCAAAAGCAGACTCATTTGCAAGCTACATGTTAATCGCACTTATTCGCACACCATTGACCTTCTGTGGTCAGGTGGAGATGAGAGAAAGCAATAATGTTTAGCGGAGGGTAAACCCATAACAGAACCTGATTATGATTTGGAGAAGAACTTGGAGTGGGTCTCTCCATACAGAGACTTGAGAATGAGAAGAGAGACAATTTGCATTCCAATTTTCAGACAAACCTTTGAGACAAGTAAAATTATAACGTCCGTATTTCATAATCGTCCCTTCTGACTCTGGGCGGGATAGAGAATGTATCTGAACTTGGTTACATTACATGGAGCCCAAGTCATTTTCTATGTAAGCATTGCTCATATGAGTGTTCATATGATGTGAATTTGTTTTATTTGTTTTAGTATATTAAACTTACTATATTAAATCATAGATGAACAAAAGATTGGCTTGAGCAGTAAACTATGTTAGCACACTATGGCTAATATAAAGCTGTGCTATGAAGGTATCATGTAGAAATGCAGCTAAAAACATACTTAAAATTGATAGTTCACCCAAAAATTTAGAATTCACTTTAGGGCTGGGCGATATGAGCAAAAATTCATATCTCTGTATTTTTTGGCTGATTTGCGGTATACGGTATATATCTCGGTATTTTGTATTTGGATTAAACAAATAAACCATGTAACCATGTAGGCATATATCATGTGCAGAAAAAAAAAAAATCACAAAATCACATTATATTCTAACACTGTTACATTGAAATCTAAGAACAAAAATAATGATTTTAAAACAGAAGTTAAATTTACTAAACTAAAAATGAATGTGTAGCGAATTTAGCTCACAACAGGAAATATGAATAATTAACCATAACTAGTTATAATTAACTATTCATACTGATTGGTCCAGACGCTACAAATGTAATAAAAAAAATGCACAGAATAATTGAGTAAAAAGGCTATTTTGATTACCCCATTAGAGTCACTTTACATTTAGTGCTATCATAAAAATACACTTCAGTGTTTGCCACAGACTTGGGGCCCTATTTTAACGATCTAAGCGCATGGTCTATAGCGCGCGGCGCAGGTGCACTCAGGGCGTGTCCGAATCCACTTTTGCTAGTTTAATGATGGGAAAATGGTCGGTGCGCCCGGGCGCATGGTCTAAACGGGTTGTCCCTATTGTCTTAATGAGTAATGGTGTTTTTTGGGCGTAATGTGCAATAAACCAATCAGAGTCTCATCTCCCATCCCCTTTAAAAGCCAGTTGCGCTCGCGCCATGGCGGGTTCGCTATTTACATGGCGGAATGTAATTTTTCATTTTTAAAAATGTCTGTGTGCTGCTGCGCGTCCCTGTGTGTGTAATAAGCAAAGTGTAAAGTGTTGTGCACCCGCCTATAGGCGCATATTACTAACGCACTCTTTAATTAACAAAGAAAAAATATTGCGCCAGACTTTAGACCAGGTTTGAGTTGGTCTATGGCGCAGTCTATTTTCATTTCCTCAAAATAGCAATGCGCCAACAATGCGCCTGAACACACCTCATTTTCAGACCAGCACGCCCATGGGCGCACAAATGGGCACAAATGCATTTGCTATTTAAACAACGCGGCGCAGGACGGGAAAATAAGAACTGCGTCGGGCTGAAACTAGCAAAAATACTTGCGCTGCGCCTTGTGCCGCATTGCGCCGGGTGTATGATAGGACCCTTGCACTCTATTTGTGGTGGCACATACAGTATATATATGCAAATTCATTCTCTGCAAGCAGGAGGCACTGTTGGAGTGGCAGAGATCTAGGTTTCCCTGGTAACGCTGTACACAAAGCAGCGCTCCGCTCACAAACGCTGCTTTATCAGATATTACATGCAAGATGAAATGAAAATGACATCCAAAATTTTCTGAAGACAGTCGGTTTCCTTCAGAAATACAGTGATATAAAAACACCCGCACCGGGTTTCGATTTTGAAACTTGCAGTGCTCATGTTTATTCAACCAAGTCAAAGCCTTTTAGAAAATCTATTTGTGGCAGTCAGTTTTGATATTGTGGTGGGCGCCACAAATAAACCAATGTATGAGAAACACTGCACTTGCAGGTTTAAAATTCTACATATGCCACATCTATTGTCAGAGTTATTGCGCTCCTATTTCATGCTCCGTCCGATTGGAGCACGTGTACACGGTGGCGCTCGTTCTAAATGAAGTCTGTTAAGTTTAGCAGAGAGCACCGCAAAGCAGAAGGCTCATGCACTTCTGACAGCAAAACGGAAATATTTCCATGGCTTTCTAACATTTACACATTGAGAATATGCCTGTGAAATGTAAGTTATGCATTTGAGGAAAACAGCACATCTCAAACACATTAAACAGTTCTTCTCTGTCAGCAGCACACGCAGCATTTCTGTCAGAGCATCTGACAGGCCGAGCCGCTTTAAACTGAAACTATAAAATATAGGCTACTATATCTTACCAGTTTTTTAAAGCCCTTCATATAAAGCTTGTCACATGTTTAGAACAAATTGTATTATGCACTTTCTCCACAGCAGTTTAGTCTGTGTCCTCCCTAGATATTTTTTTTCAAATGCGCTCCTATCAAACTCGATATTGACGATATTGCTTCATACCGTAGGCTATCGCTTATTAAAATATATCGATATATCGTACAAACTCGATATACCGCACAGCCCTAATTCCTTTATAAACTTTCTCTCGGCCGTGACTCATATCTCATTCATTCGAATGTCTTCATAATGTCATGTTATGACTTGAACACGTGACATGCAATTGTCAATGATATCATGATGTCAAATCTGACTTGTTGCATTTACAGATGCCATTTTAGAATGGATGCAGACAGTGGGTTTCTGGGGAAGAAAAAGAAGGAAAGAAAGCCAGTGGCTTTGGAACAACATGAGGGTGAGTAAATAATGTCAAAATCGTACATTTCGGGTGTACTATATGTTTCATTTATAGAACTAAAAACACCAAAAGTATAATTACCCAGGTTCACAGAAAAATAAAAAAAACCTTATAATTTAATTTGTTGTTTAAAAAAGTCTTTTTATAAAGAGGCAATAAACTATGAAATATTAAGACTTGTTTTCATTAATTGTTATTTGAACATAAGTGAATTTTGTTTTAGTGCACAGGCTGTTTTTTTTTTACTTGCTTATTCTTAAAATAAGTGAATAATTCTACCAGTGCAGTAAGACAAATACACTTGTATTAAAGATGCATTCTTTCAAAAGTTTATTATATTATGCATTATTATAATATTTTTTACTAGGAAATGTTAAAAAAATATTAAGAATAGGATTTTTTGCACTGCCCTGTAGAAGTATTTTTATTTATGTCCATTACTTCTTGTCTTTTTTTCTAACCTCATTATCTACTTTGAGACCCATAACGGCCCAACACTCCATTAAATGGCGCTTTTGTTGAATCAGAGGTTGAAATTTCTCTCCTCTCCTTGCGGCTGTGCCCCTGTGGAATTCATTTCGGGTTCTTTAGACCAGAACTGAGGCACAATGGCAAAGCCGAAGCTAGTGAAACTCCTCAGAGTGGGTCGGCACACACTCGGCTCTTTAATTAGTGCATTAGCATCTCATTTTCATTAAGGTGATGTATGCCTCACTGAATGACTGCTGAGAGGTGGGCGTGGGGTGTAGTGCCTATGCATTTTTAGTGGTGTTTAGCCCCTTGACTCGCCACCTGGGCCATCAATCACGAGAGCGGGGGCCGGCTTTACATGGCCTGCCTCCGATCTTCATCAAAGCAGCGTGGCGCGGTAACATCTACATCATCATTACTGTAAGCCTTTACCATTAAAATCCCTGCCTCATCTGGCCCTGCCTGTGTTTGAACTGCATTTAAAGGAATAGTTCACTCCAAAAATTACATTTTAAACATCTTTAAACTTGTGGTATAACACACAAATGGAACAAATTTATGATACTTGCTGCTCCTGCATCCTTCCCCGTTCATTGTAATTGCATGGAAAAGAATGACTAGCACCATCTCTTGACCTTTGGAGAAAAAAAAGTCATACAAGTATGACATGAGTGTGGATAAATGGTGATATAATTATAATTTTTGGGAGAACGATCCCTTTAAGAATAATAATAAAAAAAGAAAGTGTGTGAAATTTTGCTGCTGCAGTTCTTGCATCAGTTTTAGATTGAAAGACCAGGTTTAATGGTGCTTCAAAGAAATAATCTATTAAAGCATCAGATTAAACAGTTTTTCAATTACCAGGTAGTGTGGAACTGATTATCTGTAGTTTGATCTGATTTATTTAAAAGAAATACTTTTAAGTTTAAAATGAGCTTTCAATTAAACCCGCTCTATGGCACAGAGAGTGTCTGAAGGACTCCCCAAATGATACAGTTACACGTTTTTTGTGAAATGATGTGAATTTAATTAAAAGATAATGCTGTCTTTATTTTGCGAGATACTGGCCCTCCTACCTCTTTCCCCTTTGGAATCGCTTTGTGTAATCATACTGTGTGGGAGGTGGTAATAGGCTGTCAAGGGCTAAATATTTGGCAAACAGAAGGACCTGGGTTGAGCACTGTTGCACAGGTCTGTGTGCTGCATCTACAGTGTTGTGCTCTGCTATACTGTATGCAAAACAACTTGATCTCTTAGGACATTCTAATGTTAACTACTGCAAATGTTAGCCAAATCAGACAAAATTGATTTTTTTTCTTTTTTAGTTTGTTTGTGTTTGACATGGACACACACACACACACACACACACACACACACTACCATTCAAAAGTTTGGGATCTGTGAGGATGTTTTAAAAAATGTTTGTAAAATGTTTTTAACTGTCTTTAATATATTTGAATATATTTTAAAATGTAATTTATTCCTGTGATGGCAAAGCTGGATTTTCTCCTCACGAAACTATTATTATTATCATTATTGTTATTAATGTTGATAACAGTTTGGTAATGTTTTTGTGGAAGCCGTTATACAGTTTTTCAAAATTCTTTAAATAAAAATAAAAAGGTAGTTGTGACTTTTTATGTCATAATTCAGTACAAATATTTTTCACACATTTCTGAGTTTATGTCTCACAGTTATAAGAAAAAAAAAATCAATTCTGCAATTGGAATTATGAGAAGAAAAGACTGAATTGTGAGATAAAAAGTCGTATTTGTTATTCCATGGTGGGCACAAACAAAAGTGAGTTGTAAACTCAGAATTCAGAGAAAAATTTAATTTTGAGATATAAAATTAAAATTGTGAGTTGAAAACTATCTCACAATATCTCACAATTGAGTCAGAATTGTGGGGGGGAAAAATTGTATTGTATTCTCTGGCAGAAATAAGCTTCCATAATAAAGTTAAAAACAACTGCATTTGTTTGAAATTTAAAAATGTTCATATTGTAACAATGTAAAAGTCTGTTTCACTTTTGATCAATTTAATGCATGCTTACTGATCAAAGGTATTAATTATTCAAAATGTCTTTATTAATATTCTTATAAAGAAAATCATACTGACCCCAAATTTAATTTATTTAATAAATTAATAAATTGAATTAAAAACATAAAAATGCCCCACATAGACTTTTGTGAACATCTTTGTGAGTCAGAGAAAAAAGTTGCATAACATTCACCTACTCTCAAGTGGCAAGACAAGAATGATCACAAAACAATGACACGGTCTATAGGAAACTTAATGGCCGAATAAAGGTCACAATAAAATTGTCATATTCACAATGTTTCTTAATTTTATACTGACAGCACAATCCTCACAAATATGTATCATGAATATTCAATACATCACCCAGTAGGCTGACAGTCGTAACGTACCTCATGCAGGGAATCTCAAACTCTTTTAATGAATATGGTTTTAGCATAGAAAATATTGTTGGATTTAATAGAATTCCATGACGGCACACCGGTTATCTGCTTCACGGCAGATGTAGCAACACCCGGACACTTGATGAACGCTTGAAAGGGAAGCCGGCCTCAGAAGTGGGTTCTGCTAGCGCCACTGATGGGCGACTTCAAAGAATTCACTATACAACATGAAAGGCCGTGGACACAAGCCCTTTGAGTCCAATTCCAGTTTAGAGAGAAATTTACTGTCTATTTCCAAATTATTATTTTTTTTATCATCTGAGATTAGCTTTTACTGTACATCTGTACTGCCGTTGCCTGGAACGGCTGATGTGTTTATACCGAGGCTGATTTTTATGCCATTTTGGCAGCTGTGGATATCAAGCGCTTTGATTTCGGGGGAGTTCTAAAGGAATACCGACCACAAGCCCTGAAGGTAGAAATTGTTTATTTGCTCAGATATATATTAATCTAATCAACTTGCCTCCTGTGCAGCCAGTGCAGAATTTAAATTGGCTGCATGGATGGAGAGACTGTATTTTCTTTAAAATAAAATGAAATAAATCAGACGGCTACCAGCTGAGCTATTTAAATTCAACAGCGGCATTTATGTCTGCAGCAGAGATGAGTTTGATTGTGCATTGTTGGGTTTATAAAGACCTTTCAAGGACAGCAGAAGACATATAATATAAGCCAAATAAAACAAAGGCTGTATTTGAAATATAAGTGCAGAATTGAAGATGCTCTTTGCATGTTTTCGCAAAGGTTTTTGAAAAGAGAACAAATCAGTAGTCTATCTATCTATCTATCTATCTATCTATCTATCTATCTATCTATCTATCTATCTATCTATCTATCTATCTATCTATCTATCTATCTATCTATCTATCTGTCTGTCTGTCATACTGTTGTTCTATATATCGTTCTATTTTTCTGTCCATTTAAATATATCGTTCTGTTGTTCTATCTATCGTTCTATTGTTTTGTCTACCCTTCTTTCTGTGTAAATTCAGTACACATGTACATATCTGTGTGTATTTGTAGTGTCATCTTGCCATCAAATATGACTTATTAAAATGAAATTACTCAGCTCTCTGACCCATGGAAAATAGCACAAGCTGCAATTTGTCTAACAGTTGAGCTGTGAACAAAATCTGATTGGCAATAATTTAGCTTTACAATTGCTATACCCTGTGCCACCCCATCCCCCAGCGCCTGTCCCATCCAAGTGTCTGTGTGAGTGTGTGTTTGTGCTCACATGGAGGAGAAACATGGCAGATAGGAGCTGGGGGTCATTGAGCCAAGCTGTGTGATGATGGCAAGTCTCTGGGGGCTGATGGGAAATGTAAATGCTGACGGCTCTTCTCTGATGAAGGCTAGGAGAGGAGGAGGGAGAAGAGAAAGGTGGTGATGAAGGATGTTTGTGAGCGCGTGAGGTGGGGGGTGGGGGGGGGGCAGTGTTCAGCGATGCACAACAATTCCGCAGGGCTGTGTTTTCACTGTGTTGACAGCCACCTGCCATCCCATCTCTATTTCTTTCTATCTCACACACATACACACACTGCTCTCAGATTGCTGTGGTTTGGAGGAAGTTGCTGATGGATGTTGGTGCTTAGTTTGAAACAAACTTGAGAATGTTTAAATAGGTTGAATAGCTTGAATGACAAAACACGAATGGGACTAGTTTGTCCTGAATATTTCACATATATTGTGATTTCAGTCCTTCCTGTCTGAATTGAAATAACTTATAACTTATTACAGTAATATAGAATGTGCATTTCATCAAACCTGCATATAGAGTTTTAGTCTATTAATCTATTAGTCTATTTTGTGTCTATTAATGTGATATGATTTTTTTTTCAAAGGGATCAATTTATTTACTCATACTTATGAATAATAATAATAATTATTATAAAAAGGTTAAATCTGTTAACATTGGTAATGCAATAGGTATCATGCACTAACTATAAAAAATATTTTTACTTATTTTTACTTGTTAAAGTATGATGTTCCTTTATAAATATATTAAATTTTTCAATTCAATTACAGCAAATTAAGTTTCTACAATATTTAGTAGTAGCTTAAAATATAATATTGTTTATTTTTAGTTATGTAGAATTTAATATTAACCAAGATTAATAAATGCTGTAAAAATGATGTTAATTTTTAATTTAAATAATGTTAACATAATAGAACCGTATTGATAAAATTTCATTTAAATTTTAAAATGTTATTACATTTTGGTAACACTTTACAGTAAGGTTTTGTTTGTTAACATTCGTTAACTAACATGAACAAATGTTAGTAAACGCTGTAAAAATATTCAATATTCATTGTTAATTCATGCTAGTTAATGCGTTAACTAAGATTACAAATGAGATTTTGACATGAGTGTTTTTTTCTGTAAAATTTATACTTGTTTTGATTTTAAATTATTTTAGTACCCTTACAAAAAGTGCAATAACAGTATTTGATCTATATTATGATACATCAAAAATGATGATACTTACATGGTACTCCAATACTTAAGAATATCTGTAAATATTTTGTATGGCATTACGGTAGTACTGTCCAAGCAACGAGTAATACAGTAGTACTTTTTTATAAGTGTATTTTTAGCAGTAATAAGCCCATGTTTGGCTTCCACTTCCTCTCACTGATTTGATGTGCTGACACTCTCCTTGCGTTTACAGTCCTGTTGATGATACATATACATATTTTTTTCACAGCATGAAAAGTTCAATGAAAGAGGTAGAGGATATGGGTAAGAGAATGGGAGTGATGAAAGAGAGGGAGAGAAGCAGACGATGGGCTTGCAGTAACTCTAGACAGGTTGATGTAGCTTCTGCAATGAACATCTCATAAAAAGTGCTATCCTTGGGCCTTAAGAAGATATTCTATCTCCTCCTGCTAACGGCAAGGCCTGAAATCACCCTCTATATCAACGTCAGGCCCTTCTTGGTACATACACTAGTGCTGCGCCCAAACAAAAGAAAATACCTCATTGTGGCTCTCAACACAGAAATGTTGGTGTAAAGTCAACGTGAAATTAAAATGGACTCAATTCTTGATCTTACACTCTAAAAACTGCTGGGTTAAAAACAACCCAGTTTGGGTTATTTTGGCAACCCAGCGCTGGTGTCAAAAAGGGACGAACCCAGCGCTGGGTTGTTTTAACCCAACAAGTTGGGTTATATGTTTGACCCAGCATGCTGGGTTGCTTTTTTATGGTTTAAAATTACTACACTGCTAGGCTAAAATGAACCCAAATCGAGTTAAGACATTACACCAAAAAATCTTGTTCATTTTAAAATCACTTTTACACACACAGAATGACTATCAAAAGGTAAATACTTATTTAAAACAAGAGAAAACAGTCAGTAACATGCATGCAAGAAGAAATGCAGAGAAGTATGGCATTAACAGCTACAGAGTTTACAAATGAAGCATTGAACATTTGTTGAATATAACTTTTAAGATCAAATTTGACTTTTTAAATTTTTTTTTTAACATTTTATATATTGTATACAAATTAGACATTCTCCTCTTTGACCATTCATCCCAGTCACCACCTGTTCTTCTTCAGTGGCCTAAACAGAGAAAAACATTTGAAAAAAGAAAACATTTAATTAAAATCTATCCATCTTCAGATAGAGGTGCATCCACATCAGTAAGTATAGGTAAATAGTCTGTTTTAATCACTTTGTGTGGTTGTTTAATGTCTCTGTCTACCACAGCGCTCTAGAATGCTATAATGGCAGCACTAGTGTGAGGGCATGTGATATTGTTTAAATAAATATACTGCTTTCAGAAAGCTACATCTTTACTGAAACATTAAAACAGACATGACATTCACATACCTCACAAACTTTCATGCACGTGGAGGGCTGCTCTTTAAAGGGTTAGTTCACCAAAAGCTACAGAGTTTACAAATGAAGCATTGAACATTTGTTGAATATAACTTTTAAGATCAAATTTGACTTTTTAAATTTTTTTTTTAACATTTTATATATTGTATACAAATTAGACATTCTCCTCTTTGACCATTCATCCCAGTCACCACCTGTTCTTCTTCAGTGGCCTAAACAGAGAAAAACATTTGAAAAAAGAAAACATTTAATTAAAATCTATCCATCTTCAGATAGAGGTGCATCCACATCAGTAAGTATAGGTAAATAGTCTGTTTTAATCACTTTGTGTGGTTGTTTAATGTCTCTGTCTACCACAGCGCTCTAGAATGCTATAATGGCAGCACTAGTGTGAGGGCATGTGATATTGTTTAAATAAATATACTGCTTTCAGAAAGCTACATCTTTACTGAAACATTAAAACAGACATGACATTCACATACCTCACAAACTTTCATGCACGTGGAGGGCTGCTCTTTAAAGGGTTAGTTCACCAAAAAATGAAAATGGTCATAATTTATTCTCCCCTGTGTTGTTCCAAACCCATACAAATTCTGCTAATTTTTGAAACACAAATAAATATATTTAGTATTCTCTTAATTTTTGTCCTCCATTGCAAGTCTGGGAGACCAGTATTTTCTTCTGAACAGACATGTTCGC
The DNA here is from genome assembly GCF_001515645.1 of Sinocyclocheilus grahami. Taxonomy (NCBI): domain Eukaryota; kingdom Metazoa; phylum Chordata; class Actinopteri; order Cypriniformes; family Cyprinidae; genus Sinocyclocheilus; species Sinocyclocheilus grahami. Next base: position 528,178 of record NW_015505240.1, read on the forward strand.
TATGATATAATTTAAGATTTATTCATATATACATATTGGCACGGATTACTTCTACAATAACTCTGTATTTTTGAAGCTTGAAAATACTGATTATCTAGACTTTCAATGGATT
>NW_015505240.1:528652-529603 GCF_001515645.1 Sinocyclocheilus grahami
ACGTGGAGGGCTGCTCTTTAAAGGGTTAGTTCACCAAAAAATGAAAATGGTCATAATTTATTCTCCCCTGTGTTGTTCCAAACCCATACAAATTCTGCTAATTTTTGAAACACAAATAAATATATTTAGTATTCTCTTAATTTTTGTCCTCCATTGCAAGTCTGGGAGACCAGTATTTTCTTCTGAACAGACATGTTCGCTATGATATAATTTAAGATTTATTCATATATACATATTGGCACGGATTACTTCTACAATAACTCTGTATTTTTGAAGCTTGAAAATACTGATTATTTAGACTTCCAATGGATTAACAAAAAATTATGAGAGAAAATAAAAAATATCTTCATTTGTGTTCTAAAGATAGACAAAAGTCTTTTAGGTTTGGAATGACATGAGGGCAAGTAAATTATGTTTTTGTGTGAACTATTCCTTTAAGAAAGGAAGACCAAGAATGATGACTCTCCAAATCAGACAACTCCAAAGTTGGTTTGAGTTCTGCAATGAAAAACAAGGACATCAATGGTTTACATAAAATATTAACAAGTAATCATACTGTTGTTGCATCAAAATGTGAAGTAAACAGGCAGGAGACAACAGAAACATTTATTTTCTAAAAATAACTTGCATCAATGTCAAAAGAATGATGCTCTCCTATGCCTCTGGCTTTCAACATCTACAAAAGACATTCTTTTACTCTAAGTAAAAAAAAAAAGATAACATGATGGAGTTCTGAACTTTACTTGTCTTAACCGTCTTTCCCTCTCTTCTGAAGAAGCTGAGAAAATCGGCTCCTCACACAAGCAGGGTTCTATGTCACTAACTCCCGGCACAGGCACAATGAAGACACAAAGCTCAACAAGTCTGAAATATTATTAATTATAATAACTTTTAACAATTATCACTTCATCAGCCTCAAAATAATTAGGCTAGTCTTTATTACATAACGCC
>NW_015505240.1:530321-552508 GCF_001515645.1 Sinocyclocheilus grahami
TGGTTTACATAAAATATGAACACGTAATCATACTGTTGTTGCATCAAAATGTGAAGTAAACGGGCAGGAGACAACAAAAACATTTATTTTCTAAAAATAACTTGCATCAATGTCAAAAGAATGATGCTCTCCTATGCCTCTGGCTTTCAACATCTACAAAAGACATTCTTTTACTCTAAGTAAAAAAAAAAAGATAACATGATGGAGTTCTGAACTTTACTTGTCTTAACCGTCTTTCCCTCTCTTCTGAAGAAGCTGAGAAAATCGGCTCCTCACACAAGCAGGGTTCTATGTCACTAACTCCCGGCACAGGCACAATGAAGACACAAAGCTCAACAAGTCTGAAATATTATTAATTATAATAACTTTTAACAATTATCACTTCATCAGCCTCAAAATAATTAGGCTAGTCTTTATTACATAACGCCGTTTCCTTTAGGAAACTACATTCAATTTAACCGCGGAAAAGAAGATAACGAATTGACATGTAAATATGTTAATAACCCTCTCTTAACACCTCAAAAACTGTAAATATTGTAAAATCTTATGTAAATATGACTTAAGATACTCACTGAAGTTATATTAAAAGCACTTCCCCCGTTCAGTAAATTGAGACTATTTCTGAGGCGAAATCCACGTCCGCGGTTTTTTCAATATAAGCTCTTTTCGGAATATTTCCGCCTTTCATGAAATCTCAAAACATTACCGGACTCAAACAAGGAATGATGACTTTACATTTTTAATCTTTACTTACCATAAACCGTCTTTCACTCGCACTCGCTTCCATCTGAATACGCTGAGAAAATGGCGGCTTCTCGCACTGGTGTCGTCCGATGTTAACGTTACGTGCGTGCTCTCTTTCACGTCCGCATTCCCAACCCAGCACCGCTGGGTTATAGATCAAGACCAATTTTCAACCCAAATTGCGTTAAAACAACCCAACGTCCTTACCCAGCGGTCTCAACCCAGCATTTGGGTTGAAGACACAACCCAGCGTTTTTTAGAGTGTATAGTGAACGATTAATTGGTCCAACTTATTCCAAAGAAATTTTGACTTCTGCCAAATTTGATAACTCAGTGTTCCAATGTTTACTACTTTCCTTTTTCGCTGACATCAACTAAGCCGTACTTTTGGAGAATGTTAACCAACAGCTAACTCAGTTCTGCTATAAAATAACCTTTTTTCATTATCTGATCAATTTCCAATGGATAAAATCCAATCCCTTTATACAATACTTTTGAATATCCTGTTTCCCACAGAAATACGTCACATTACAAAAAAAGTGCTGCTAACACAGATTAATGTTGTTGTTTTATTAATTATAATTAATTTAACATAAATAATTTCCTTTAAAGATTTGCTTAGTTTTGTCTTGTGAACTGATTTTTACTGTCACAAAATATGATGTTATCTAAAAAAACTCAAGTTTTTATTTATTTTGTCTCGTATATAAAGTGTGACCAGTGTTTTTTTGTATTATTTTTATACTACTATATTATTTATTAACATTTTAAATTTATAAAATGTTTATATTTTAATTTAATTTTTTATTTATTTAGCTATTTCATCATGTACTTTTGTTATGTTTATTTGTAATTTTTTACTTTTAAATTTCATTTTATTTTTTTAGCAGTTTAGTTATGTGCTTTTGTGATGTTTGTTTGTAATTTTTATATTTTAATTTTAGTTTTTGTTTGTCTTAGGAATTTCGTTATGTGATTTTGTGATTTTTATTATTTTTTTATTTCTTTTTAGCTTTATTTTCATTTCAGTTTAAGGTTTTTAACGCTTCAACTTGAACTTATTAATTTTAATTAGTTACTAATTTGTTTTTAATGCTAATTTGTTTTCATTTAAAATTTACACACTTTTAATTTTTTGATTTTTAGTTTTAGTTAACGATAACAACTGCAGTATTAAATCACTTGCTGCATTGTTAACATGCACTTTTTTTTTTAGATCACCTAGATCACTTAGACTGCAGCGAGGAAAATGTGATCCAAAATCCTCTCAATCACCCCCTGCTTCAAAGGCGAATCGCCAACGCTCATAGTTCCATGCTAAGCTAGCGTCTTACATGCCATGGTAGATGTAGCTTGAGTTCTCTGATGTAAGCATCCTTTCTCGCAGTGTGTGAGGGATTCACAAAGGCATTTTATTACCTTGGTGAAAGCCGTAGGGTGTTCTGGAGGCTGTGCTATTGCATGCATTCTGATGTCCAAGGGAATAACAGCAGTATAGCTCAACCCTAGAGGAGCTCAGAGTGATGAAAGCCATGTCACTCACTGGATCTGATGAAAACGGCTCCTTCTACAGCTGCCCACAGACCTGCATACTGCCATTTTACCACTGAAACATAACCATGATGGCAGGTTTCTGTATCCAGGGTTGTTTTGTTCTAGCGATGGGCATATTCAGAAAATGCAGATTTACAATGGCAATATTTTTCACCATTATGTTTCCTTCTTTGGAACTATATATAGGTTTGCACATATTCTATCCATCATGATCTTAGGAGACACTGTATGCCAAACTCTCATCAAAACTTAAATTTCACCCTCAGCTAATGGAAATTTAAGTCACCACATAACTCCATAAAGTTTCAAATCTGCACAGCATGGCAAGACCTGCAGGAAATGGCTTCAGGTGTCATTTATTTTACAGTTCCCATTTTCATCTGTCTCCTTTCTTACTTTCCCCTCTCTCCATATCTTTTCATGATGTTTGCTGTCATTGGCACTAGCCTGAGTGGTCATGTTGTGGAAATATTGAATTCTCTTTTCTGTCTGGCATCTTTACAACAGCCTCCTCCTTCTAAATCCACCCAAAACAAAGTAAGGACTTTCTATTAACTTCTCTTTTATGCTGCGCTAATGATAACTCTTAACCTAAACCTTTTTTTTCTTTTTTTACTTTATATTCTGTTTACAAAGTTGTTTTCTATTAAAGCCTGTTTTCATCTGTGAGTAAACCACATAGTTATTTCTTCCAACTGTAACGGCGACTATATCTTCTAATTGTGACTTTATATTTTTACAATTGCGACTTTATTTATTTTAATTGCAACTTAAGATCTAAAAAGTTATTATTTTCCATTTCACAGTTTTTCTCACAATTGCAGCTTTACATCTTAAAATTATACATCTTAAATATATTTTACAAATGTAACTTTATTTCTTATTATCACAACTTTGTTTCTTGTAATTACAATGTATCTCTTACCCTAAACCACAAACACTGATTTTTTGCATTTTATTTTACATTCTCTGTTTACAAACTTTACAAGCCCGTTTCTGTCTCAGGGTAAATAATATGCAGTTATTTCTTCTAATTGCAACTTTATTTCTTCTAATTGTTACTTCATATTTATATATTTATTTCTTTATTTAAATAAGACTTTATTTCTTGTAGTTGCAACTTAAGATATCAAGTGTTATTTTCCATTGCATATTTTTTTATTATAATTGCAACTTTATATCTTAAAATTATTAACTTACATCTTAAAAATTTGACTTTATTTCTCATGATTGCAACTTGGTTTCTTGTAATTGTGATTTTTGTTTCTTGTAATTGCAATGTACCCTAAACCACAAACACCCTTTTTTAAAAATCTCTGTTTACAAAGCTGTTTTCTATTAAAATCTGTTTTCGTCTCAGGGTAAACAATATACAGTTATTTCTTCTAATTGTGACTTTATTTCTTGTAATTGCTACATAAGATTCAAAACCGCTATTTTGCATCTCACAGTTTTTTTCTCTCATAATTACATCTTTATATAGTTAAAGTTAATATTTTATAAAAAGTTGAAGTTAATAGTTACCTTATATCTTACAAACGTGACTTTATTTTGGAATATTTCACAGTGTGATTGTTTTTTTTCAAAAAATATTTCCCCCCACTCTGAGGTGGAAATGGGCTTCTATAGGGATTTCAGCTTTACTCTTTTTCTGGATAAATTTGGTCTGCACAATGTAGCCTTCTCAAAAAGAGAAAAACGTTTAAGGGTTTCAAGAAAAGTGACAGCCTATGATATATGACAAAACATACTGTCTGTTTTGTCTGAATTGTCTGAATATAAAAAGCATTAAATCCAGACATTTTAATATAAATATTTACAGAGGCTTTATGGTTCTTCTGCCTGAAGCGTCACTGAAATTGTACAATATGTGTCAAATGTCTAACGTGGCAGATATAAGACTATGCAGCCAACAGCTTGAATAGCATAAACACATTAAAATATTAGTTATGTTTGCCTGAATGATGTTCTTCCCGTCTTTGAATCCTAGAGGAAAAATCAAATGAATGCATCCGCACACCATGCAGACTATTCATCTTAAACATCTACGCTGCCATCTTCCATATACCCCACATTGTGTGTGTGTGTTTGTGTATGACCACAGATGCTGCCCAGGTCAGTGTTTATGACCCCACGACCTCAGGATGTGACCTTTTAGCACAATACAAGCCTATCACCAAAGCTTCCTGGTCCATGTCTCTGTAGCCATGTAGACAGCAGGCTTGATTGTATGCAGGATACCTGTGCAAGGTAATTAAATCCATTAGAGTGTGATTAAGGCCTGTCAGGTGCAGCACAGATGATAAGAGTGGCAGTGTTAATAGACTAAAGCTCGGGGGAGGAGGCCCAGATAGCGGCCCGATCCGTCTTTATATCCACCCAATGTCTTTTCCAATTACTCTCCAACTTCTGTTTGCTTGTGTCCTCACGCTCATCCGCACAGAACGCCGCATGACTTTCACTTAAATAAAAGCCCACGCACGGATACTCTTGTACAAACAAACGAACATTTTATTTTCCCCCATTAAACATGAGAATGCCGATCAAAGACTAAAACTCAACAAAATGCCCCATATTCCAGTATTATTGCAAAACTTGGACTAACATCTCTTGTTTTTTCTTTTTCAGGCACTGTTTCCACACTAAACGGACAAGAATGATGCTTCAAATTGTACTGCCTGTCGATGTATGCTATTTTTTTCTGAATGATCAGGGGCTGGATTTACAAAAAGCATCTTAAGAAATAAGTTAAAAAAGTTCTTATAATTTCTTATCATATCTAAATTGCAAGAAGTTCTTAAGAATGTTCCTGAGTGAAATTCTTGAAATAAATCTTAAGTAATCAATTATTTTCTTAAGAACATCTTAACTTTAACACCTATGATGGACCTATGTTTAAGAAGTTACTGTATTTACAATGATTTTTAAGAAGATTATTTTCAAGAATTTGAATTCTCAAAAAAAGAAAGAAAGTTTTGTCTCAAGAACAATCTTAAGAAACAAGAAAATCCTTTTTTTGAATACAAAATATGCTTACGTTGCATTAATAACAATAATAATAATAATAATACAAATTAAAGAAAGAAAGAAAGAAAATACACTATTTTCCCCCTGAAGTTTTAAATAAAAAGATGATTGGAGTATGTTTTACAATAATTTTTTTTTCTTTTTACTTCAAATTTTGACACTTAATTCAATGTGTTACTTCCTGTTTCTTTGTAATTAATTGTGAAATTTACTAGTTTTGAGTAAAAAAAAAAATATTTCAGTGTACCAGTAAAGAAGAATTTTATTCTTAAGAATGTTTTGTGAACCCAATCCCAAATCCTTTTATATTACTGACAGAGGAATCCATGCCATATGCGGAGACTGGAACATCAAGACTTCAGGATGGGCTTTCAGCAACCAACTACATGGGAACCAGCCACAATCCCCTAGCAACCACATAGCAACGCTAGAACACCTTAGCAGCTGCATAGCAATGTCCTGGCAACCACCCACAGTGCTTTTGCAAATTCCATTTAGAATTTCTTCTAAAAATGTAAGTTCTGTTTTAATATTTTTGTCTTTATTCACCTTATTCTTCCCGTAAGAGTGGGCGTGGCCATTTGTAATTTTAATGGGTCTGGCTTCCAGTCTATTTTTAGCTGTACAAAAGAGCTCGTTTTGCTGCTTGATATTGCAAATCGGTGTGTCTTACTTTATTATTTTAAAAGAATAACTGCACGTTCTTATTCTTCTCGTTATTTCCCTATAGCAGCTAATGAACCGGAAGTCTCGCCCATAGGCTTACTTCCATGTTGAAGAATAAGGTGGATTAGAAATGCACTGGAAGGATGTGCCTCCAATTTCTTAGTGCCACCCGAGATGTGCACATAATATTCTAATGCCGAAGTTCTCGCTTTTATACTTATAAGTACTGCCCTGAAGTAGTTGCATGGCAACTATCTGCATGTTGTCCACAAGAAACAATAATAATACACAAATGTTCCTGTCCAAACTTTGCATAAACTTGATTCTTATGGATTTTTTTATTATTATTTGTCATTTGATTATTTATAAAGTACTTACATATGATCATAAAAAAATAAATGTAAATTATATATATATATATACACATACATATACATTTTAAAATAAATTAAAATAGAAAAGTAATTTTAAATTGTAATAATATTTCATAATTATGAAATATTATTACAATTTAAAATTACTTTTCTATTTTAATTTATTTTAAAATGTATATGTATGTGTATATATATATATATAATTTACATTTATTTTTTTATGATCATATGTAAGTACTTTATAAATAATCAAATGACAAATAATAATAAAAAAATCCATAAGAATCAAGTTTATGCAAAGTTTGGACAGGAACATTTGTGTATTATTATTGTTTCTTGTGGACAACATGCAGATAGTTGCCATGCAACTACTTCAGGGCAGTACTTATAAGTATAAAAGCGAGAACTTCGGCATTAGAATAAAGGTAATTTGAAAGACTAAATAAAACAAGCAAGTAAAGGACTGAAAAACAGAGATGGAAGAGAAACTCCCTGTCTCCCTGACCCACCTCAGCAGCGTAACCTTGAAGGAGCAGATAGCTAAATATATAAATAAATAAACAAGTGCATTTTTCCGTAAGCCAGATTAGACCTTATCTTGAGTAAAGTGTTCCTATGTGTCAGCTAAGAAGCAGGTGATCAAGATAAAATAAGTTTTTTCTCTCTCGCTTTTCTTTCTCTCCCTGCCTTCTCTTTTTGAGGTTTGGGAGGGAGGTTTATAAAGTGCTCATCTGTTTTCTCCTGTCTGGCCAGAGAGCAGCTCTGCTCTAGGCCTATCTGTGCTATCACTATATTTATTTAGTATATAAAATGCCACATCTCATGGTTATTTATATATATATATAAATAACCATGAGATGTGGCATTTTATATACTAAATAAATATAGTGATAGCACAGATAGGCCTAGAGCAGAGCTGCTCTCTGGCCAGACAGGAGAAAACAGATGAGCACTTTATAAACCTCCCTCCCAAACCTCAAAAAGAGAAGGCAGGGAGAGAAAGAAAAGCGAGAGAGAAAAAACTTATTTTATCTTGATCACCTGCTTCTTAGCTGACACATAGGAACACTTTACTCAAGATAAGGTCTAATCTGGCTTACGGAAAAATGCACTTGTTTATTTATTTATATATTTAGCTATCTGCTCCTTCAAGGTTACGCTGCTGAGGTGGGTCAGGGAGACAGGGAGTTTCTCTTCCATCTCTGTTTTTCAGTCCTTTACTTGCTTGTTTTATTTAGTCTTTCAAATTACCTTTATTCTAATGCCGAAGTTCTCGCTTTTATACTTATAAGTACTGCCCTGAAGTAGTTGCATGGCAACTATCTGCATGTTGTCCACAAGAAACAATAATAATACACAAATGTTCCTGTCCAAACTTTGCATAAACTTGATTCTTATGGATTTTTTTATTATTATTTGTCATTTGATTATTTATAAAGTACTTACATATGATCATAAAAAAATAAATGTAAATTATATATATATATATACACATACATATACATTTTAAAATAAATTAAAATAGAAAAGTAATTTTAAATTGTAATAATATTTCATAATTATGAAATATTATATTTGTTTTTAAATAAATGCAGCCTTATCGAGCATAAGAGACCATTATAATGTTATCTATTTTTTTTATTACGTAAACATCTTATTCTTTCAGATTTATAATCCAGATTTTTAAATAATACATTTTTTTTGGATTCAAAAGGTGGTGCAATTAAAATATAAAACGAATCAATTTAATAACAGTGTTTATTATCTATTTCTTTTGTTTTCTATTGCCTGTGTGTTTATTTGCTGAACATACAAAACTGATGCGAAAAAGATGGGCATGTATACCTATGAGCATAACTGTATATGCATGAGGATGCTTAAGAGAGATGGAAATCTATAAGTACATTATATGTAGAAACATTTGCAAGAGCTATGACTAAAAGTAAACACAATTTCAGTTTTGCTCTTTTGACGCTCCCCCTGAGTGCCTGAGCGGAAACGAGACAGTGATACTCAGTTAAGGACAGAGAATATTCTGACTTTTGACCCATGATGCATTACAAAAAAGGTCAAGCTGACAGACGTTGTTTTGTTAAGTGGGCGGCTCCATTTCTGCCCATCTGCAGGATGGTCCCCAGAGTGGGTGCGAGCAGGCTGGGAGGCCCATTCCTCAGTGCGGCTGCTCCTGACCTTCATGGTCGCCTTATCAGTGAAAAAGGTTAGAGCAAGGCTCCAGAATCTGGGATCGATCCACAGGCCTGGCGCGGCTTTTTCTCCTTTATTTATCTTGGTGGACATGTTGCTCGTGGTGTTTTTCAGGGCAATGGTGAGAGTCAGATAAGAATCTATTGTTGTTGCAGATCTTTCCCTCCTTACGTCCTGCCCTCCTTGCCCTCACAGGGGAGCCTGGCTTTGGGCCAGACACTCTCAGTCTTTCTCTCTGTCGTTCTTTTCCTCAAGGGATGCTGGAGGTGAAATGGAAGACAATCTATGGTTCAAGAACAGCCACACTTTAAAGTTTTTCCAGTGACAACTGCATTTAAACCACATTAGGAGAGACAAGGTTCAAAGGTCATGCTCTGATACAGCTAAATTTCACGATGAGCTAATGAAAATGGACAATCAAGGTGAATCACATGCTTTTTGTGGCCTTTTAAGGTTCTTTTTACTGTGCTAATGGCCTTGTTTTATTGTCATTTATCATTTGGACTGCTGTACAGACAGGGGGACAAAACAATTACAAGATGGAAACGTCCATGAGGTCCAGGGCAAGCTTGTAACAGATCTATTTATGCCACAACAGGAAACTTTGAAATTTGTGTGACACAATTAAATGTATTTTATTTTTTTATAAACCACAAAACACATTCTCTCACTCTCTGGCCCCGGGCTAGAATTAAAATGAAGCTTCTTATATATAGACACGCTCATACATATTCACGAGCATGCCTGTCAGACTCACATATGTGGACATACGTACATGTATATGTGTCCCACTCACCAAAAAAACCTACAATCAAATATTTCACTATTATATGACCATCATGGACAATTAGCCCGACACTCTTCCAGCTTTTATCTCCTAAACCAGAGTCCTCATCTGTTATTTATGTGTTATAGGCCTCGCTATGAATTATTCAACGCAAGAGGAAAATTTACTGCTCCCGTCTTTCTACACTCTGGCTGTAAATCCATAGACGAAAGAAATGGGGGGAGAGAGAAAGTGGTAAGAAGGGTAAGGAGGAGAAGGGCTGGAGGCAAGTGGCCCCCAGAGGGTCATAGACTCACACAGGCAACATCATAAAGTTACCATTAGAATGCTGTATTTATAACAGTCAGCTGGATCTTGCTGTGCAGCAGAGCAGAAGAGAAAAACCAAACCGCCTCCTTACACTCTTAAAAATAAAGGTTCTTCAAAGCATCTTCAGTTCAGCATCTATGTCTAGAAAATGAGTTGAGTATATTGATCTTTGGTTATTGATGTTACACAGATTCTCCTGATCTGCATAGCTGGTTTCTTTAAAGTGGCAGTACATTAATAGTTTTTCTAAAGAACTACAGAATAAAAAGTTTTGTGGCTTTTTAAACAAGTTTCCAAGCTCTAAAATCCTTTTTGGTTTCAAATGGAACCTTTATTTTTAAGAATGTACGCAGGCTTAGGGGCGACATGTTGTAAGCTGATCAAACGTTTTTTGTTGCCTTTTGGCTTTTATGCCATGTTTTTTTTTCTTTTTAATTAAGTCTTTTTTTTAATGTTCTAGAAACTACAATTAGAATAAAAAATATGCTGAGTCTACATATTTGTATTACCAATAATGATTAGTAACTGTCACAGTCACCATCTCAGTCACTGTCAAACACTACATTTCCCATCATCCCTCTTTCCGTTCACCTGCAAGCTTTCAGCAATCACCCACACCTGTTATCCACTGGCCTCATTAACAGCACCTCATATAAGCACACACCTCGCAGTTCAGGGTCCAGTTTGTTCCCTCAAAGTGGATTATTTACCCGTGATTCTTCAGCATTTACTATATAACCATAAAATTAACTGTCATTCCCTGTGTCTGACTCGGCGTCTCTGAGTATATTGATTATGTTCTGTGGCTGTCCCCCTACACAGTGGGCCAATTCCCAGAGTCCGCTCCAGAATGCTCTCCATAGTCCTCTCTAGTGCCCAACCAGGAGCTTGCTCGCTTCACAGAGCTCAACCGGGAGCCCACTCCAGCCCCAGAGTCTTCTGAGTTTGCTGCATTGGCCATATTGGTCATGGCTATGTTGTGTGTATGTGTGGGCTGCATAGACATCTGCTGCAGCCCCTGAGCCTGCTCCAGAGTCCAGTGTTTGCTCCAGTCCCAGAGTCTACTCCCGAGTCTACTCTAACCCATGAGTCAGCTCAAGAGCCCACTCACGCTCCAGAGTTCATTCACAAGTCCGCTCAAGAGCTTATTTACAAGTCCAATCCAGAGTTCAATCTATGCTCTGCTTCAAAATCAGCTCTTTTACCTGAGCACAGCCAGGAGCCTGCTCATTTGCCCGAACTCAGTAAGGAGTCCACTCACTTCTCCAAACTCAGTCAAGAGCCTGCTCACCGCTCTGAACTCTGCTGGGAACTCACTCAATTCCCCAAACTCTCCCTGGAGCTAAACCCTGTGCCCACTCGTTCCCCAGAGCCACAAAGCTGCACAGCTGAGGTGGCCGTTCCTGTAACCTGTGTCCCAGCCACAGTGGCCAATGGAATCTCCTATGCTCCTACCTGTGCTACTGACTCTTGGCTCCCTGTACTACCAGCACCTCCCAGATCTCCTGAGCAGCCGGTACATCCCTGGTCAGCAATCAGCCACACCCTCATATAAGCACACACTTCACAGCAGTTCAGGGTCCAGTCTCGTACCTACGAAGTGGACTATTTACCTGTGATTCTCCAGCATTTGCTCCCTATTGTGTCTCCTGTCGTTCGTGTGTGTATTACTTACCAAATCAACGAGGTGTGTGCATCCATCCTGCCCTCTGTCTTCCATCCACAATCTCCTACTACCTGTAAGACAAGAATTTTCTCATTACCAAGTAATATTCTGCTCCAGAAGTCTCATTCATCTGTCTACATATCTGCTACTGCCCATCTGCTCTATTGTTGTCAAACAATAATATTAATTTTCACCCTCTAACACTAGCTATTTCTATTCTGCTAAATGATTAAATGCAAATATATATTAAGACTGCTTGTAAAAAAAAATTTCCTAATTTTTTTTTTAATTAACAGGTTTTCTGTCTAGTTTAATGTTTGACACTTTTATTTTGTTAAATTAAGTTTATTATATATATATATATATAAGGCAAACAAAAATGTTCACCACACTTGCCAACCTTTTTAGTACATTGTGATTTTTGTTTTCATATTATGAAATTTTGAATAGGTGTTTTTTTTTCTAGTCAGTATTTTCATGATTTACAAAAAAAAATGCAGTTGTGCTGGCTTGGAGCGTACCAAATATCCATCATACTGCAAAGGTTATTTATTATACCAGTTACATTAAACATGTTAACAACCAGCTGCAACATTGCACTTACATTCTGTATCCATTATATCTATGAGCTGTGTCTGATTACCAAGCCTTTAATGAGGTGGCACACAGACTTTCAGACCACCATCTAAGAGTGAGTCAGTCTTGCCGTACCAGGTATCTTCTGCCCAGGCAGCTGGAGAGAAACTTGAGGCTCTTTAATGTTGTTCCTGTCTGAGTGAAGCATTCCGCATGAGACCATGGTCAGAGAATATCAATGGAGTAATGAGCCAGTCAGTCTTCCCGAGGCACTGCTGCATCGACTTTTCTCAAGAAAACGCAAGAATTGATGTGGCACAGTTTATAGCGAGCCAAACACTCCTGCCTCGCCTCCGCTGCCTCTGTTCCTGTGGGTGATGCAAAGAACTCCTGGAAGAGTGACTGTAATGAAACACTCCTGCAGCTTCAAACAAACGCATCTGGTCATTTCTATGTGTTAAACGAATTCAGTTTAATTTGGTTCATTCATTTGTTTTTAATTAGGACGCATGCGGTTTTGCTGAGCCCTGGTAATTGACAGGGATGCTGTTAATTATGGTCAAGTGTCTGTAATTTTCATTCCAGAGATTTGGATCATCAGATGGTGTTGAGTATGGACAGTAGCACTAGTATTATCATCCCCAGACATGTTACGAATTGAGCCAAAATACTGTGGGGAAAATTTGCAAAGAATGAATACCACATATTGATTTGCACGCACTCTGATTTCTTCAGTGATTCACTAAAGAAATTATGCAAGTCAGTCAATTTAGTTATCGTTCTTCTCTTTCAGTGTGGCCTTCAAAATTGGGCTTTTTATTTATTTGTTTGTTTGTTTTTATTTGTACTTATTTATTTTTTTTATCTTTTTAAACAAGGATTAGTTAAGCCTAAATAAGATGTTAAACATTAATTAATTTAATGTACAATACATTTCAGTTTGGTATATTTAGTATATCATTCTTGCTAAAGCTAACGATTGCAACACTTCTTTTTACCCAAAATCCCTCCTTATTCCCATAAACCCAAAGTTTGTGTGACATCTACAAGTAGATTAATTAGGTGATGTTACATTTGCCTATTAGTTCTAACTAATTACTTTCTCTTTGGTGTTAAATCCACCATTTTAAGTTCTATTTGTTTTTGTTTTTTTCCTTGCTTGTTCATCCGTTCTTAGGCTTCTGGAAACAGTTGATCTTTTAACATTTTGCCATGACTGAGCCTTTAAGTAAGGCTTCAAAGCTTTCATCGCTCCATTTTTGCACATCCCATTCCAGTCTGAAGTATACATTGGGAAAAATACTGAATATTAAAAGCCTTTTAAACCAAACACAAAGACCTTTCCTGGGTTTCAAAGGAAAAAAATCACGATTTGGTAACCAAGGAAGGGTGAAATAATAAATCTTCTGACCTTTTTGATAAGATGGAAGTGGCTAGTGCTTGAAGATTCAATGGCAGTGATATAAAGCAATCTACGGCTGATTTGGGTATTATCATCCCCAGACATGTTACGAATTGAGCCAAAATACTGTGGGGAAAATTTGCAAAGAATGAATACCACATATTGATTTGCACGCACTCTGATTTCTTCAGTGATTCACTAAAGAAATTATGCAAGTCAGTCAATTTAGTTATCGTTCTTCTCTTTCAGTGTGGCCTTCAAAATTGGGCTTTTTATTTATTTGTTTGTTTGTTTTTATTTGTACTTATTTATTTTTTTTATCTTTTTAAACAAGGATTAGTTAAGCCTAAATAAGACGTTAAACATTAATTAATGTACAATACATTTCAGTTTGGTATATTTAGTATATCATTCTTGCTAAAGCTAACGATTGCAACACTTCTTTTTACCCAAAATCCCTCCTTATTCCCATAAACCCAAAGTTTGTGTGACATCTACAAGTAGATTAATTAGGTGATGTTACATTTGCCTATTAGTTCTAACTAATTACTTTCTCTTTGGTGTTAAATCCACCATTTTAAGTTCTATTTGTTTTTGTTTTTTTCCTTGCTTGTTCATCCGTTCTTAGGCTTCTGGAAACAGTTGATCTTTTAACATTTTGCCATGACTGAGCCTTTAAGTAAGGCTTCAAAGCTTTCATCGCTCCATTTTTGCACATCCCATTCCAGTCTGAAGTATACATTGGGAAAAATACTGAATATTAAAAGCCTTTTAAACCAAACACAAAGACCTTTCCTGGGTTTCAAAGGAAAAAAATCACGATTTGGTAACCAAGGAAGGGTGAAATAATAAATCTTCTGACCTTTTTGATAAGATGGAAGTGGCTAGTGCTTGAAGATTCAATGGCAGTGATATAAAGCAATCTACGGCTGATTTGGGCCAACCTTGAGCTGATGGCAGGAGCACCAGAAGGTATTTCAACACTCTCTTGCGCATCTGGAGAATCCCTGCCTCATCTATTATCATTTATAGAGCTCCACTTCTACACACAGAATATATATGACTTATAGACTTTATATCTTTGTGTGTTTCTATAAATAGATGAACATTTGAGTACAGCAATGTGTGATGCATTCAAACTCAGACTGTGGATTTCTCCTAGGCAGCTGCTTAGATATTGTTTTGTAAAGACACTTCTGAAATATGACTGAAATCTTTTAATTTCTTATTGATAGGTCTCTGATCCACTTCCATTGGTTGTAAAGTGTACCATGGGATCTATCGGTTGGAGAAAGTTTGTGCTGTGATGTTGCAATTGAATTATGCGCCTCACTGTCCCTGTAGCACCTGCACACTGAATTCTCATTGCCGTAGGAGACCAGCGTGTTCTGGGCCCCTTCATCTCACGGTGACAATAACAATGACAAAATCAATGACGGCTAATAAATGAAGCCTGTTGTATGTGATTGCTAAATAATCACAATGCCAATACCGTGTTGAACCAGCAGGGAAGTTTTATGTGTAACGTATGGTGATCTCATGTTGTAAGAAGCTGATTCTGCCCACTAGGACAGTGTTTACCCTTGGTATTAATATAAATTCATAAAGGTCCAAAGGTTTTGTTCCTCTAACGTTCGCATAACCAAGAGGAAACGTTCTTTAAATATGAAAATGGCTGTTTTAATCATTGAGAGAACATTCAAAATGTATCATTTTTATAAAACTTTCAAAATGATAGAATGGAATGTTCCCCTAAAACTAAGAAGAAACATTCCTAATACGTAAAAAAACTGGATGTTTTGAACGTTTAAAAAAAACCCACTTATGATCGGGTCATTTGAGTTGAACTTTTAGGTGTAACCAGGCCTTAAAATATCAAAGAACTGAACCAATAGAACTGTATGGAACACATTCCCTGAATTGAAACGGTAGCGACATTGTAGATTGTTCTCGTAATTTTTCCTTTTTGGAAGTAGTGTTGCTTTCGTCAACGAAAATTATGACTAAATATCATCCTCAACGAACCTTTATCACGTGACGAAGACGAGACGCAACGTAAATGCTGGTCATGTGACAATGACTATAATTAAATGTATAATGCAATATTGTTGACGAATAAAAACGAGACTAAATGTGGTTTACCAAGAAAATCTATGCTAAAATGTCTTCATTTTCATTGACCAAAACGAGATGAAATGAAATGTTATAACGTTACTTCGTCTCATTTAGTCGTGTTATTATTATTATTTTGCAGTATTTCTGTTTCCTGTGTCTCACGTCAGGGGCTGCATCAGGTCGCACTGCACAGACTCAGGCGGCGTCACTTCCTCAAGCCCCACTCGCGGCATTATTTAGAACAGTGTTTCCCAACCGGGGTGCCACGTCTGTCGAGAATATCCATTTCTAATGTCGCCAATAATTAGAGATGCACTGAAATTCCGGCTGCCGAAAATTAGTTCACCACTCAGGATTTACTTTCATGTGGTGTGACGCTCTGCGTGTTATCCCGCTCTATGCATGTGCGGTCCACTCAGTCGCTCACGGCCCATGCGAGTGCTCCACTCATATACTGTTCATGCGAATCGGAACAGCAAAGTCCACTCAGAAATCGAGCTGACAGGAAACATCTATGTAGTACAGTATTGTTTCTGTTTGCAATAGCCCTACTGTGTTGTAACAAGGTGTGGTAAATGGGCAACTCTGGTAATGCTGCCCTCTGATTTTTTAAATTTGTGCTACCATTAGTAATTTCTTTATTTGTTCTTATTTTATTATAAACTGCTTAGCCTCCTTGTCATTTTTTATTCAATCCAAAGTTTTAAATCAAGCTATCTCGTGCTACTGCAACAAAATTACCCAGCACTATATTGACTGGGTTAAATAGAATTGCATTTCTAAAAAGAGACTAAAACATAATTTACATTGACTAAAACTAGACTAAATGTCATCAGTTTTTGTCGACTAAAACTAGACTAAAATGTCATCAGTTTTCGTCGACTAAAACTAGACGAAAATAGTCATGGATAATTCTGACTAAAATAAGACTAAAATGCTCAGACTTTTAGTTGACTAAAAAGAGGATGAACATGACTACAACTAATAAAAACTAAAATGACAGCTTCACACAAAGACTAGACTAAAACTAAAATTAAAACAGGCCGCCAAAAACAACACTATTTGGAAGGTTATCACATTTCAGCAGAGAAATACATGCGACAGTTCAGGTGCGTTTTTGACAGTAATATGATGATATCAGCTTTTGTGGATTTGTTATCTTCTCCTGAGCAAACAGCATTTTCCTTTGCAAAAGTCGAAGGCATTAGTTTAACATATTATCTACTATTAAAGCCAATTAAAATGTATTATTATTATTTAAACCGTTTACTTTGTGTTCAAGTTATCCTCGAGAGCCATTTAAATCAAAAACACATTCTAAATGACTAGTCCCCATTAATGTTGAAGAAGCGGCATTAAAAATTAAATTTATGTAGTAGAGATGTTCATTTGAGCATCAGAGTGATTTTCCTTCTTAAAGATTGCAGTTTATAAGGCCAGTGCTTGCAAAATGTAGCTTTCACAATCAACAAAAAGGTTTGATATCAGTTTAAATGCTGCGAACTAGATACAGCTGTATGTAGAGCCATATGGACAAAGAATGTTTTCTTATATAATTATTTTGCTATTTCTCACAGTCCACAGTGGTGATACTACAGTGTGAATGAAACAATTAATGAGTTCCGAAAATAAATTAGATGTAATTATTCCCCCTTGTTAGAGATGAAAACGAACATGTATTCTAAAATGGATATGATCATGTCCAGATGGTTAATTAACATCTACGTTAATTCAGACTAAATGGATAGTGTGTTTTTCATTACAGATGAAATATAGGGGTTAGATTTTTCCAAGAAAATATAGTAGGACACCCAGAGTCTTACCCAGCTAAAAAAAATAAAGCTTAGCGATGTGGTAAATTCTATATTCATATTTTATAATTATATTATAAAATAATAAATGTATTAAATTATATTTTATAAATTATTAAATATATTTTATTTAGTTTTTTATAAATTATAATTATTTATATAATTTGTATAGGTGTTATTAATTGTTTAATATATCACTTCATTTTTAAATGTGCATTTGAAGTTTTAAATTGCTTTTCAATTGTATTAATTAATTTTATTATGTATAACTTTGTGCACACGCACACACACACATTTAGATAACAATAGTTTTTTAAAATAATTTTTATGTAATATATTTTACATAATATATTTATATATTTTATCCATTATTGTACAAAATATATATGTTATTTATAAGTTATTATTAATTTAACTATCACTTTTTATTTTAATTTAATTGTGTAATTGCTAAAATTTATTTAGTAGTTGTTATGGGATATCAGACTCCGAGACCAAACAGGTGAGTTTATTGACAATTTGAGAAATGAAAAATAGCGGATCAATAAAGGCAAAAGAGAGTCTTTCTTGATGATAATAGTAGTATTGAAGAATGTTTTTGTATTATCAGGTTGATGGAGTGCACACAATGAGTGACGAAACAGACGAAGAGATTCCAGGAGCTAGGGACAGGTGAGTGATGCCGGTAAGGAGTTTGGGGAATACTGGCAGACACAGGAGAACACAAGGGAGACAAAGAATATCTTGGGAGTTTCATAGGATAGCAGGTACTGTATAAAGAAATTGTTTGTGTTTGAGTCTTAATACACAAGGGAGACCAGACAAAGTGGCAGACAGGAGTGTGCACTCTTATAGTGCTGATTTTGGTGATGGGATGATGAGGAACAGGTATGAGTGATCAGTATTCTTGAGATTTAGTGCACACTTGAGTAGTGGAAGAGCCTGGTGTGACCGTGAAAGAACCACGGCCCACTCCTAAGGGCAGAAAACCCCAATGTTGTGGTGGGTGGCCTCTCCCACGTGGTGCTGGACATTGTGGATGTGACGCATGGAACTCGATTAGTAGGTTTGGATCTGATATGTTGTCCCTGGAGATCAAAGATCTTTCTTCTCGATCATATCCAACCCAGTCGACAAGATATTCCAGCCGACCACCATGGTGCTAGGAATTTAGGATCTCCTTCACCGAGTAGACCGTTCCGTCTTCCAATACCATCGGAAGAGGGGGATCAATGCGACCAGGCTCTTTGGAGAGAGGCGAGACAGGTGAATGATAAGGTTTGAGAAGGGAAACATGAAATGTGTGGTGGATCTTATACTGTGCAGGGAGTTTTAATTAATTTGTGACGGTGAATTACCGGGAAGGGACCAATGAACCTGGGACTTCCCTTCTTACAGGGAAATCGTAACCGGATGTCCCGAGTGGAGAGCCAAACCTTTTGTCCAGGTTGAAAGACAGGAATGGAGGCTCTCCGAGCACTGGCATGTAGTTGGTGGCGATGAACAGCCCATTGAAGGTATTGATGTGCTGAGTCCCAGACCCTCTTGCTCTCCTGGAACCAGTGAGTGATCGATGGTATGTCGGAAGGTTCCCTCAGACCAGGGGAACAGTGGTGGTTGGTAGCAGAGTATGCAATGGAATGGTGTCAAATCCGTGGAAGACTGGCGGAGGGAATTCTGTGCGTACTCGGTCCAGGCAAGGTAACAGTTCCAGGAGTTCTGGTGGCTGTGGCAGAAGGTATGGAGGTAACGGTCTATCTCCTGGATTTTCCTTTTGCTTTGCGGATGGTATCCTCATGAAAGGCTTACAGTCACACCTAGGAGGGAGAAAAGGGATGTATTAAGCCATTCCGGGCCACCAGAAGCGATCTAGAAACAGCGAGAGGGTTTGATTGGTCCCAAGCTGGCCAGTGCCCAGGGAAGTGTGCACAGAGTGAATCAGAGGCACACGTTGAGTTTTAGGTATATAGTTGCGATTTAGGAGACACCCCGGTAGAGGAGGATCGGAGATAACTGGCGGATGCTATTTCCTTGTCCAGAGACCATTGAATTGGGCTGACTATCAATTCTGGAGTGAGAATGGACTCAGGTTTCTCAGGAACTTCCTCTGGAGCGTGGAGATGAGAAAGAGCATCCGCCTTGGTATTCTTGATCCCTGGATGGTAAGAGATGGAGGAATTAAAGCATGTGAAGAAGAGGGCCCACCTGGCCTGTCTGGGCTTAGAGTCTTTTAGCTTCCCGGAGAGATTCCAAGTTGCGATGATCGGTGAGAACCACAAACAGATGATGGGACCATTCCAACCAGTGTCTCCATTCCTCTAGAGCTAGTTTGATTACCAAGAGCTCTCTTTTGTCAATGTCATAATTTTGCTTTGCCGAGGATAGCTTCTGGGAGAAGGCAGAGTGGTGAAGAGTAGTAAGCTGCACCATAGTGGTGAGCGGATGAGTATTTACAGAAGAGGATGAAACAACATTCACCATGGGTCTGGGAGGATGGATGGGACATGTTTGAATGACCATAGACATAGCCCCTAGATCAGCCGACATTGTTGCTTGGCCGAAGACAGACGTGATCAATCTGCATGGGATTGTGGGGTGGTTCTGGAGAGCTGGGATACTCTGGCTGGTGGGGATAGTAGGCGGGATTTTGGCACTGATTTTCCATGACACAATTAGAGACATGAATGGAGAGTTGGATGAAATGCTCAAGCCCAATTGTTTCGTCATAAGCTGAGAGATACAAGGGAGACCAGACAAAACAGCAACGAGGAGTGTGCGCTATTATAGTGCTGTTTCTGGAGATGGGATGATGAGGAACAGGTGTGAGTGATCAGTATTCTGGAGATTGAGTGCACTGAGTGGTGGAATAGCCTGGTGTGACCGTGACAATAGTTAGTTGTTTATTTGATTATTTATTCATTTTTAAGTGTGTGTGTGCATATATATAAACAGTATACATTGCATTTAATCCTTTTTGTGCTTTAATGTTAATTGTGCTTTTAACTATATTTGTGTATATCAGTGTCAGCATGTTAGCAGATAGCACTTCCAAAAAGACAAACACATTGCTAATAAGGTTTTCAACATTATTTTGACATTTCTGCTTTCCATAAGGATGAAAAAAGACTCCTTCAAGGGCTAATGGCATATTCCCTTGCAGTAAAGACATGTAAAGCAACATAACAAACATGTAAGATGTAAATCTCTCTATCTCTCTCTCTCTCTCTCTCTCTCTCTCTCTCTGTGTGTGTGCATAGAATGGTCCAAATCTATTACCTCTTCTCATCTTCACCCCAAACCCCTCTGAAGTCTGGATGATCAATAATTTACATGCATCAGTGCAAGTCTAGGAATGCACAATGGTTCGCTGTTTGCTTTGCTTCAATGTAGGTTTACTGGAGAAGATTTGCTGCCATGCAATGACAGCTTATCTTGCCAGTTATTAAAGTGTCTCTGTGATTGCTATGTAATAATAGCTATGTGTCACCAGCTGTTGTGTCTTTTGATGGGTAATGTCAATATTCAGGTACACAAAGTTTTATACATACTGATGTTTTATATACTGATGTATACTGTAGGTGCAGAGCACGAAATTGCATCAACATGTCTGTGTCAAAAGGTTTTTCAAGGCATTCGTGTTTTTGCAGACGTTGTGATCTTGCATGACTTCAGATTTGCTTAGCTGGCATACAGATGGGCATTGCTGTTTCTGGCCAGTAAAAGAATTTGATTTGATTCCCAATTCGCTATTTGATGATTTGTTCTGATAGACTGGATTATCAGACCATCACTCCATTAGCCAAACTAAAATGATTAAGAGCACTTTGATCATGATTCTAGCTCCATTTGACTTTTTTTTTCTCCGGGAAAATATGCCATCAAGGGCATTATATATAATATGTACACTGTAACTGTATCAAGTCAAGGTGAGTTAAAATTTAGGTTTTTAAAACTAAACATTTTAAATAATGGAAAACTGGCATAATTGGCATAATTTTCACTTTTAAATTACCGCGATTTTACCTCGATTGGACTGACCAAATTTAGTGGCAAAAATCACACAAACACCTTTTACCTAATATAATCATGCACTGCAGTTTTCAAAGAAATAATTTCCTTTGCAAATTGCATTCAAAATCCACTTGGCTCAGAAATCAGAGGGGGAATGTGACCCTCAGTTTAAATGTCCA
Organism: Sinocyclocheilus grahami; assembly: GCF_001515645.1. Classification (NCBI taxonomy): domain Eukaryota; kingdom Metazoa; phylum Chordata; class Actinopteri; order Cypriniformes; family Cyprinidae; genus Sinocyclocheilus; species Sinocyclocheilus grahami. Next base: position 551,748 of record NW_015505240.1, read on the forward strand.
TGGTGAAGTTTTTATGGGGTGGGGTCCCTGGAATTGTGTAAGAACTCAAAGAGATATCTAATCCAGACAGGACTGCACCTTCGTTTGAGGAGGTGCAAAAATTTGCCAAAGGAAATTGAAAGCTGTCATGGATGGATTAGTCCTGTAATAGTGGGACACATATCTTGAGCCTGCGAGCTTCACTCAGAGACTGTGGGCAAATGAGGGAAAGGCATAGAAAAAGGAAATGAAATTCATTTCATAGCTCTTCAAGCACACATGCCCTCACCCGGAGAAACCCTCTCTAAAGCCTCCGCGCAGACTCTCCACCAATGACTGACTGGAACCTTTGGTAGTGCTTCCCTCCCCGGGTCTTCAACACCCAAAAGCTTTCCCTTCCAGAGGGAGACTGAGCAACTTGAAGGGCTCTCTGTATGCTCAATTATGAGATTCATGAGTTTCAAGCAATTTTCTGGAATCGTGGCTGTTTTTGCAAATGTTCAGAGATTGAGATTTTTGCTGAACCATGAAATGTCCTGAAAATTACCCAAACTTTGGAGATCTCTTTAATAGGCCACAGATAAAAGATAATTCTTTTGAAACTTCAAATCTTCTCTGATAAAACAATACTAATAAAGTACAATCGTTCATCAACAGCATGTTGTGTTTTGGTTGATGGTGTTCCAACATCAAAACTTTTTGGGTCAACCACTGAACATGCTGTTTTTTTCTAATATGGAGATTAAGCCTTTCTGAAAAAGAGGGGGGGGGGGGGGGGGGGG
>NW_015505240.1:552659-570080 GCF_001515645.1 Sinocyclocheilus grahami
CGGGTAGAGGGGGGGGGGGGGGGGGGGGGGGGGGGGGGGGTTAAGTGTGATTTCATCTAAAATGAAACATTTTTGGTACAGTTGAAATTTTGGTCTTTCCCCATTAAAGAAGAAAAGAGCTTTATTTCTATGCCAGAAAATAGCTTACCATAGCTTCTTGTGGACACAAGCAAGATGGCTGTCAAGTGAACAAAGTTCACAGTGAAGCAGATACAAGACACAGTGTACTGGTACATTTGAACTATTAGCATGTCTTTACATTAAATTGTTTTAAAGCATCAAGAAAAAAAAATCAAGTTGATCTCATTAGTCAACCTCATTAATTCACAATCCTGACCCATCTCTAGTGTCAAACTGGATATGAACTCACTTCACCCACATAAACATAATGCCATGTGTGTAAGAGCATAACTGCTAACCACTAGGCCATAACATCACTGTATTTTTATAAGAAATATATTGTATCTTTAATCTAATTATGACTTTATTATATCCAGCTTTAATTATATTCATTTTTTCTTATTAACTTTTTAACTATTTCTTATTTTAAATATTTTTTATTTTGTGCTGTGAGGCAGAAACGTGCTTGCCTTTTACCTTTTTTCTTCTTTTTTTTTAATATGAACTCTCTTGGCTTCTTGTCAATTAAACATGAGCATTTGGTTTCAAGTTGCTCAAGAATAATGAGTGCATATGTTGAAAAGGAGCCATGAACCCTACGTTACCAACAGATACAACCAGCACCTATCCAGCGCTTTAAAGAGTCAAACCCTCACTTGGAGACAGAGAGAGAGAGAGAGAGAGAGAGAGAGGGACACGCTCCCTCAGATGAATTATACAGCATATGTCAGCTTTCTGTGGACTGGCTACTTGAAGTGCTCAAAGGTCCTGGATCATTAAAATTTCATCCCTATACTCCTAATCAATCATTGATCTATGGTATTATTAAATGTAATGCTTTCACCCTGTGTGCCCATGTCACAATGTCTCAGAAGTCATTTGGACTCAACGTGTCACCTTTGTCTTTCTCATATTTTTAAACTTTTCCTGTCTCTTTAATTGCGCAAGGTAGAGGTCTGAACTGTGACTTCCAGCTTGGCTGTGCTCGAGGACAAACTGCCATGGTATGGACACATTTGGTATGACATGAGCCACAGGTTTGTGTCTAGATGGCTTCCTTCCCATCTAATTCATTTATTGGGTCTGGCACTCTGGTGGCACTGGGAGATAAGTGTTAATCTAGGACAAGCGAAGTGTGCAGCATGGGCCTGCAGCGGAGCTGAATCTTCCAACTCTTGTGATAACGGGAGACTAGCCTGGACAGGCCAGGAAATGGAGAGACTTTATCGCTTGCAAGCCATTGCTGTATGCAGGTGCGATTGTGGGTTGTGTGTGCATGTGTATGATCTCTCCATGTCAGTTTGTGCAGAATATACCAATGCAATGAGATGTATGCTTGTTCATTGATTATGTGAGACACAGGCATTGAGGTGCATATGCCCTAGGTGTACACAGAGAAGCTATTCATCCATTACAGAACTGCAAAGCCTGTGGGAACTCTTTGAGACAACAGGCCATCAGGATGTCATTGATTTCAAGAAGGCAACCCAGGAGACAGTATTGAAGCTATTCAAATATGGCACATCAAAACATCCTGACAGGTTTGTTATCAAATTTCATCTGGTCCTCACATAAAACACTTATGTGGCTACTAAAATATCCAATGGACTACTTTTATGGTGGATTAATGGTGCTTCTTGTCATTTTTGGAGTTTGACAGGCTCAGTCCTCATTATGAAAACAAGCACACTAAATGTTTGGGGTTGCTAATACTTTTTAAAATGATTTTTTTCTTCTACTTACCAATGAAGACTGCATTTATTTGATCAAAAATACAGTAAAACAGCAACACTGAAAAGTTTATTACAATTTTGTTCAAAAGAGCAGAATTTATTGGAATTGTCTTTAATGTCACTTTTGATACATTTTGTGTATCCTTGCTGCATAAGTATTCATTTCTTTTGAAAACATAAAAAAAAAAACACACTCAAAAAAAAAAAATCTTACAGACCCCAAACTTACATATATAAGTAATATATATATAAGGGCTGTCAATCGATTACAATTTTAAATCAAATTAATCACATCCTTTTTCTGTGATTAATTGCGATTAATCGCACACTTCATGAAATTAAGCATAGACCATTTATCTTGTTTCAAATATTTATTTTGTCATCATTTGCTATATTCAGCAAAGTAAACCAAAAGATTGAAGGACTGAAAAATCTATATTTTCTGCAAGCTTTTTTCAAGATAAATTTAGATGTCGTTCCAAAAATGGACACTTAGAAACTCCAAAAGGACACCAAAGAACCAAATGATATAAGGAGCCCATATAAGCACATATGAAAGAAAAAAAATCAGAATTTTATAGTATGTGTATAGTGCGACAGCAAAGAGCTTTTTTACATTTTAGAGAAGCCAAGTTGCCATACCGAACAGGACCACATGGAGATGCCTAAAAAAAACTAAACCAATCGCCTGCTGACTGCATATATCGTCTAGGTTACTTGTGTAACCCTCATTCCCTGAAGGAGGGAACTACACGAATACAATATAACTAAACCGTTTCTCCTTATAACTAAACACAGCAACATACACATGACAAATCAAAACATTCATGAATGTGTGTGGAAGCAATGTGAATGTACGGAAATGTCTGTGCCTGTGCATAAATACAATGTGCGATCAATGCGTCAAGAGCACTCATACACGCATCAGTATAACGGACTCACATGTGCTTACTGTACGATTTCTGTACACCACCGCAATCGTCTTTACCTTGATTGTAGTCTTCATCTATCAAGACTTTACTAGGGAGACTGATAATCCAGTTGCGTCTCATCTGGCCATACAGCGGTGGGATGTGTTGACAATCCGTTCAGTCTGTACTTCACACACAGCGCGACGTGTGAGGGCTCGCGCTCTTCAGAGACAATCATAGAATATGACAGAGCTCGTGTCTTAAAGCCACACACACTGGAATTAATAATTCAGTTAAAACGCAACGTAAGTCTCTGTTCTCTCTGCAATCTCTGATGTAATCAGCCTGGTTTCCTTTATATTAGCACTGTTTTGGACGGATTGTTTGAATGCATTCGCTTACTGGATCATTGGACTGAAAGATTTCCCAGAGTTTAGCGACTTAAAATAATCTAATCGCAAGCAGAGAAGCAAAATTGGGTTAAAGGGTTAGAATAGAAATTGTGCTTTAGTAATTTTGCCTTAATTGCGTTCAATTTTTTAACGCGTTAAGGATTGTAAAATTAATCGCATGCGTTAACGACTTAATGATGACAGCCCTAATATATATAATATATATATTTGAATTTGATAACCAATATCATACCTGACGAACAGATCACAATACAATATTTTAGACTTGGTGTGAATAAGATGCGAAGTTCCATTTTAAAATCTTGAAGTGCTTGACTTTCATGCCAAAACTTTGTACTTCATATGAACAGGCCTTCAATACAATCTCATGGTAACTCGTAACTGTTTTACTTTTTGCCAGATTGGCAGCTAATTCGTATAAATTCTGCTTGCGCTCCACTAACAGTTAAGGTTAGGGGTAGAGCTTCATGCTTTTTTTCTACTAATCATACATTTTGAATCACATTGTATGAATTAAAACATCCTCATAAAATACTTATATTTTCTCATTAGATCAAATTGTTACTACCACACTGAACTGTCTTTATGGAGAACATCTGAAAGTTTGACCCATTTCTCTCCTGCACATTTCCCACAATCCTGTATTTTTCCCCCTAGCTAGCACAAAGTTTATTCTTCATAATAATATCATAAAAAAGGCAAAGGAAGAAAATGACCAGTGGCATACAGGTCTCTTTATTGTAGGCATCATTTTTGTCATTTACCACCATAAACGAAATCTCAAGGCACAGATGACTGCTACTCATTTTTATATTAAATGCCAAATTGGTCCTTGTTGCTCGAAGGTAAACACTAAAGTTGGAAATGTAATGAGAATTGTATTGCTAAAATATTAAACCATTTAAACATCCATCTAGTACAGGGATCCTCAAATCTGGCCCACGAGATCCACTTTCCTGCAGAGTTTAGCTCTAACCCTAATCAAACACACCTGAGCATGCTAATCAATGTCTTCAGGATCATTGGAAAATCACAGGTAGCTGAGTTTGATCAGGGTTGGAGCTAAACTCTGCAGCGCATTGGACCTCCAGGGTAAGATTTGAGGAACCCTGATCTAGTATGTCGTTCATTGACGAAGAGTTCAGCACAGTGTCTCTCTACTCCAAAATTCGGCCAAATATGAAGTCATAAGTTTTGTGAACACTTTTGAATAATAAAGAATCATTGATTAACTGATTCTTTGAAGCATTTAGGCACGACACTATTTAGTCACATAGTCACGGCTCAAATTGGAGTCAAAACTAATCTTTTTATAACAAAATGTTATGCATCTGCTGCCCAAACTTTGTTCTACTATTCCAGAAACAACATTAAAGGAAGGCTGATGGGATAGATGGCACGCCCGCATCATATACCACACCTCAGCACCTCAGGTTTCCAACCCTGCATATCAATCCATTGTTTCACTGTCTCATTCATTCCAACTTGCTTTCTTTTCCCTGTCTTCAATCTAAACCCATCCCCTTTTTTCATCTCTGGTCTTTAGCTCTGGTTTTATCTCTCTCTGCCGCTTTCCTTCAGCTGCCAGTGATTGGTTTCATTACTGTACTCCATCTCAGGACACGGACAGCCTCTCCCTTGCGCCGTGTGCCTTCATATAATCCTTTTAATTAAAGGCCCTGCTCCTCACCCATGCTGCCCCGAGCTTTGCTTCCGCCACACGGTCCCGCACCCTCTCCTTTTGTTCTCTTGGAGCTCACCCTCTCATTTTGTCAAGCCATGCTCTTGCCATTTGAAAGAAGGTGGCCTCACCTTTGTCTCCCTTCTTTTATATGGCTTTAATCTCCACACCAATATTGCCGGGGAGCGTGTGTGCGCATGTGGCTGGCTTTTGTGTGGACGTGCGTCTGTGTGTGTTTGCAACAGGCTGGCCATTGATCTAGCTTGAGGCTCATCAGGGTTAAACGCAATCAGTGATTTAAAACACACTCGATAGTATGCGATTGGGATGCCAGATAAGAGCATGCAGGAAGCGGGAGCCATTTGTAGCAAAGCACATTGATTTTGCTTTATACATTGAACAAAATCCTGTGGTGAATGGCGTCTGAAAGTGAAAAGAACCCTCTAAAATTAGAATGAAAGAACGGAGGGAAATGGGATTGAGTGCCCAAGCACATTTATTTTACATTTCCCTTTTCTACCCTCCATTTCTATTTCTCTCTCACCACCATCCATTCTCGATTCTTCACGTGAAGCCTCCACCGTATGCGTGGACCCTTCGTCCCGCTGAGAGTCGACAGCTTGTCCAAACAGATTCCCCACACCAGCTGATTGATAAAATACTCTTTAACCTGTGCCTCTGTGCCCTTGACCCAAACCATCCTCTATTCATCTGTGTTTTAAAGTCACATTGGGCTGTCTGGGGTATCTGTCTCTGGATCTACAGGTTATTAATCTCCCTCTGGAGCCCTTGTTTTATGTATGCTCTCCCATGTGTCAGTGCATGGGGCTCCCTACCCAGGGTATTTATTCACTCACGCTCCACGTAGGACCCCACACTGCAGGGCAAACTTCATCCCACATTTGCAAGGCAGCATTGTATCCTATAATATTCTGATTAGGGGCCCCCCCCCCCCCAAAAAAATACTGTGTTGAATCCTTTACTGTAAAGCCTTTGGCTAGCAAATACTATTAATATCCATAAACTCTCAATTTTATGAAAGGTTCATGTTCTTTCACTTGTGCAAATTAATATCAGAAGGGAAGTAAGTATATTAATGTAATTATTAAAATAATTTCCTGTCATTAACAATAAAGCTACAAAATGGATCCACCTTTGCCCTTATGAGCATTTACATTGGAAAATAATTTCATAATTTTCATTCAGTAATTCTGACATGACATGAACATTATGTTTGCAATTAATTTAGCCTGAAATGCTTACATTTGTACATTTAAACTTTTTTTGTAAATAATTTAACCATTAAACCGTAACCTAATCAGATGCTAAGATAAAGGGGGTTGAAAGGAATCATTCTTAAATTATTCTGATCATGATGAGTGAAACTATATTTTTCACTTTGCTTGGTTTCTATGTCTTGGTTTGTAATTGCTCAATGTAGCCTCGCCCACACTTTCTAATTGGCTGTTTTTTTTTCATTTATGCACAATTTTCAGATTTAAGACATGCAACATCTTTTTTTCATGTTTGCAAACTAAAATTTTTACAACTATATATTATAGAAGCAAAAAGAACCTGTGATTAAAAGCTGAGAAAAGCTTGACTTTGCATGCAATGCATGATCCTTGACTAATCTATAGTGGCACTGGTTGCACAGGAGTAGATGGAGAGTTTCTAGAGGTGTGTGTGTGTGTGTGTGTTGGGCAGGATGCTTAGGTTTGGATGGAGGGCTGACCTTCAACAGCATTCACAAATCATTGGTGCGACATTGTCACGCATTGTGTTCTGATCGATCGAGGAGACAACAGGTTATTCAACACTGCCACAACAAGTCACCGACGTCTCCTGCTCCCTTCACAATGAGAGACCTCTCCCAATACCAGATGGGACCACATCTACCCATTTAGGGTAATTGAAAATAACCAATTAATGTCATGTTTGCACTGTCCCAGCACTAATTTGCGAGAAAGAGACACAATGAGCACTCCTTCCACCTGAGATATCTGATGACTTCATGGGAGCCGTGTGAGGCGCCAGCAGACAAAGGGTTAAGTTCCCACCCAGCGTTTTTCATTTCCTTTTATCTGCAGTTCATATATAGTAGATGTTGCTCTCTTTTGCAGTTTAATACATTGGAGATGACAGGTCTGCCTTTTTGACCCCTTTGGCTGTGTTTGAATAAGGAAGTGATCCAGAACCACTACCCTCTTCTTGGACTGCAGACATATAGGTAGACGACTGCCGGAATAAAAACTAATCAAATACAACAAGTGAGCTTTCTGCAAGTAGCGACGAAGGAGAGGAATAGAGATGGAGAGAGACAGAGCGAAAAGGGCCGAGGGTGGATATGAGAGAGGGAGAGATTTGGAAAGAGATGAAAAGGTCCTCCCACATAATTTTTCTTTTCTCTTTCCTTTCTCTCTTTCAATTTCTTCCTTTTTTATAGGGTGGTTGTATTTTGAAATGCAAATGTAAATGTCCAAGCTTCAAAGGGGCCCTTAAAATTCCATATCGACCAATAGAAATTTGGCTATGTATATATTACTGCCCAACGTCTATTCTAAGTGAAGGGTGTTTGTATCTAGCCACTATAAATCAAAGACCTTCGGGTTATTTGCATTCATGTATGTGAGGTAGAGTTTGACCTTATTCAGCTGAGGAGATGGATGGATCCCTGCTGTGTGGAACATTCAGTATATTGCAATTTGAAAGCCTTGAAGAGGATGTGCTTTTGGTTGGACTGAATGAAAACTTCACATGCTTACGAGAGAGAGACAGAGAAATATATATATATATATAGGGCTGTCATTTTAAAGTGTTAATTTTTTAAGGTGTTTATTATTCTTCATGTAAATTCCATAATGATGGATTTTTTTAAAGGGATAGTTCACCTTCAGTTGCTGGTCTCCATTGACTTGCATAGTGTTTTATCTTTTCTCTATACTATGGAAGTCAGTCCCGTTAACTATCCTTTACATAAAAACATATTTTTAAAAGTTAGCAATAAAACAAACAATATATTGACTTCTTAAGCTACTTTTTACAATGTCCATTCAATCACTTACTTGTCTGGCACTAAATGCAGGCTTTGGATTATCTTTATTTTGCTATTCTCAGCAAATAGTGTTATATGCTAATAATTGTGATTAATTAATCTGCACATCACGACAGCCTTAATTCACAAACGAATGCTGATATTTGGAGTCAATGGATGCTTTTTTTTCTATAGCTGGAAGGTGATGAACTTTTATCATCCATCCTTGGCCTTTAAAGTTCCAATTCTAATAGCGCAGGACATTGATCTTAATAATGGCCGGTTTATGACCAATATGCACCACTAATTGATTCAGTTTGGCCATTTTTATTTTTGCACTGAATTTCCATGAAGCACATTGTTCACTGTGTATATGTTTGAAACATGGGGGACAGGTGCTTTCTAATTTATAGAAATTTCATGAATATTTCAGCATTTGGAAAATGTCTCAGACAGACCATGCATTATTCAAGACACATGGTGCATGTGCTTGCATTCAATTATAGACGTGACAAATAAGCCCTGTGGGCAAACGTATGCAGTTATTTATATGTGTGCTTAACACTAGTTTGATATAAGCTATAAAAGTTTTATGCATTGATTCTGCTATGCAATAAAAGAACGTTGTAATGTGCAGATGATCACATGAAGCTGAACAGCATGTGTCTTTATCAAGTATTAAATTGGGCTGTCGATTTAATGTGTTAATTTAATGCAATTAATTATGAAAAAAATTATGCATTAGCACATTTAATCAAGCTTAAATGTACATACCATTGGAACAATTCAAGCTTGACTTAAAATTTGAAATGCAAGTGTGCATAGTCAACGCAGCCCCAGCTGCTACTATACTCTAAAAAATAAAGCTTCTTTTTGGCATCTAAGATTCCAAGAAGAGCTGTTTACATTCATGGAACCTTTCCACTGCAAAGAAGATTCTTTATAGTGAAAAAAAGGTTCTTTAGAGTTTTGAAATTTTCCTCAGACTAATAAAAATGGTTCTTTTAAGAAATATTCACTTTGAACATTGCTTTTGGAACTTTTTTTTTTAAACCCTAACCCTAACCCTTTATCGAAAACAGTCTGTAGAGAATGAGTTAGACTAAATATAATTAAAGCATTCAAAAATCAGCCTTAGAAGGAAAGTTCACCCAAAAGAATGAATTATTTACTCCAAACCTGTTTATTTCATCTGCAGAACACTAGAGAATATATTCTGGAACCCACTGATTTCTATTGTATGGACAAAAAGCACATTTCTTAGAAAGAAGAAAGATCTACAGGTTTGGAACGATATGATTGTGAGTAACGATTTAATAATAAATAAAATCATTATTTTTAGGGTGAAATACAGTATCCCTTGTAAGATCAGAATGTTTTTGAGATCAAGAGTAACATCTATTCATTCTAGTGTGTTTACTTTTATCATTCATGCACTAAACATGCAGCAACTGCTGTGACAGTAAAAAAAAAAAAAAAACTGGCACATTTTTCACCTCATAGCTCATGTCAAATTAATTGTGTAGATTTACACAGTTCTTGTTGGTTAAGACCTTTCAAATAAGAGAAACTTTGGAAACAGCTGGGGGTGGAATTCAATTTTAGTGCTAGAGCTCCTCTAGACTCCCTACTGATGTTCCCTACTGTTCCCAGATCCACACAAAAACGCACCACCATCCACAGGATTCCGCTTGTAAATCTAGATGCGTTTTGCAGGCACAGACGGTTTGCACGGCAAATGTGCGTGTTAGCATCGTGTTAGCATGTCAGGGTTGAATTTTGCAGCTATGACGTAGAAGTGCAAAACAATTTGCAGCTACTTAGGATGCAAAACAGAAAATACCTCTGAATACGGACTAGCAGAGAATGCCAACAAGTGTCAGAATAATCGTGCTGTAAGTTAGCGTCTGCAGAGGAATGTAGCGTAGAAGCATTGTTGTGGAATGTGGGGCCGCATCGCATTAGGAGAGGCTGTGTTGATGAAGCCGGTGGTAAGGGAGCGTGTGGCGCTGAACGCTCAAATTAGACCACTGTGGATAGAACTGTACTATTGTGTGCCTTCACAAATGAGACAAATGAAAACCTGATGAGTCCCTATGGCTTGGTGAGAGACAGCCAACACAAACAGCGCTCCTGGTCGTCCCCTAATTGGACCCAGCTGGGACTTATTTTTGCAACCATGGGTGTTTCAAGGACTTGGTTCATACCAGGCTCCCACAAAGACATTATAACTGGTCAGGGAGTGAGAATTATGGAAATATGATCCTTTCATCCCACACTTTCTTTAATAGAACACTGATTTAGAGTTGAAAAGAATTAGTTTTAGGCTTTAGCAATGGATTATGTTATATTAAAACTTAAAGTAAAACGTTCTAAAGGTGCGGTTGCATTTACCAAATGTTTTCAGTCAAAAGAAGTGTAATTTAAGTGTAATTAGTCATTACTGCCCTCCCACTTTTTTAACTGTGTTGTTTCCATAAATATTTTTTCCAGTCATTTTGTTTTTCCCAAATGGATGTTTTAAATTAAAAACTTTGATTTGAAGCAAAAAAAAGAAAAAAAGACAAAGGTAGAAGCTTTAATGAGGGAATGAACTACAATCCCATTAAGGATTGCGAATGACACAATTGAACTAAAATGATGGTGAAATATAAAACTGTTAATTTAAAGTTGATTATATCTACACATAATATAAAATATTTTAAGTTTATAACAAATATGCATATACAGTATATACAGATATTTAAGTATTTTTGAGAGCATAGGGAGATACGACTCAACTTCATACACTGCTACACTATTGACAATGGACCTTTGCCATGAAATCTTGCTGAAATCTTGTTAATGGGACCATTTAAAGTCATTATGATGTGAATAATGACCTTAATGTTTAGTTTGTTCCTCACATAAAGCACGTTTTATGTTGAATTTTGGAGCTCAACAAGCTTGATCCCCATTCAGTCTAATTACATGAAAGTTAATAAATGGTGACAGAATTTTCATTTGTTAGTGATAAATCCACCTGACAACAGCACATTTACTTTTTGCCCTCAAAAACATGTACAGTATTAAAACTGATTGCATGCATGAACACTAATTGATTTAATACATCTTTCTGGATGTATTAACTAGGACTTAATTGAATTGGACTTTTTATTTTCTGGGAAATTCCACACTGCTATGTTTACTTTTTTTCTTGTCCACTATATGAGGTAAATATTTGTTGGTAGGAGGAGGAAAAAAAGTCATGCAAAGTACATGTTACCCCATAGTGCTGAGATGAAAAAAGAAAAATCATGAAAAACAAATAATGAAGAAAAATATGCGGCCGGGCAGCTTTAGCTAATTAATGTTGAACACCAGGATTATGACTTGTATAAATGCATTAAGAGCCACGGCATAATTTCTGATGTGAGAGAATATGCTGTGCAACTTTAGGACAGTCCTTGTGGGACACAATTTTAAATAAATGAAATGTCCATAAATTATTGTTTTAAACAGGGGCCACGTCCATTGCAAATGATGATTAGCATTAAAACACAGGCTGGTGCAACAGAAAGCGGTCATTAGCAAGTTTTTCTCACAGCTGTCAGAAACCTTCTGTCACCCTGTGCCAAAACAGCGTTCTGCCCACTGCTATTTCACGCCAAGGACAGAGAGAGAGCGAGAGAGAAGGAGAGCACGCCGGGCCCCAGAAGCGGCATCAACAAACAGGTAATTGAATGAACCTGCGAACCTAGCTTGAAGTTGCTGGCCTGAGGAGATCAATATATTGTCACTTGGCCTTTATAAGAAACTGCTGCATTGCTAAGTTGCTAAGTGCATGAGAGAGAGCGTGATCCAAGGCCAAATGGAAAGCCCCCTGCTGTCAGTCGGCAAGTGACTAGCCCTGGTAATTCAGCCGGTCTGCTGCTCCTGTCCTCCCTTCAGATATATATTTATTTATTTATTTATTTAATATATATTTAGATATGGATGGATTGACAGCCTGTCATTGCCACACAGATCGCGTGACAAAAAAAAAAAAAGACTGTGAGATGAAGCCTGCCTGAGATGGAGATGACTTGTGTCGCAATTCAAATGTTCGATTTTTGCGCCATGGACTTTAAATGCGTGTGCAATTCACCGAGCCATAGTTTTCATCAAGGGTTGAGGGTTTGTGTGCATTTGTAAGCATCAACAATGAAAGCAATCTTTTCATGCACGTGGTGTGTACAAAACAATACTTAGATAAAGTAAATTATTCTGGAAAATTCATTTGTCTGCTTTACTTAATAAAAATCTGAAGTTCTAACAACTTTCAAGAGCATTTTTTTATTTTAAAATAAACTATTTTAAGTCAAACTAACAAGCATTTTTTCAGTTCAAATATGCCTGCAATGAAAAATGGTTTTGTAGTTCAGTATCAATCACCCAGCATGCACTGGGGCAGGAATAATTAATATGTTTCCATTGTTTGACAGTTTGCTAATTTTACTGACATTTTGTCCACATTTAGTTACTTATATCAGTGTCATGTCATAATATTATGGTTTCTTAATTTATTTATTGGTATTAGCCAATATCATGAATAGGCTATACAAATTTTATTGAATATTGAATATTATTCAGTAAAAATGTTTACACTTTGTCATCATATAATTCTAACTTAAAGTTAATCTTTAAAACATTCATAATTTAATAACACTTCATACTGTACATATATTTTTCATACGGTTCATGATGCAATCACAGTCATGCTGATGTATTGCGATATCACACGGCTATGAGTGTGATAGTGTAGTAATTGTTTAATAAGGGGAACACTTTGCAGAGATTCTCTTGTTGAGTTACTTAATTTAAATGGTTAATTGTCACAACAGTGGCAATTAACCACACTTTTACAGTGTATAGATGTATGCAGTTGTTGTAGGCATAGACTAACTCCTAAGGGATTTGTAACTTCATTGCTACTTTGTGGAATGCGCCCTGTACCCAATCCAGATGAAGAGAAAGCAAAGAATGAGAAATCGAAGAAAAACAGTGCTGTAACGAGTATAGCCTGCCTCTCCCGACTGGATATACAACAACAAAGGGCAGAGAAACAGCTGGCGCTTCTTTCTCACATGGCATCCTGTAGTTTGTGTGGTGGAGGCGTCTTGATTTATTGACTGTAATGATGCATTTGGGCTGACATCATGAGCCGTGGGGGTGGGGGTGGATTAGAGAAAAGGGGCGCGGGTTGCCGATACCAGGTGAACGGGTTGAGTCGAAGGAAATTCAGCCCTCCTATTTTGGGAAGCGCAGAGGACCACTCCTCATGGCTTCGAGCTTTTGTTTTCCATCAGCATGCCAAAAATCAGCTGTGCCGTCTGCAGTAAAGCAAAGTGCATCCTGCTTAAGGAAATCACAGTAATCCGCTCCCCACATCCTGACAGAAGCTGACACAACTCTAGAGGTAGTATTATCCTGTCAAGTAGCCCTTTTGGAACCCGTATGTAAATATGGCGACAGAAAGGAATATTCCATTGGAGAGGGAGTGGAAAATAGCACTAGAAATGGGTAAAATGGTACACTTGAGCAAAAGACAGGCTCTCTGGGTGTGCCAAGATAATGATCAATTTACTCCAAGCCCACTCTGCTGATATCATCGTGACAGAAGTGGCTTTGTTTGTGGCTGGATGGCGAAGTGTAGGACAGCTGTTTTTGACTGAAATTTAGATGGGGATCATTAGATCTGCAGAGATATTCAGTGCTGCTGGTGGTTGTTTGTTTTCTTGTCATTCTTTGACAGGAAGGAATGAGTAATAACTGGCAAAGAGATTTGTTCTTGTTGATTACACAATGGTTGGAAAGATTAATTTCATGCTAAATATAAATCACACAAGCAGAGGATATTTGCGTTTTCAACCGCCATTTACTTGTCTTCATGTTTGATCTGTGTGTACAAATAATAGTAGTAATTTTAAAATTGACCTCTTTTGTCAAATATTTTGATAGGTTTTCCTATGGTTATCAATACTTGCAAAGTTTTTTGACATGTTAAAAAGGGCCTTGGGGTAAGGAAGCCTGTTTACCCAATGGAATAAAAAATAATAAACTGCAATGTTTTTCTTGCAGTTCTGAGTTTATATCTAACAATTCTGACTTTGTTTTTCACAATTCTGAATTTGTTTCTCATGATTCTTTGCAGAATTGTGAGTTTAACTCTCAAGTTTATATCTCACTTATTTTTGTATTCTGTGGCAGAAAAAAAAACAGAATTGTGAGATATAAATACAGATTTCTGACATTTCTCTAGCAATTCCAAATTTACATCTAACAAGTCAGACTTTTTTCCTGTTCAGACAATTCTTAATGTATATTTCATAGTTCTGGAATAGAATAGAATAGAATAAAATAAAATAAAAATAGAACTGAACTTTTTTCTTGCAATTGCAAGTTTATGTCTCGCATTGTGAGATTATTTACTCAGAATTGTTATAAAAAAAACGGTTGCATAAAGTTGCAGTTAACTGTTTTTATTCCAAGACAGAAATGGGCTTCCATAATGAGGCCTTTCAGATCTCGTGCAAAACATGAGGGTTAAAGGTTTACTATAGGTTTCTTCAACAAGATCAAGATCTTCTTGTTGCAAAATGGCATTTGACTTTTGAGAATGGTAATCAGATCATCATTAAGGTAATTTCAACACGCATATCTGGTGACGATAGTAACGTGACACAGCATGCATTGTTTCCTGTATAATTATAGAGCAATTAGCTTGGGATGACTGGTTGTGAAATATGTCTTGATGTTATTTTTGGGATGCTTATTTCCTATATTTATCCTCATTTCAAAACTGTTCATGGTTAATTTAGAACAAGAGTCTCAAAATCTCCATCCTTGCTGGCATTCATCAGTCTTTCTAAATGAACGCTATTAGGCTGTCTGTTGTGTTTGGCTGTTTTAAAATATCACTGTTGCAAAACAGTAACCATTCAGCTGCAAAATAGGATGTATTGCACTTTTTTAAAGATCATTTTGCAAGAATTCGATGCTAATCCTGCAGTCTGTGACTTGGTTATTAATAAACAACCTACATCAACATTTGCATTGTTTGTTTGAGGTTATAGACAGATGTAATCTGTAAATGAGTTCTAAAGCCTCAATAATGTACCTGCAATTTAGTTCTCAAGCCTCAATAAAGGTTTTATCACATCATGAAGCAAATCTTAAATTAACAGATGCGTCCTGTAGTTTAATCACTTGGTATACTGTAAAAGACCATCAGTCTGTGCATTAGTGATTAGGAACTCTTTCGATAGGTTTCATCGTTACGGCTATAAGTGGCTGACTTTATGATTGAATCATTGATTGATTCATTCAACTGATTTATTCAAAAACATTCATTCAGGAACTAAACAATGTTGTTTAAAAGGTAAGTTACTCAATATTAGCTTCTTGTTTATTAAGCTGTTGAGCTTTATACATTAACCTTTTAAAATATGTTTTTATTAATAATTCAGCAACTTCGCATTAAATTGATCAAAAGTGAAAGTAGAGACATTCACATTGCTACAATTTCTAATAAATGCTGTACTTTTGAACTTTCTACGAAGAATCCTGAAAACAAAGTGTCAGGTTTTCCACAAAAATATTAAGCAGCACAACTGTTTTCAACATTGACAATAATAAGAAATATTCTTTGTTCAGATTTCTGACGGATCATGTGACACTGGAGACTGGAGGAATGATGCTGAAAATTCAGGTTTGCCATTTCAGGAATAAATGCCATTTAAAAAATATATATATTAAAATAGAAAAGGTCATTTTAAATTGTAATAATATTTCACAATATTACTGCTATTTATTAATTAATTAATTTATCAAATAAATGCTGCCTCGGTGAGCATGAGACGCTTTTCGAAAACATGAGAAATCATACCAAACTTCAGCGAATAACATGTCTGCTTGTGCTACAGATAGTGTTGAGAAGGTGCTGCTATTAGTTTTATAGGGCCCTATCATACACCTAGCGCAATGCGGCACCAGGCGTGACGCAAGTGTTTTTTTGCTAGTTTCAGCCCGATGCAGTTTTCATTTTCAAGTCCTGCGCCACATTGTTTAAATAGCAAATGCATTTGCACCCATTTCTGCCTTCATGGGCGTGCTGGTCTAAAAACGAGGTGTGTTCAGGGCAGGCGCATTGCTGGCGCGTTGCTATTTTGAGGCAACTGAAATAGATTGCGCCATTGACCAACAAAAACATAGGGTCCTATCATACATGCGGCGCAAGTATTTTTGCTAGTTTCAGCCAGACGCAGTTCTCATTTTACCATCCTGCGCTGTGTTGTTTAAATAGCAAATGTATTTGCGCCCATTTGTGCGCCCATGGGCGTGCTGGTCTAAAAAAAGAGGTGTGTTCAGGCGCATTGTTGGCGCGTTGCTATTTTGAGGAATTGAAAATAGACTGCGCCATAGACCAACTCAAACCTGGTCTAAAGTCTGGCGCAATATTTTTTCTTTGTTATTTAAAGAACGCGTTAGTAATATGTGCCAATAGGCGGGTGCACAATGTGCGCACACTTTGCTTATTACACACACAGGGTGTAATATTACGCACACAAACATTTTTAAAAATGAAAAATTACATTCCGCTAGTGATGGGCGCATTCGAAACACTGCTTCACGAAGCTTCGAAACATTTGCAAATCTTTTGTTTCGAATCAGTGTTTCGGAGCGCGTGTCAAACCGGCCAGTTCACGTGATTTCAACAAATGAAGCTTCGTTACGTCACACTGTTTTGAAACGTTTAGAAACTCCGATGGTTCACCACTAGGGGGTGTTGATCTCAAAGTGAACCCATGAACCACTTCTGGTTGCCCAGTTAATCATGTGACACAAAATTTTACTGTAAAAAATAAAGAATTCAGGGCCAGATGTTGTGGGTTAAACAAAGGATGACTTCACTTTAACACAGATGGCTATATAGTTTAAACATTTTTGTAAAAACATTCAGTACTTTCAACCTACAAATCACATACCTTAAAAATAACCAAATGAGCTTACGATAGAATTAAATCCACCTCCTTCTCCTGACTGATAACACTACTCTTGCCTGCTGGTTTTTATAGACAGCTCTAATGAAAACACTTAATTAATTAAATAATTTAGTTCATTGTGTGTTTAGGGTTTGATTATACTTAAAACACATAACACAAGCACTAATATTTAATAGTATTTAAGTGTTTATTATTTATTATAAAAAATGGTATTTCTAAAAAAACATTTCCATTTGTTTTGTAAGTTTGGTCTGAGTTCTTGATGCTTTTACAACGTTTTCACCAGCAGGTGTCGCCAGCATGTGCTGTTTCAAGTGCTTCGAAACATTGAATAATTTTTCGAAGCAATTGGATCAATTGATTCAGTGCTTCGAAAAGCTTTGTTTCTCCCATCACTACATTCTGCCGTGTAAATAGCGAACCCGCCATGGTGCGAGCGCAACTGGCTTTTAAAGGGGATGGGAGATGAGACTCTGATTGGTTTATTGCACGTTACGCCCAAAAAA
>NW_015505240.1:570401-585323 GCF_001515645.1 Sinocyclocheilus grahami
GGATTCGAACCGGGGTTGCTGCGGCCACAACGCAGAGTACTATCCACTATACGATCACGGCGTGCTGCTGGCTCACCCTGTGGCAACTGCTGCAGACCAAATACAAAAAGCACCAGTGGTGTGTTTCTCCATTTCAGAGGGACTAGACATTTCGCATATCTGTGCGAGGGATATAAATGAAAAAAGCACAGACACCTATCATCACCGCTGTCAGCAGATTTTTTATTGTACTCATCTGACTTGGCTTCTAATGCATTTGTGGTCTTAGCTTGTTAACTTATTGTTAATCAGACAGATTGTTGGTTGTGCTTGGAAACTACGTCTATTTCAATCTGTAAACAGTTTTGACGTGCTAGTGGTTATTTGTGCTCCTGTTTTGTAGAGTTTGGAGTTCACCTTGCAGAGCTCACTGTCGACCCACACGGAGCACTTGCTATTCGCCAAGTAAGACTAGATATTTTCAGCATAAATGAGCAGATAAACAAGTATTTGATTATTATTGTTAGATTTGCTTAATTTGTTTGCTATGTGACTCTTGTAGTTGGCCTCTGTCATTCTGAAGCAGTATGTTGAGACTCACTGGTGTGCCCAGTCAGAGAAATACAGGCCCCCAGAGACGACTGAATGGGTAAGAAGTGAACTGTGTATTTATGTTTAGATATGATGTTATCTGAGATGTGGCATTATGTTAATTTGTTTCCCATATCCCTTTCTGTTCAGGCCAAAGCTGCAATCCGTGAGCTTCTGCCAAGTGGTTTGCGGGAGGCCATCAGTAAGGTGCGCTCCAGCGTGGCCTATGCCCTGTCGGCTATCGCACACTGGGACTGGCCTGAAGCTTGGCCTGGGCTCTTCAAGCTCCTCATGGACATGCTGGCCAGTGGAGATGTTAACGCTGTACACGGCGCCATGAGGGTCCTCACAGGTAATGACTCTGAACATCTACACCTCTTTCTCGCAGTTACAACAAGTGACGATGTTTTTGTGATATTACTAAGCAACATATTATTATGCGTTTCATAGAATTTACCCGAGAGGTGACTGATGTTCAGATGCCGGATGTTGCACCTGTCATTTTGCCTCAAATGTACAAGATTTTTACCATGGCAGAGGTATTATTATACTCAGCTTAAAAACACAGTACAGTCCTTGCTTTTGGGACAGTCATGTGTAATGTATGTTATTGACAATAACAGTGTTGTGTTACTGTTGCAGGTTTACAGTATTCGCACTCGATCCAGAGCTGTTGAGATCTTTACCACGTGTGCTAATCTCATCTGTGCGATTGATGAAGTAGCAAAGGTAAGGTTTCAGTGAAATATTTTTTGTTTATAGGTAAACGGGTAACACTTTGGACAGTTAACATATAAAATGTTACTTATTTATAAAAGAATCCTGACAAAAATGTATCAGGTTTTCCACAAAAATATTAAGCAGCACAACTGTTTTCAACATTGACAATAATAAGAAATATTCTTTGTTCAGATTTCTGACGGATCATGTGACACTGGAGACTGGAGGAATGATGCTGAAAATTCAGCTTTGCCATTTCAGGAATAAATGCCATTTAAAAAATATATATATTAAAATAGAAAAGGTCATTTTAAATTGTAATAATATTTCACAATATTACTGCTATTTATTAATTAATTAATTTATCAAATAAATGCTGCCTCGGTGAGCATGAGACGCTTTTCGAAAACATGAGAAATCATACCAAACTTCAGCGAATAACATGTCTGCTTGTGCTACAGATAGTGTTGAGAAGGTGCTGCTATTAGTTTTATAGGGCCCTATCATACACCTAGCGCAATGCGGCACCAGGCGTGACGCAAGTGTTTTTTTGCTAGTTTCAGCCCGATGCAGTTTTCATTTTCAAGTCCTGCGCCACATTGTTTAAATAGCAAATGCATTTGCACCCATTTCTGCCTTCATGGGCGTGCTGGTCTAAAAACGAGGTGTGTTCAGGGCAGGCGCATTGCTGGCGCGTTGCTATTTTGAGGCAACTGAAATAGATTGCGCCATTGACCAACAAAAACATAGGGTCCTATCATACATGCGGCGCAAGTATTTTTGCTAGTTTCAGCCAGACGCAGTTCTCATTTTACCATCCTGCGCCGTGTTGTTTAAATAGCAAATGTATTTGCGCCCATTTGTGCGCCCATGGGCGTGCTGGTCTAAAAAAAGAGGTGTGTTCAGGCGCATTGTTGGCGCGTTGCTATTTTGAGGAATTGAAAATAGACTGCGCCATAGACCAACTCAAACCTGGTCTAAAGTCTGGCGCAATATTTTTTCTTTGTTATTTAAAGAACGCGTTAGTAATATGTGCCAATAGGCGGGTGCACAATGTGCGCACACTTTGCTTATTACACACACAGGGTGTAATATTACGCACACAAACATTTTTAAAAATGAAAAATTACATTCCGCTAGTGATGGGCGCATTCGAAACACTGCTTCACGAAGCTTCGAAACATTTGCAAATCTTTTGTTTCGAATCAGTGTTTCGGAGCGCGTGTCAAACCGGCCAGTTCACGTGATTTCAACAAATGAAGCTTCGTTACGTCACACTGTTTTGAAACGTTTAGAAACTCCGATGGTTCACCACTAGGGGGTGTTGATCTCAAAGTGAACCCATGAACCACTTCTGGTTGCCCAGTTAATCATGTGACACAAAATTTTACTGTAAAAAATAAAGAATTCAGGGCCAGATGTTGTGGGTTAAACAAAGGATGACTTCACTTTAACACAGATGGCTATATAGTTTAAACATTTTTGTAAAAACATTCAGTACTTTCAACCTACAAATCACATACCTTAAAAATAACCAAATGAGCTTACGATAGAATTAAATCCACCTCCTTCTCCTGACTGATAACACTACTCTTGCCTGCTGGTTTTTATAGACAGCTCTAATGAAAACACTTAATTAATTAAATAATTTAGTTCATTGTGTGTTTAGGGTTTGATTATACTTAAAACACATAACACAAGCACTAATATTTAATAGTATTTAAGTGTTTATTATTTATTATAAAAAATGGTATTTCTAAAAAAACATTTCCATTTGTTTTGTAAGTTTGGTCTGAGTTCTTGATGCTTTTACAACGTTTTCACCAGCAGGTGTTGCCAGCATGTGCTGTTTCAAGTTCTTCGAAACATCGAATAATTTTTCGAAGCAATTGGATCAATTGATTCAGTGCTTCGAAAAGCTTCATTTCTCCCATCACTACATTCTGCCGTGTAAATAGCGAACCCGCCATGGTGCGAGCGCAACTGGCTTTTAAAGGGGATGGGAGATGAGACTCTGATTGGTTTATTGCACGTTACGCCCAAAAAACACCCATTACTCATTAAGAGAATAGGGACAACCCGTTTAGACCATGCGCCCGGGCGCGCCAACCGTTTTACCATTGTTAAAATAGCAAAAGTGGATTTGGACACACCCTAAGTGCACCTGCGCCGTGCGCTTTAGACCTTGCGCTTAGATCGTTAAAATAGGGCCCATGATGTTTTATTGCTCTGCATACAATAAAATGTACATTACATGTACTTACATACAAGGAGGGAGCCGAGTCATATCTGAAGACCAGAGCATCACAGAGACTTAGACTTAGTATGTAACCATCTAGCAACATGCTGAAAAACACTCAGAACTCCCAGGCATTGTGGCAGCAAGTTTTGCAGATGTGATCACACTGACTTGAGTAGCCTACTACTTCCTGATTTTACATTTTACGTGACAGAAATTCATATTTACTCTTTTGTTCCAATTTGTCAGAATCTCCTACGTACAGTAAACTTCCTGCGAGCCTTGATAGCGCTGATCCCTCTCCAGGATTATAGTGAATCCTCTATGGAATCTGCCCATTGTGGCCGGTCTTAGAATAAGCAAGCTCGATTAATTCGTCTCTGCAAGTGCTCTAACTGCTCCCTCTGTGCGGCTTTGTGTAGGACTCGTCCGTGAACACAATGATCTAACACGGGCTGCTGGGACACAGCTGGGGACGGAGAAGCAATAAGAGACATCAGGCTCGGAACACGGCAATCTGTTGACTTTTCATAAAATATGCATGCACTCCTTGTGTGGGGAAGTCTTTGTACAACATGTCTTTCAGGATATCCCCCTCTCTGTGTGTGTGTGTGTGTGCTTGCGTGCGTGCGTGCTTGATTAGAGTAGTTTGTGTGTGTGTGGCAGGTAAATCATTTTCTGAGTCATGGTAATATACTGTATATGCACTTACTTTAATTAGTATAGTATAGTATAGCAATAATAAGAAATTAATTTAATTAAATAAGTGTGCAACAACTAATATGAATCATATTATATTTTTTAATGTTTTTATTTTATAATATAACAACATAAGCAGGTGTCGCCAGCATGTGCTGTTTCAAGTGCTTCGAAACATTGAATAATTTTTCGAAGCAATTGGATCAATTGATTCAGTGCTTCGAAAAGCTTTGTTTCTCCCATCACTACATTCTGCCGTGTAAATAGCGAACCCGCCATGGTGCGAGCGCAACTGGCTTTTAAAGGGGATGGGAGATGAGACTCTGATTGGTTTATTGCACGTTACGCCCAAAAAACACCCATTACTCATTAAGAGAATAGGGACAACCCGTTTAGACCATGCGCCCGGGCGTGCCAACCGTTTTACCGTTGTTAAAATAGCAAAAGTGGATTTGGACACACCCTAAGTGCACCTGCGCCGTGCGCTTTAGACCTTGTGCTTAGATCGTTAAAATAGGGCCCATGATGTTTTATTGCTCTGCATACAATAAAATGTACATTACATGTACTTACATACAAGGAGGGAGCCGAGTCATATCTGAAGACCAGAGCATCACAGAGACTTAGACTTAGTATGTAACCATCTAGCAACATGCTGAAAAACACTCAGAACTCCCAGGCATTGTGGCAGCAAGTTTTGCAGATGTGATCACACTGACTTGAGTAGCCTACTACTTCCTGATTTTACATTTTACGTGACAGAAATTCATATTTACTCTTTTGTTCCAATTTGTCTGAATCTCCTACGTACAGTAAACTTCCTGCGAGCCTTGATAGCGCTGATCCCTCTCCAGGATTATAGTGAATCCTCTATGGAATCTGCCCATTGTGGCCGGTCTTAGAATAAGCAAGCTCGATTAATTCGTCTCTGCAAGTGCTTGCGCCGTGCGCTTTAGACCTTGCGCTTAGATCGTTAAAATAGGGCCCATGATGTTTTATTGCTCTGCATACAATAAAATGTACATTACATGTACTTACATACAAGGAGGGAGCCGAGTCATATCTGAAGACCAGAGCATCACAGAGACTTAGACTTAGTATGTAACCATCTAGCAACATGCTGAAAAACACTCAGAACTCCCAGGCATTGTGGCAGCAAGTTTTGCAGATGTGATCACACTGACTTGAGTAGCCTACTACTTCCTGATTTTACATTTTACGTGACAGAAATTCATATTTACTCTTTTGTTCCAATTTGTCAGAATCTCCTACGTACAGTAAACTTCCTGCGAGCCTTGATAGCGCTGATCCCTCTCCAGGATTATAGTGAATCCTCTATGGAATCTGCCCATTGTGGCCGGTCTTAGAATAAGCAAGCTCGATTAATTCGTCTCTGCAAGTGCTCTAACTGCTCCCTCTGTGCGGCTTTGTGTAGGACTCGTCCGTGAACACAATGATCTAACACGGGCTGCTGGGACACAGCTGGGGACGGAGAAGCAATAAGAGACATCAGGCTCGGAACACGGCAATCTGTTGACTTTTCATAAAATATGCATGCACTCCTTGTGTGGGGAAGTCTTTGTACAACATGTCTTTCAGGATATCCCCCTCTCTGTGTGTGTGTGTGTGTGCTTGCATGCGTGCTTGATTAGAGTAGTTTGTGTGTGTGTGGCAGGTAAATCATTTTCTGAGTCATGGTAATATACTGTATATGCACTTACTTTAATTAGTATAGTATAGTATAGCAATAATAAGAAATTAATTTAATTAAATAAGTGTGCAACAACTAATATGAATCATATTATATTTTTTAATGTTTTTATTTTATAATATAACAACATAATATGTATGTTTTATTGTAATTTTCTTCATTTTCAAAAGTATTTCAACTTATAAATAAAAAAGTATAACGAATCATATTAAACATATTATTAAAATGGTAATCTTTCAGGATATCCCCCTCTCTGTGTGTGTGTGTGTGTGCTTGCGTGCGTGCGTGCTTGATTAGAGTAGTTTGTGTGTGTGTGGCAGGTAAATCATTTTCTGAGTCATGGTAATATACTGTATATGCACTTACTTTAATTAGTATAGTATAGTATAGCAATAATAAGAAATTAATTTAATTAAATAAGTGTGCAACAACTAATATGAATCATATTATATTTTTTAATGTTTTTATTTTATAATATAACAACATAATATGTATGTTTTATTGTAATTTTCTTCATTTTCAAAAGTATTTCAACTTATAAATAAAAAAGTATAACGAATCATATTAAACATATTATTAAAATGGTATTGTTATTTATATTTTAGATTTATATTTGTTTAAAACCATAACAACGTATTTAATTTTAAATTAAAATTTTCAGTATTTTTAAACTTTTATGTTCACTCTGCATGATGGTTTAATGACGTGTAAAAAAAAATAGATCTGTAATTATAGTTTTACATACAGAAAATGGGACAAGAGGGGAAAAAACTGGAGGTAATGAGAGAAATGTGAATGACTTTTGTAGAGCAGGGCCTTTGGGGACAGGGGTCCATATTAACAGGGGATGAGAGTGCTAATAAAACGTGAGAGCAGCAGAGGTCACAAGGTCATGTACTTGTGTAATGAATGGAGAAATTAAACTCATCCAATTATAGGAAAGTAAGACGAAAATCCATAGCGTTACTCTCGGCACTGGGCCCAAATGCAAAACTAATAATGTCAAGCAAAGCTCTGGCTTTCTCTTTACTTACTCTCTTGCTCTCTCTCTCTCTCTCTTTGTGTGTGTGTGTGTGTGTGTGTTGAGAGAGAGCGAGAGAGAGAGGAAAAGAGAGATGAAGAAAAGACAAAGAAAATGTATATGCATTGGCTATGCAAGACTTCCTGGCAAAGTTTGCATTAATTTTTTATGTTAGGAGTGCTTGTTTGTCTAGTCTCTTTGCTATAATGAGTTGTGTGTATGCTGCCGTCTTCAACCGCCATATAATGGGCTTCTACAGCGGACTGCCATTCACGGGGCCATTTAGAAAGACTGGCCTCTTTCTTTGTGGCCTGCTGCATACTAAAATAAAAAGGTCGATAACACTGAACAATAATAACAGGTTATAGTCCCACCGAAGCCAATTTGGCTCCATTTTGAAGGAGTTTGCTCATGAAATGTGGCCTTAATGGACAAGTTTATGTTAAGCCAGGCACTTGTCGAGCAATATATGCAGGAGTGTGTGCTTTCAAAAGGTGATGAGGAGAAAACGAATATTCTGGCCTTGTACCGCATGGCCTCTGAGCATCAGAAGATATAGATTCATTCTGATTTAAATACAGCAATTCAAGCGTCTGAACCAGAGGCGCAGCGCAGACCTGCTCGGCTATAACTCATATTTTACAAATAACCACGGCGCTCTCTGTGTGCTGAACCAGCAGACAGTCGCAAACATACGAAAAGACGACACTTCTATCAATCACTTCCCTCATCTCCAAAAGGAAACTCATAAAACGGACGATTATTTGCGCAAGCAAGCTGCCGAAGGAAAGCTTTAATTAAACCCCTTTATTTATATGACAAGTGAAAATGGGGGGGAAATCTAAATCAAATTCTTTTTGCTTTTTTCACTCTTTTTTTTTTTACTTCCCTCATCTCCAAAAGGAAACTCATAAAACGGACGATTATTTGCGCAAGCAAGCTGCCGAAGGAAAGCTTTAATTAAACCCCTTTATTTATATGACAAGTGAAAATGGGGGGGAAATCTAAATCAAATTCTTTTTGCTTTTTTCACTCCAATTTGTCAGAATCTCCTACGTACAGTAAACTTCCTGCGAGCCTTGATAGCGCTGATCCCTCTCCAGGATTATAGTGAATCCTCTATGGAATCTGCCCATTGTGGCCGGTCTTAGAATAAGCAAGCTCGATTAATTCGTCTCTGCAAGTGCTCTAACTGCTCCCTCTGTGCGGCTTTGTGTAGGACTCGTCCGTGAACACAATGATCTAACACGGGCTGCTGGGACACAGCTGGGGACGGAGAAGCAATAAGAGACATCAGGCTCGGAACACGGCAATCTGTTGACTTTTCATAAAATATGCATGCACTCCTTGTGTGGGGAAGTCTTTGTACAACATGTCTTTCAGGATATCCCCCTCTCTGTGTGTGTGTGTGTGTGCTTGCATGCGTGCTTGATTAGAGTAGTTTGTGTGTGTGTGGCAGGTAAATCATTTTCTGAGTCATGGTAATATACTGTATATGCACTTACTTTAATTAGTATAGTATAGTATAGCAATAATAAGAAATTAATTTAATTAAATAAGTGTGCAACAACTAATATGAATCATATTATATTTTTTAATGTTTTTATTTTATAATATAACAACATAATATGTATGTTTTATTGTAATTTTCTTCATTTTCAAAAGTATTTCAACTTATAAATAAAAAAGTATAACGAATCATATTAAACATATTATTAAAATGGTATTGTTATTTATATTTTAGATTTATATTTGTTTAAAACCATAACAACGTATTTAATTTTAAATTAAAATTTTCAGTATTTTTAAACTTTTATGTTCACTCTGCATGATGGTTTAATGACGTGTAAAAAAAAATAGATCTGTAATTATAGTTTTACATACAGAAAATGGGACAAGAGGGGAAAAAACTGGAGGTAATGAGAGAAATGTGAATGACTTTTGTAGAGCAGGGCCTTTGGGGACAGGGGTCCATATTAACAGGGGATGAGAGTGCTAATAAAACGTGAGAGCAGCAGAGGTCACAAGGTCATGTACTTGTGTAATGAATGGAGAAATTAAACTCATCCAATTATAGGAAAGTAAGACGAAAATCCATAGCGTTACTCTCGGCACTGGGCCCAAATGCAAAACTAATAATGTCAAGCAAAGCTCTGGCTTTCTCTTTACTTACTCTCTTGCTCTCTCTCTCTCTCTCTGTGTGTGTGTGTGTGTGTGTGTGTTGAGAGAGAGCGAGAGAGAGAGGAAAAGAGAGATGAAGAAAAGACAAAGAAAATGTATATGCATTGGCTATGCAAGACTTCCTGGCAAAGTTTGCATTAATTTTTTATGTTAGGAGTGCTTGTTTGTCTAGTCTCTTTGCTATAATGAGTTGTGTGTATGCTGCCGTCTTCAACCGCCATATAATGGGCTTCTACAGCGGACTGCCATTCACGGGGCCATTTAGAAAGACTGGCCTCTTTCTTTGCGGCCTGCTGCATACTAAAATAAAAAGGTCGATAACACTGAACAATAATAACAGGTTATAGTCCCACCGAAGCCAATTTGGCTCCATTTTGAAGGAGTTTGCTCATGAAATGTGGCCTTAATGGACAAGTTTATGTTAAGCCAGGCACTTGTCGAGCAATATATGCAGGAGTGTGTGCTTTCAAAAGGTGATGAGGAGAAAACGAATATTCTGGCCTTGTACCGCATGGCCTCTGAGCATCAGAAGATATAGATTCATTCTGATTTAAATACAGCAATTCAAGCGTCTGAACCAGAGGCGCAGCGCAGACCTGCTCGGCTATAACTCATATTTTACAAATAACCACGGCGCTCTCTGTGTGCTGAACCAGCAGACAGTCGCAAACATACGAAAAGACGACACTTCTATCAATCACTTCCCTCATCTCCAAAAGGAAACTCATAAAACGGACGATTATTTGCGCAAGCAAGCTGCCGAAGGAAAGCTTTAATTAAACCCCTTTATTTATATGACAAGTGAAAATGGGGGGGAAATCTAAATCAAATTCTTTTTGCTTTTTTCACTCTTTTTTTTTTTCGTGTGAGCTGTAACCCTCGGAGGCAAGTCATTAGGGCTTATACATAACCATCACGCCACATTAAAATCACATTACACAACAACGATAATCATCACGTTCAATTACATGTGGTAATAAATGACCGTGCAATCTTTGCTAAATCTATTAGTGTGCCATCGCAGGAGAGAGAAAAAGAGATGTGCAAATAAAGAAAGAAGGGAAACCGGGTTCGATACATTAGTCTTACTTCGTTCGCTAGTTGGAAGCGAGGCCACCTGAAGCACGTCGGTGACAGACAAGTGTTCATTTTTTCCACTAAAGTACTGAAAATTTCGGGGTGTTCTTTTGTCTGTGCATATTTTAAAAATGCTTAATTTTTACAATTTTGCAGCGTTTTCACCTTGCCTTAATTAAACAAAGAAAGGATTCATTCAGCATGTTAAGCAGCTCAAACACATCAAGATTTTAAATTTAATCAGCTACATCCATATTTACAGTATAACAGTACATCATATCCAAAAAACACTTATTTTTTTTAGAAGGCTGCATTTATGTTTTTCTTAAACACAATATCATGAATATACTACAGTAAACAGTATATTCATAATTAATACACATTTGGGACTGTACATCACAACAATGGTAACACCTAAACACAACATGTGACATTAAAGTGAAATATAAACCTGTAACCATTAATAACCCCCAAAACCCATTTCACAAACTTGTATAGTCTTAATCGAGTTATCAGATCAGACTAACTCTGATTTGACCCCAGGCGCAAAGCATGTTGGGTAACCAACAGTGCCACAGTGATATTGCCACTTACATTTGCAAAAACACTGAAATGAATTTACAGGTAATTATGAAGTAAGTTACAGTATATGCTAGTCAGAATGTGTAGCATTGTGAATGCGAATTAATAAATGTTTGATATTTTAAAATTTGGTTCATATCCATTACAGTTTAACAGAACTTTGAAAGAACATTTTTGTTGACAGAAATGTCTAAAATAGACTAAAATGAGTGAATGTGACATGACACTGTACTGACTAATTGTAGATGACATTTTCTTCAAAAGACATAAATTAAAAAAACTACAAATGACCACATCTCTGTCCTGCTTGTCTAAGGTTTGGCTGTCGTTGCAGGTGGTAAGTCGTACGAGAGCAATTCAGGTCACATTCACACTCACTCAACGTCCACACAGCAGGATCTGGCAGAACCTTAAGTGGGGCACTTACCCCTTCTTGCCTCAGTAAATATGCAGCTGTATAAACTGTTTAAATTAATGATATGTAACTGGAAAAAGAAGAGCTTTGCACTTTCTGGTAACATAAACGCTATTAGGCTGCCATCAGCGGAGGAGTCTGAAATGCTTGTGCTATGAAACGGGCAGTTTGCTCTGCGCCCTCGAGCCGAAAGTGTATATATCATGGGCAGATGATAACATGCAAACATCTGACACACTATTAAGCTGATGCTCAGCCATTTCTAAGTAATACCTCTTTTGTTACCTAAAGACTTCACAAATATTTTATCTCGGTACATTTCCTTGAGCCCAGTTGGCTGCAGTTTTCTCACATATGTAAAGTGGCCCAATTTTTTTTTATAGCATGTAGAGTTGCTAGTCAGGAGGTATATAGTATATTTGCAAGTGTACTGGCTTAATTATATGAATTCAAGAAGTAATTGTACAACCTCATCAAACCATAACAGTGACCTGCCCCTTTAAATGATATGATGAGTCTTCAGAGTAGCCATTTTGAACAGGTGGTAAGCTGTACTCTCATTTAACATTCATTATTTGCTGTTTTTTTTGAGCTTGATTTGTTGAGTATAGCATATCCTTGTCACTTAATATGAACAGAAATGTTGTTTTTGTTTTTAAGTGTTTTAAGAGAATGTTCTAAATAGTCCCCAATACAAATTGATTATGAAGCATATATATTTTATATATAGGATTTGGACCATATGATGTCATGTTTAAAAGGTACAAGCAATACTCAGCACTGACATATATGTATTTAAACTGCTTAATGGTTTTAGTCACTGATGGCCACTTTCAAATGTCTTGTCAAGTGAGAAACTTGTTACACCCACAGAATGGAGTGGTTATATCAGGGGTGCCCAAACTCGGTCCTGGAGGGCCGGTGTCCTGAAGAGTTTAGCTCCAACCCCAATTAAACACACCTGAAGCAGCTAATCAAGCTCTTACTAGGCATACTAGAAACTTGAAGGCAGGTGTTTTGAGGCAAGTTGGAGCTAAACTCTGCCCTCCAGGACCGAGTTTGGGCACCCCTGGGTTATATAATTTACTAGCAGGGTCTAACTGATAAAGCTAACTAGCTAAACTCAGACCATTGCGTTGCTTCATAAAGCACTCGTATGTTTAGTACTCCGGGGTTAATGGAGGGATAGCCTTGTAAGGCAGTTTTCATCAACTTTTCAAACTGTTTTTCTCCATCTTTTTCCCTTTTCAGCCTCTTTTCAGCTTTATATTTGCCTTGAGTCTTTCTCTCTCTTATTACCAGCAGTCTCTCCTCAAAATGGATATGAGCTGTAATTAACTGTTATTTGGGATTGATTGCAGACAGCTTACCGTTGACTAGCTGCATTATGGAGTCCTTTCAAAGTAGAATTCTGGCCCTGCCAATACACTGAGTTTATTTCAGTACAGAATCAATAGTGAATGTATTAAAAGCTTTATTTGGAATTTGTTGGCAGCAGACTGCCGTTGTTCCTCAGTGCCAGTGGCTGGGTCTCTGCCTGTGCCCTAACTTCACATCTTGCAGAGGGGATTCTATAGACCTTAATTTCACATGCATTTAAGTTCATTCAGGTATAACATACTGTTTTATGCATTACATATTAAACCAAATTCAAATCAGAGTTTAGTTGCAACTTTTGTGCAAATGGTTCAACATGAAGTCATTAAGTCTAGGGTTGTTTTCACCATAGTGTAGACATAAGTGGTTTTTGATGTCAGAGTTTGGTTCATTGGCTGGAAACTGCATCTTCAAAACGTCTCGGGGACAAAAGTATGAGTGCTTCTGTACAAAACTGTGCACTTGATGGGAATGTGTGGTCTTGTGGCCTTTGTTCCTTTATCTATGAGATCTGCAAAACCACAAAGTGTGTCCCATTTGTGATTTTTGTGATTCGGATGGTTGCTCATGGTGATGGTGCAAATATACTGTGGTTTGAAGTCGAACTGTTAATTTTAAAAAGAAACCAGAGAAACCTGAGTGAATGAAATTCGGGTTTGGTCTAAGCAGAAACCAAAAATCATTACTAAAACCATTATTTCTTAAATCATTGCATTCAGTTCATCAATTTGCACCCATAATGTTTATAAATTTTACCAAATTTTGAAACATAACCCCAAGTTTGGGCTTATTTTCAGCTCAGCATTTGGAATCAGCTGATCTCTTGGCAAGTAGGAAAAAAAAACAAAGCATTTAAACCTTTGACCTGCAAACCTCTTCAAACTGAATCAAGGCTTTTGAATGAGCTACTTCTATCAGGTATACACAGCTGAAGTAGGTTCTTGTCTACCAAGCCAAGTAGTTGGAAAATTGCATTCACTTCTCAAGCCTCTTCACACTTTTCATATCAACGTTCTCTAAAGTTTCTTGCTGCTCTTGAGTGTTTGGTTGATGGCCATCATAATCTCATGCTGTCAAAAACTTGAATGCCATTCTTTCAAGCTGAGACCTTACAATCTGTGCTGTTCCTTTGAGTCTATATAGGCCTTTAAAGTTAACATGAAATTGTGTTTGCAACCCTGTAAAATATGAGTTTTATTTTAGAAGTTACTGGACTATGAATTCTACATTTTCTGTGATGTATTTCAGAGCGAAGCAGAATAATAAGCAATTAACAATGTGGGGTGCCTGACGGGTTGTTTGGGGAAAAAAGAAGGTTTGAAATGATTTCAAAGACATTTCTTTTGGAATAATGTTGTCAAAATGAACCGCATTTAACACAGATCCCCCAAAACAACTAAAATGCTGCATTATGCATGCCAGCCAGTAGTTGGCAATGTCACTTTGTAAAGAAACACTATATGTGCCTGCGGACATATATATTCTTACAGACTGAACATGTAATACGCATGTGCATTACACCACCGTTTTTACAAATTCACATTTCATAATGTTTTTTTTTCTTTCAAAAACTTGCACTTTGAAGCCTATTTTCAAAAGTTTGCATTTTCAGGCCCCCAAAATGATTCTGTGAAACATGACGAAAGTATAATGAGACTGGCTTCTCATCAAAAAACTGACTTTCCGTTCCTCTTTCTCGCACACACACACACACACACAGTCACACACGGGTTGTGTCTCTGATGAGATATCATTTTATCATTTACCATGCTGCGCAACAAGATGTATCTCCCCCACTAATGCATCAACGACAGCAGCAGTTCTGTCCTTGTCTGTGCTCTCCCTCAAGGCTACAGCAGGCTCAGTGCTGTTTGGCTGTGCTCGGCAGCGGAGGAGGCAAATGTCGCCGCTAAACTATAAATGACTACACTCTTCCTCACTGTCAGACCCCCCCAAATACAAGTTTGTGCACATACGTGCTGCCACACTCTCTCTACTGCATCTCACTGCTGCCTGGAACTCTCACCCATCTAGAATCGAGCGTGAACGTTGGTATGAAGGAGTGTCACTCAAAAAGGAAATACTGTAGTGTATATATGTCACATTTAATCAAGCGTAATCACTCAAACCGAGCAGTGATTTAAAGAACAATTCAGACGTTGCTGCAGTTGCCTGTCACCAAACAAAGCTCGACTTCAGTGCTACTTTTATCTCTAATTTTCATCTATTTTTTATATTTTAACATATTTTTATAACCTTTGTACATTATTTGATCAAATAAGGTGATTTTAGTTCCTCTTCAGGAACTCGAGCTGCGTCGACAAACGCTA
>NW_015505240.1:585333-588135 GCF_001515645.1 Sinocyclocheilus grahami
CCTCGAGGAACTAGGGTTACATACGTAACCTGAGACGTTATTCCTCATGCAAGGACGATATACTAAATACTTTGTTTTTTTTAATGCAGTGTTGTTTTAGTATCATTGAGATTATAGTGTTTATGAATATTAAGAATGTTCTTGTTTTTTTATGTTGTGTTTTCATTTTAATTTTAGTTTTTGTAATTTTGTTGATAATTTTTTTTTGTAGTTTTTTTTTATATATTTTGTGTATAGCTTTCATTGAAATTTTTTTTATTTGAGTGATTTTAGCACAAGTTAAACTAAATTAAATTAAGAAACTTTGATTTTGCAACTTGCGGAAATGCAGTTTTTAAAAATATTTTTTTTTCAATTTTAGTTACACACAAACATGTTTTTTTTAAATCAATTTTATTTTTATTCATAAATCATGATAATCTTATACTGTATTTTATCATTTAAAACCTCAACCTGTGCAAATGTGCTTGTGCTGTTTCTCTTTAAATGCCACTGTGTCTGATATTTTCTTAAATGCCATATGCCATTCATTCATTTTTAAGTGTGACTGAAACCTCCACATACTTTTCCACATACGCTGTATCCTGGTAGCCTGAAGGACTTTATATCTGCAAACTCAGCTGAAAAAAAAAACAAAAAAACCTGGAACACACACACATAGACAATTTTGCTAATGCCAGCCATCTTGATATTTAATGATTTGGTGGGTTTTTTCCATCCCCCTGAATTTGGAGGGTCAGGTCAGCTTGTTAATGAGCGTGGAAGGAAGGGGCCCACACAAATGCTTAATTTCTGTAGACCTGCGCTCTAAAGCAACCCAATTATTTCCCTTAGTGCATTGCTATATTTGTGCAACCCCAAAGTATTTTAAAATAATTCAAAAGATCCCATTAGTTCTCCAAGCTTCTCTTTTCACAAAATGGTGCAGATTTGTAATACCCGTCTTCACTGTCAGAAGAAAAGAAATGTTTTTGGCAGGCAGTACTGAATGTGGATCAAGGGTCAAACTAAGAAATATGAACACCTCTGATGTACATCTTGAATGCTGAACTTTTTGAGCAAAAGCCATCTTTCCTCAAAAGACAGAGAGCATATATTATCCAGCATACATGGTCTGCATCTAGAGAAACAGAATGACAATCCAAACAGCCCAAGATGCAGATCCAATATGACAGTATGAGCCTTCTCAGTGTCCATACATCACAAAAATCATGAAGATAAATGCTTTATTAGGTGCGCCTCACATCTGCAGTCATTTTAAAGGACGTCATAGCCACAGCAAGGTAAAGGAATGCAATAATGGTGAACAAAAAGACAGAAATTCGTCAGAGCACCAAGGCGGTGGTGACGGCTAAGAAGGTTCTTTGAAAAGCATGTTAATTACAAAATTCTTATGCAGCGTGTTCCTCTGAAACCTCTCCTTATACTGTCTGAATTTTCAAAGAGTAGCTGTCGAAATGTTCATGAATTCAGTTCTGACGTTTCATTAATGAATCATTATCTATTAATGCATAAATATTAACAGATCAAATGAATTAGTTAAATCATTGATGTGGATTGGAATCAGCTGGGAGGTTACATAATTATGAACAGCACGAGCTTTCAGGAGAAACTTGAGTTATTGACTCTTTATGTATGAATCTGTTTTGTGTAGTTTCAAGCTGAGGATTTTTTTTTATTTATTTATTTATTGCTTCTTCATGGCTCAGACTTGAAGTTCTCAGTTGGGTATCATTTAGGTGTTGCCAATGTTTCTGCTCTATAAAAATAGCCACAGATGAGACTGTTGTTAAGCACAGAGCTGTAAAGTTCATGCAACATAGTTAATATAATTTGTTTTTGGAATAATTGCATGAAAAACATTTGACTATGATTTTCGATTGCAGACTTTGGTATCTTGGCAAAATCTGAGCATGTTAGACATTGTTGACATCTCTTTTGAAAATCTAAAGGAGATATATGTCAGGTTACTGAGGTCTTTTTTTGTAGGAGAAAAATCTGAACGTACAGTAAGCTCCATTTAATCTCACTGTAGAAAGAATCAAGATATTAAAGAGACCTTAATTGTGATTCTTCTTTCATAAAAGAATCTACAAGGTAATCTATACATATTTATTCATTTTGTGAATTAGCTTTAATTAGTTTTTTAATTGTGCATTTTATTTATTTATATAAAAAAATCTATTTAGATTGCAATTATTTTTATTTCTTTGTAGTTTTAGTAACTTTAGTATTTGAACTTAAATGTATTTATTCCATTTTTTTTGGTAAAGGTTCCAAGTTAAAGGTTTCATCTAATTATTACATTTTGTTTCTGCTTTATTTCAATTAGCAAAATAAATAAATAAATACAAAAAAAAGCTTTTTAATAATTGTTTTAATAGTTGTAGTTAACAATAACAACTGAATCCTACCGTACTAGGTAAGACTTTTTCATTTTATGTATCTTTTTTTTTGCTGTCAATTTTCATAGAACCCTTATAAATAAGTAAACAAGCAAGATGTTTTTAGCACAGAAATCTTCTAATAAATACACAAAAACATTACAAAGCTGTTATCTTAAGTTCTCTACTATTAAAATCTTCAACTTATGACTTATTTCCAAGTTGAATAGTACTTCAGCTTATATAGAGCAGCTAGCGTAGCTTATCATTATGCTTGACATTGCCTGTCAGAGTCATACGTTATATTGTACATAACATAACCAGCATACCAAATGAGAAGCCTGCAAAAATAACACTAATAAGGAAATCATTAAATACTACTCCATTGACCTTTTAAAATGCTGGCTTCTCAACTTCT
>NW_015505240.1:592326-600657 GCF_001515645.1 Sinocyclocheilus grahami
CGTCTCAGGTTACGTATGTAACCCTAGTTCCTCGAGGGAACGAGACGCTGCGTCGACAAACGCTAGGGGAACGCCTTCCGCGATCCACGCTCTGAATCGTATGTGAAATCAGTCCAATAGCTGAACGGGACGTCACGGCGGATGACGTCATGACCAGGAAGCTATAAAAGCACGTGCGGCGGAGCCCGCGTCAGCTTCTAGGAATGAAGCAAGCGCCGGCAGGGACGCCGGAAGTATGGCACCAAGACGCAGCGTCTCGTTCCCTCGAGGAACTAGGGTTACATACGTAACCTGAGACGTTATTCCTCATGCAAGGACGATATACTAAATACTTTGTTTTTTTTAATGCAGTGTTGTTTTAGTATCATTGAGATTATAGTGTTTATGAATATTAAGAATGTTCTTGTTTTTTTATGTTGTGTTTTCATTTTAATTTTAGTTTTTGTAATTTTGTTGATAATTTTTTTTTGTAGTTTTTTTTTATATATTTTGTGTATAGCTTTCATTGAAATTTTTTTTATTTGAGTGATTTTAGCACAAGTTAAACTAAATTAAATTAAGAAACTTTGATTTTGCAACTTGCGGAAATGCAGTTTTTAAAAATATTTTTTTTTCAATTTTAGTTACACACAAACATGTTTTTTTTAAATCAATTTTATTTTTATTCATAAATCATGATAATCTTATACTGTATTTTATCATTTAAAACCTCAACCTGTGCAAATGTGCTTGTGCTGTTTCTCTTTAAATGCCACTGTGTCTGATATTTTCTTAAATGCCATATGCCATTCATTCATTTTTAAGTGTGACTGAAACCTCCACATACTTTTCCACATACGCTGTATCCTGGTAGCCTGAAGGACTTTATATCTGCAAACTCAGCTGAAAAAAAAACAAAAAAACCTGGAACACACACACATAGACAATTTTGCTAATGCCAGCCATCTTGATATTTAATGATTTGGTGGGTTTTTTCCATCCCCCTGAATTTGGAGGGTCAGGTCAGCTTGTTAATGAGCGTGGAAGGAAGGGGCCCACACAAATGCTTAATTTCTGTAGACCTGCGCTCTAAAGCAACCCAATTATTTCCCTTAGTGCATTGCTATATTTGTGCAACCCCAAAGTATTTTAAAATAATTCAAAAGATCCCATTAGTTCTCCAAGCTTCTCTTTTCACAAAATGGTGCAGATTTGTAATACCCGTCTTCACTGTCAGAAGAAAAGAAATGTTTTTGGCAGGCAGTACTGAATGTGGATCAAGGGTCAAACTAAGAAATATGAACACCTCTGATGTACATCTTGAATGCTGAACTTTTTGAGCAAAAGCCATCTTTCCTCAAAAGACAGAGAGCATATATTATCCAGCATACATGGTCTGCATCTAGAGAAACAGAATGACAATCCAAACAGCCCAAGATGCAGATCCAATATGACAGTATGAGCCTTCTCAGTGTCCATACATCACACAAATCATGAAGATAAATGCTTTATTAGGTGCGCCTCACATCTGCAGTCATTTTAAAGGACGTCATAGCCACAGCAAGGTAAAGGAATGCAATAATGGTGAACAAAAAGACAGAAATTCGTCAGAGCACCAAGGCGGTGGTGACGGCTAAGAAGGTTCTTTGAAAAGCATGTTAATTACAAAATTCTTATGCAGCGTGCTCCTCTGAAACTTGAGTTATTGACTCTTTATGTATGAATCTGTTTTGTGTAGTTTCAAGCTGAGGATTTTTTTTTATTTATTTTTTTATTGCTTCTTCATGGCTCAGACTTGAAGTTCTCAGTTGGGTATCATTTAGGTGTTGCCAATGTTTCTGCTCTATAAAAATAGCCACAGATGAGACTGTTGTTAAGCACAGAGCTGTAAAGTTCATGCAACATAGTTAATATAATTTGTTTTTGGAATAATTGCATGAAAAACATTTGACTATGATTTTCGATTGCAGACTTTGGTATCTTGGCAAAATCTGAGCATGTTAGACATTGTTGACATCTCTTTTGAAAATCTAAAGGAGATATATGTCAGGTTACTGAGGTCTTTTTTTGTAGGAGAAAAATCTGAACGTACAGTAAGCTCCATTTAATCTCACTGTAGAAAGAATCAAGATATTAAAGAGACCTTAATTGTGATTCTTCTTTCATAAAAGAATCTACAAGGTAATCTATACATATTTATTCATTTTGTGAATTAGCTTTAATTAGTTTTTTAATTGTGCATTTTATTTATTTATATAAAAAAATCTATTTAGATTGCAATTATTTTTATTTCTTTGTAGTTTTAGTAACTTTAGTATTTGAACTTAAATGTATTTATTCCATTTTTTTTGGTAAAGGTTCCAAGTTAAAGGTTTCATCTAATTATTACATTTTGTTTCTGCTTTATTTCAATTAGCAAAATAAATAAATAAATACAAAAAAAAGCTTTTTAATAATTGTTTTAATAGTTGTAGTTAACAATAACAACTGAATCCTACCGTACTAGGTAAGACTTTTTCATTTTATGTATCTTTTTTTTTGCTGTCAATTTTCATAGAACCCTTATAAATAAGTAAACAAGCAAGATGTTTTTAGCACAGAAATCTTCTAATAAATACACAAAAACATTACAAAGCTGTTATCTTAAGTTCTCTACTATTAAAATCTTCAACTTATGACTTATTTCCAAGTTGAATAGTACTTCAGCTTATATAGAGCAGCTAGCGTAGCTTATCATTATGCTTGACATTGCCTGTCAGAGTCATACGTTATATTGTACATAACATAACCAGCATACCAAATGAGAAGCCTGCAAAAATAACACTAATAAGGAAATCATTAAATACTACTCCATTGACCTTTTAAAATGCTGGCTTCTCAACTTCTTTTCCTAAATCCCCAGGTTATTGACTCGGCCGCTTCCTAAACGTTACTTGTAAAAGTGCGGTGGGATAGATTTTATAGCACCCGCCTTCTCCTAACCTTGCCAGGAGGGCCTGACAGGTGCTGAGCATTAACGATCTTCAGAAAGGGATCCAGAGACATTATGCTTCTTGTCACCCAGCTTGTGGGCCACTCACCCCGCCCTGGGCTCGGCTAGCTCATATATTGCTCTCTCTACTTCCTTCCTCTTTTGACTTCTGTCCTTTTTTTTTCCAGCCGTAACAGTCCACAGCATCAATATGCATAGACCATGAAAGCATATGAACCACATGTCATAGTCAATCAGTAACTAAGCACTCTAAGATGATAAAGGATGGGAAAGAGCACAGTGCAGATTGTTGAGTCATCGTATGTAACTGTCGCAGTTGATAGATGCTGTTATTTAAGGGGTTAAATGGGTTTGATTTTGAAATGGGAAGTGGCGGTTGACCCTAATTGCATGCATCGGCTTGATGCCACCTTCTTACGTGTCTTCTCAGCACCGGAGTCCCATATATCAGAGAGATCTCAGCGTATGCTCCTCTGAGAAGGAGGTTATTATAGCCCTGTATAAATCACTACAGCCATCATTGCGGTATTATGCCGCAGATGAGAACATCAGCTGTTTCCTAGAACATCCAAATCTGTGGGTAACTGCTGTGATAGTGCTGTGGGTAAACGTTTGTTGGTTTTTGCTGTGGCCTAATATTGCAAATATTTTGATTTTAAGGACTGTGAGATGTAACCGAGATAAATGGTGATAGATTGTTTCATTGGAAAATGTTAGTATGCTTGCAATGATGTTGAAGTTGGCCTTACAACTCAATGGCATTGCTAGTGCATTCTGGGTGATCACTACGGTATTTCGATGCAGTTGTTTAGGTTTTGTGAATGGTTGTTAGGGTGTTGCCAGGCATTGAGATAGAACATCAAGTCTCTGTGATGATCTCTAGATGGGATGACCTCATCCCGGGATTTTGCATCTGTCCCTGTTTTAGCATCTGCTGAGTAAAATCGGTCTGTCTAATGCTTTGGAAAATATTGGCGATATCCTTTAATAATTTGTACTATTTAAGGTATCATTCACATGCAAAAATCTTGTTTTCCAGTAAAAATATCCTTAATAAAATCATTTTACCTGAGAAGCAAAATTGCATAAGATATACAGTATATATTATTTTTTATATATATATATATTTTTATTAATACATTTTAGGTTAATAAATACTTATATTTTTTAAGTATTTTAAGTTATAGCCTACATCTAACCTGATCTCACAGGAAAATGTTACTAGTTTACGAGGTGGTGATTTTGTGTGAATTCGTACAATGTGAATCATACGAAAAACGAAGGTCAACCACTAAATATAACTGTCAGATCATAAGCAGATCATATAAAAACGTAGATAGTAGTACCATACTGTGATGCCGTGTCCCGGAGCGATGAGACAAAAACATTAAAACCCATTATAAATGAGGCATTTGTTGCATCCAGTGGGAACATAATTACGGATTATAATGACTGTCTTTTTACGTGTTGCGTTGCATCGCGCCGTGTAAAAACATAAA
The DNA here is from genome assembly GCF_001515645.1 of Sinocyclocheilus grahami. Lineage (NCBI taxonomy): Eukaryota > Metazoa > Chordata > Actinopteri > Cypriniformes > Cyprinidae > Sinocyclocheilus > Sinocyclocheilus grahami. The sequence goes on from NW_015505240.1 coordinate 596,797, forward strand.
ACCATGTCTGCATTTGTGATCGGAGAAATGACAAACAACAAGCACTACTCTACACTGCTCAAAACTCGTGTTTGAATCATCAGTGGCAAATCCTTTAAATATGAAAACGTACTTACAGACTGTGACAGCCGGCATTGTAGCCTACTCTCCCAGGATCAGGAAACAGTCCTCCATAAAATGAACTGGACACATCTGAATATTTGGGTTGAACTGTTCTGGAACGGTGTTGTAAATTCAACTTAACAACTGATTTCTAGTCGTGTCTTCTTTTGGAAGGCCAAACAAAGTATTTTCGCTTTCGCAACGAAATACACAGCGTCTTCACAACATGGTGGTGGCGGTGGCAGCAACAATAAAGTTACGCCTTCTTTCTTTGCGTGAACATTTGTGCGCCGTTATGCAAATATTCCCACATTGTGACGTAGACATGTGGGGGCATGTTTAAACAAGACGTTTTAGGAGGGCGTGGACCAGTCTTAACTTTTATAAAGAATATCTCTTTGGGTTTGAGACTTTAGTCTTTGCAACTTTAGGGATCTTATTTATTCATTAACCATCTTGTAACACTCCAAAGAGAAAGAAAAACTTGAAATCGTATCATATGACCCCTTTAATTTTCATTCCACACTGTGCTGTATTATTAAACAAAGCCATTTGACCTTTTAACCAGCTGATATTGTCTGTCTGCAAGCAGTCATAAGGGTTAATAACCGTGGTGTAATGTGAGGCTGGGGATCAGGATGGAAGCTGACCAGCTTTGATTCTCTTTCATCTTAAATGGCTCTTTTGATAATTAAAGGTCTGGGTGTTCTTCTTTCCCACGATTTTTGGCGTTACGGTTTCTGTCTGGATGTCAGGTTGACTATTTTGCTAATGATGCCAATTAAAAGAAAATATAGCAAATCTCAAGGATTAGCATTCTGCAGGGAGGGAAAGCGGGCCTTGACTTTGGTGTCATCCTGCCTGTCGTATCAAAGCACAAAACAGAGGCCCACTGTCGTCAGGAATGCCACATGCTAATTAAGAGCAGATACATTCACAGGTTAAGTACTGAGGGGACTTGGAAACATAATCAACTGGAATACATTATAAACTCGCAGTGATCAAACACCTCTAATGTGTTCCCCAAGCGAACGTGTCTAACAAAGGAGCCTTTCCAGACTCTAGCCCGACTCCCTTGAGTTCAAACATTGCCATAGAGACCAAATGTTCCGAGATTGCCATAGCGACCTACTTCCCACTGGTTGAGGGTAGTACTCAGGACATCATCAGCGACACTGCTGTAATCATCACCGCTGCAGACATATCCTTGTGATGGTCGTGTTCGCAATTACCCAGCAGAATGTCATCAACGCAGCCCAGGGCTTGGCCCGAGGACAACCCAAGTTCAATGGCACGCATTTAACGGCCATCAGCATTGCAGCACACTTTGAGCTTGTGATGCTTTGGGGAAAAAAACCCTGGCGTAATGATTCCGTGAGGGTTTTAGGGGCTGCTTTGTGTGTGAGCTGTATACAGGGCAGAAGACATGGTTATGTATTGTTAGAAATGCTCCATATTGTACAAACGGGGCAGGTGTTCTTCCACTAGGGGGCACAGTCTCACTCTGGGGAAATTCTTCCAACAGTCCCATCTGATTACTTTGTACAATGGAGAAAAATATACTTGATGGATCTTCCATTTATATGACTTCCATCTGTCAAATCAGTTCACAAATAGGCACTAATGGAGCATACGATATGATTAAATTTTTTATTTTTTTGGTTTGTACCAAAGGCAAAGCGAAGAGATTCATTTTATCATGCAATACTGCGCCAAGCAACTCATTTAATTTTGGGTTTTGCTTGCCTTCAACCAGCATAAACACTTGCTTTGACACCATCACTGCTAGCCTGATATCCAAAACTAAATTCTGAGCTTATCCACTTACATAAACAGAATATGGCTTGTGTCCTTTTTTAAAATCATAATCACACATCACAATAGTGCCTGAATCAAGAGTGAAACTTTATTCGTTTTACACCAAAACTAGACTATCTTAAAAAAATAAATACATAAATAAACATACACACTACCAGTCAAAAGTTTGGAATAATTCCAATTCATATATAACATTTATATGTAAATATATTTGAATGAAGGCTTTTATGCTCACCGAGGCTCCATTTATTTGATCAATAAAACAGTAGAAACCGAAATACTGTGAAATATTATTCCAGTTTAAAATAACTGGTTATTATTTTCATATATTTTAAAAAGGTAATTTATTCCTGTGATGGCAAAGATAGATTTTCATTATTTAGAAAAAAATTAAAGGACACATTAAATTGATTAATCTTGACAGTTAAGACATATAATGTTACAATATTTTTTCAAATAAATGCTGTTCATTGAACTTTATATTTATCAAAGAATTCTGAAAAAGATGTATCTTGGTTTCCACAAAAATACTATATGCTAACTATATGCATGACAATTATTAAATATTAATATTATTATTTATGACTTTTTTCCCCCAAACTAGTGCAGTTCTAGGGCAAAGAATAAAAGGTGGGATTCCATTCCTACAGCAGCCATATTGAGCATTGCAGTTTCTCTCATTAGTTTTTATACAAGTGGTCCGTCTCCTCCTTATACTGTCTCTGCTGACACGAGAATCATGGCCCGATTCTGTAGAATTCGTTTTAGCCTATGATATTAGCATATGGCGAGAGCGAGCTTTCCTCGGGATATTGGGATATTGGACTGACATTAGCTGATCAGGAGAGATCGGAGCAGTGACTAGCAGAGATGACTGGTTAGACGGCACCGGCTGCCAAGCTCAGGGCACTAGGGACCACGACGAATGAAAGTCATCTAATCCTGGAGAAGAATATAGGAAAGCATGGAACAGCCCGAGGGCCTGACAGCCACTCTATCTGTCTGTTTCCATCTCATTCTCTAATTTCCTTCCTTTCTCTAGGTTTCTGTTTCTCAAACTGGTTCTTGTTCGCTCTCATATTTGCTGGCTTTCTTTTTATGAGTCTAACTCTGAGTCTGACTTCTGACTACATTTCTTCCTCACATCCTGTACATCACCGTAGTCTCAGCTCTCCGCCTGATGGCACCCATCACTATCGGCCCCCTGACCCAGTGAAATTAGGGGCACTGAGGGAGATGAGTTTGGTTTGAGCAGTAGACCAGGGTTAGGGGACACCAAAGCTACCCGACAGGTTACTGTCTCATGGAGGTAAATCCTTTGCCGTGATATTTATCTTGACTTTGGGAAGCAGATTAAAATTGAGGATACTGTTTTATGATGCCTGAGCTGAATTGTGTTATGCCAAGCTAGCAGACAGCAGTGTCAAAGGGCAAATAGCAAAAAAAGTGGAAAGTGTTTGCCTACTACAATTCTTTGGTTATGTGTGTATTGAAAAAGTGGCATTCATTAAAAAAATTTTTTTTACATTTCTAAAGAATATTTATAAGAAATGAATATAATTTTATATAATTCATATATCCAAAATCTATACTTATGTCTACGCAGTCTAAACCACAAAATATGCCACAAAAATGTGAATATGAATGTCTTTGCATTTATATAATGAATTATTATAAAGTAGTATTTATAGTGAATTTTTAATGTAAATATTTAATCCATTTTAAGTGTGACTTCAGTGTACAACAGTGTCCAAACATTTCTATCTATCTGTCTGTCTGTCTGTCTGTCTAGTATATCTATTTATCTATCTAGTATATCTATATTAGGGCTGTCAAATGATTAATCGCATACAAAATTAATGTTTGTTTACACAATATATATGTGTGTACTGTGTGTATTTATAATGTGCATATATAAATACATACACACACACATATACA
>NW_015505240.1:600667-624847 GCF_001515645.1 Sinocyclocheilus grahami
ATATATATATATATATATATATATATATATATATATATATTACAAATATTTATGTGTGTGTGTGTGTGTGTGTGTATATATATGTATATATATGATTAGATATCAATATTTTATATATAAATATGACATATTTTCCTTAAATATATACATGCATGTCTGTGTATTTATTTATATATAATAAATATACACCGTGTGGTCCCAAAAAGTTTACTTAAGCCACACACACAATTGTATGAATGTCTTTGCATTATATAACAAAATATTTAAAGAAATTAAAAAATAAACATTTTGTGTTTTAATATTTTTGTTATATAATACAGACATTCATACAAGTAATATTAATTATTAAAGAAATATAACACTTTTTTTTTTTTTTTTTTTAAATGTGGCTAAATATTTTTGGGGCCTCCTAGAAGCAAATATAGATGACAATTTACAGCGAGGTTTCATTTGTTAATGTTAGTTGACTACTTTTGTTAGCATGAACTATAGCAATGAAAAATATTTCTAAAATATGTACTAATGCATGGTTTGATACAATAGATGTAGAGATACAAGTACAATTGAATGCCACAAAAAATGTAATATGAATGTCTTTGCGTTTATATAATGAAATATTATAAAGTAGTATTTATATTGAATTTTTCATGTAAATATTTTAATATTTAATTATATTTTACAAATAATATGACATCACTGCTGTGTGTATGCACTTGGATGGGTTAAATGCAGAGCACAAATTCCAAGTATGAGACACCATACTTGGCCACATGTCACTTCACTTTCACAATTGTAGATTTATTTATAGAGGTAGATATAGATATGCACATTGTTATATAGACATATAATGTGAGAACAAAAGAGCATGTGTTGAATCTCTCAGTGGGAGTGAGAGTGAAAATCTGAGGCCGTGTAAAGCCTTTACAGGCTTTCAGTGCAGTGGGAGAGCGACTGGCCAGATGATGTTATAGCAGATTGAAGTGGCAGCAGCCTTCACCCTGGGCTTTTTATCACGCCATCAAATCTCAGATCCGACACCCTGTGGCCACCCCAGTCTACACACAGACACAGATAGGCCTCTAGTCGGCACTTTTGCCCGCAGCAAGCCTCATAATGTCACCCTGACATTGTCAGAGTACAGCTTGTTTCATTGTGGCAAGACATTTGGAGAAATATTTACTCTCTCTTCTCCAGATCATATTTCCTGAATACACTGTCACAATGATATTTTTGAGTCTGTCACACTAGGCGCTAGAGCAGATTGTGTAAACTAAGCCATGCAGTTGTGCATCTACACTTAAAAAAAATAATGGTTCCAAAAGTAGGTTTTCACAGCGATGCCAGTGAAGAACCTTTTTGGTTTCCATTAAAGAACCTTTCCTTAAAATAAATTATTTTTAATAGAGCATTTTAATAATCTAAAAAAAAAACCTTTTGTGTAATGGAATGGATGTTAAATGTTCTTCATAGAACCACAGATGGCAATAAAGAACCTTCATTTTTAAGACTGTATGATGGAATACATGAATGTAAACTGTAATGCCTTGTCTTACATATTTAACCTTTGACATTTTCTTGTATTTTAACCTAAAGCCGGCATTAACAGCCAATGTAACTTTCAGAATGTGACATATTTTTAGAGTGAAACAGGATATTTAGCCAAAAAAAATTAGATGGGGTTTTATCTATTGGGATTTGAGCACACAAAGCTATTGTATGGCTTCATAAGATTTAGAATATAATATAAAAGTCATATGCATTACTTTAATGCTAAATTTAATTGATTTTAATGTTAAAAGAAAAACTTGTTAAACTTATTAATTGGTTCATGGTGTATTGCCCTACTATATACGGTGGAAATGTAATTTTACAGTAAAAATACTGTTAAATTTACAGTTTTTGTAAAAGGGGTTGGGGGGGGAGTCATCTTATAATTTACAGCATAAACTGAAATTGATAGAATTCCTTTTGTGACACGTCACATGTGATGGCTTTTGATTTGAATAACTGTTTTATCGTAGTTTTTTTCTTATTATTTGTACATTATGGTTTTATGTTACACCTTAAATTTTGTTAAATTAACAAAAAAGTTATTAAATTAATGTTTATTGCATTATTTTAGTGTCATGAGTTACCATGATGGTCTTTTGTATTTGTGTGTGTATGACACCTTTTTTTTTTGTGGTACTTTTGTGTCTTTTTTGAAAGCCTCAGGGCCACAAGGTTTAATAATTGATGACGTTTGAGCAGAATTCTTATTTTGGGGTGTGTACTACCCCTTTAAATCTAAAGGCCTGTTTTTCTTCTCCATGATAAGGAGGATGTAGAGTGAGTGGATGGTGGAAATATAGGAAAGGCTGTGGGGCAACTGTGTCTGTAATATGACCGAGGTAACAGTGTGTGTGTGTGTGTGTGTGTGTGTGTGTGCAATGGAAATAGAAGTGTGTGTGAAAGTGTGTGGAGATCTCCACCTTCTTCTGATAGGGGATGTGACGGAGTGGGGCAAAGAGGCGACTGACAGGGACACCCTCAGGGCATTTCATTACGAAAAGTGTCTGTCCAGATGATGGGAAAAGGATTATCCTCTAAACAGGATTTACTTGAGAGGATAATTCATTGGCTGAACTCTCAGAGGGGAAGTGCTGTATAGGTTAAGGTTACAATATCGCTTCATTCACAGCTCTGCCATCTCAAGAGTGTGTTTGTGTATGAGTGAGTGGGTGGGTGTGGGTGTGTGCGCGACTGGGAATTCGTGCTTGGGTGCTAGCTGGGTGCACAACTTAGAAACTGTGTACTCATGAACCATTTTAAGAAAGCTTTCTTAGTGTCTGTGGAAAACAGTGCCACGGGGAACATTCTCTCAAAACCTCAAAAGAAAATAATTTAAGAAACATCCTGTTAGATTTGAAAGAGGCAGAGATAAAAAGAGAAATGGGGAGGTGTGACAAAGACAGTGTTTAGAACATGCGTAAAAGCAGAAACAGCTGCGGTATGAAAGGAAAAAATATCAAAATGTGAGCTCATTTGCCTCGAGGCCTACAGGCACTTGATAAAGCAGTGATGGATATACAAGCAGTGTCAGGGCGATTTGCATTTAACAAACTGATGCTTCCCAGCCTGTCATGTAATAGTTATGACCAAGTAGATTGTGGTGTTCTCCTGGTTTTAATGCTTTAATGTGACATCAGGTTGCTGGTGGAGGAGTGACAGGGAAGGATCAAGGAGGTCTGTTGTATCTGGAGAAAGTTATCCGTTAATGTTCCCTTTCATATGGAGACGGACGCCCTGGAAGTATGGGATTTGAAGTATGCCATCTTTGCTCATGTAAATGTGACTAATCACTCTAACCGCAGGAAAATAATGTCATGCCAGTGCTGATGGCACCACAAGAACACACACAAACCTATCACTGTTGACTTTGCTGAGCTGTTAGGGATGCACAAATATCAGTACCATATTGGTTATTGGCAAAGATAAGAGTTTTTAAAAATGTTTTATCCATATCAGTCAGTATTGGATATTTAGTAGTACATGCTAATTTCCCTGCCATCACTTACTGCTCACATAATGTTAATTTTGTAAAATAATTTAATAACTCTGTTAAATGTATTCTTACATCATAATGTTGTGATGCCTAAAATTCATATGGGACTTTTTAGTGTTTTATTTTTATTGTATTTAGACAAAGTATTTCATTTTAATACTTTCTATTTATCCATTATTTGTTATGAAAATAATTATTCATTTAACGTGAAATTATATAAAATATTTATTTTTCTTTCTTTCTTTCTTTCTTTCTTTCTTTCTTTCTTTCTTTCTTTCTTAATTAAGGGGATAGTTCACCCAAAAAATTAGAAATTTAAAAATTTAAATTCTGTCATGATTTGCTCATGTTGCTCCAAACCCATAAATCTCTTTGGATAATCTTTGAAACACAAATTAAGATTATTTTCATGAAACTTCCCCGTTTACCATATGCGATGCTCTCTATGTATGCGTGTTTGTATGAGTAAAAACCTAAATAAAATTTCTTCATATAAAGTTATTGTATCTTTACAATACTTGAATTTAGCTTGAATTTAATTATTTATTTTATGACACCACATTTTTTTGGATCTAAGTTTAGGTTGTCGAGACAGAAACCTCTCACTACTATGGATGGATAGAAACTCTCACGTTTGAAAAATATTCTTAATTTGTGTTCTGAAGACTAACCAACGTCTTATGGGTTTGAAATGACATGAGTGTGAATAAATGTTGGCAGAATTAAAAACATGTTTGACGAACTAAGTGTTTAATATACATTCCTTATTGATTCCAATTCACAGGCTCTCATTTTGATTCTGATTTAATTCCATTTCATTCAGCTAGAATTTTTATATTTTTGCATCCCTTTGAACTGTGGCATTAGTACATTTTAATGCTTTTAAAAACTCTCCAAAATGAATAAGGCACTGAAAAACATCTTCTATAATATAGTGAAATATATATTGTATATTGCTTGCAAAAATGCTTCACAGCTAGCTTTGATTGACTGCCAATGGGGAAAGATGCTTTTTGGTCCAGATGGTGTAGTTAGCAAAGGCTAACAGGGCCATGCTAATCAGCCAAACCTTGACCCCTATGGGACTGATGATGATAGCAAATCCCACTCGATACTCTTGCTGTAATCCCTGACTAGACACTTCGCGCTTTTGTAATTCTCCATTTTTTCCATCGAGCTTTAGTCTGCGGTCGGTGCCAGTATCATAAGTCTCTGCCACCCCTGCTTCAACATTTCAGACCACCGGCCAGGGCCAAACCCTTTCTAATCACCACCATCGTGAATAACAAATCCCATGCTTGATGGCAGAACATTCCTCTCTTTTATTTTCCAATGTGTGCGAAGAATGAGTCGAGAATCTTACGCTAAAAGGCCACTGATTGGGGTGCCGCAGTCTGTAATTTGCAATTAACGAACAGGTCGGGGATTTGATTCGGGTCAAGGTCCTCATTTGAATACATTTTGTTCCCCCATAGAAATTCCAAATGTGTGTGTGTGGCAGCAGCCTCCAATGTCTATTTACCCACAATCTGGCAACACAGGCCCTCTCTCAGCATGGGCCAATCAGCCGTTGCCCTGCATTTTCTTCAATATAGTGGCTTTCATTTGGAACTGGCCCTTAATGAATACAGGAACCTGAGCAGTGATTGAGATTGCTACTTGATGGTAAGCTTGTTAGGGCTGTGAAATTTCAAGCACCACCTCTGGCATTGTAATTGTGGTTGTTTCTCACAGTCGCTTGACGGGTCTGTTATGTTCTGGGCAAATGCTCAGAATGCAATGTGGGGGACAAGAAGAGAATTACTAGAGAAGTTTTTGAATGCATATTTTAGCAGAAACTGTATGGATGCTAATGGATGCCAAGGTGGCACGGTCATTCAAAGTCAACATGAAATCAAAATCTTGTTTACTTTCTAAATACACATTCCTAGTTGATTCCAATGCAAAAGTTCAGTTCTCATTGTGATTTGATTCAGTTTCATTTGTGGATATTTCAGTTATAGTGTCAATTTTGTTTATGAAAGAAATTCTCATTCATCTCAAAAGCTATATTAACGTCCACACCAACGGACAATAACATTCTGTTTATTATAAGCGCATGCTGCAGTTATTTTGTCTGCAACTTTAAATGCTCAAGGCTTTTAAAGTCGGGTGGTTTCATTCATCAGCTGGAAAAAGTCGTTCTGAAAGTGATTCCAACCAAATAATTTCTCTGTGTCGTAATTGCTGTACCTTTGGTATGGACTACCCTGTTCTTTCAAATATACAATAATTTTTAAACCTTCATCATTATAGTTACAATCCCAAAAGAGAGTTCATGAGTCTTTCCAATGATTCATGTATCAGTTCATAAGAGTAATTTATTTAATAATGGATTGTACTGGTCACACTGTATGTTTTTGTCTAAAAAGAGCCATTTCAAAACCGTCATTTGTTTCAGATTCAGACTACATTACTCACGCTGTTGTTTCGTGCAGCCTGCAATGCAAAATAAATCAAGAACACCATTTCAAGTTGATTTTAAATGTTTCTGCTGGCAATTACCCACATTTGACCCTGAGATCTTCTAATCCTGAAGTCTAGTTAGATGTTTGAAATGGTTGTCCTCTGTGGTTAACAAGGACTTGGCACAGATGATCACCTGTTTGCTCAAGAACTACCCAAGAAGAACCCTGTCTCACCAGCATACCCTGAGACCAGACCTCCTTCCCTCCCTCCTCAGAAGTAGGGCAGGTAGTGTCCATAAAGGCCAGAGCTCAGTGGATTCTTCCCTGTTCGGCTCCAGTGTGTTGAGGCATGTGTCCCTGCCCTCCGAGTCCCAGCACAGCTCTTGTTTGCTTAGGGCCTTGCTCGGACACAAGGATGCAGATGGCGCAAAGAGCAGCCCTGGAGTGCCTTTCAACACGCTCTCGCAGAGTGCTGGGTCATGTTCTCTCACTGAGTACAAGACAGGAAATCCATTTAATTACCTGTGAAGCAGAAGACTGAGTGTGGGGGGTTGACAGGGAAGGACTGTGTTCCAGGGAGGGAGCTCTACCCCGCAAGACCCGCCTGTTCTTCTTTCTTTGCCCCTCTCGCCCTCTTCGTCTGACTTTTCCTTTTGCCGTTAGCACTCGCTGTCCTTCCCTCAGTCCTCTCGGCCCATCTCCCTTTCATTTTCTTCCTTTCTTTGCTTACTGCTTCTTCTTTCATGACCTTCGTCGCTCCTCTCTTTGTCCTCCGGTCTCTCTCTCTCTCACCCTCCACCATTTGTGTCATACTTTCTCTCTTATGTGAAGCTTCATTTTCAGTCAGACCTTGCCTCTCACTTTTTTTCACTCTTCTCTCAGAGCCTTACCTGTGTTTTTTTCCCCCCACATTCATCTGTCCTTTTTCTTTTTGCTTGGAGAACAGAGGTCAGAAAGTTCCACATCAAGATGGCAGCCAGCTTCATATTTTTGCTGCTCAGTAGAGACACTGGAAATTAATGATGTTAATGTATTTATTAATTTATTTAGGTATTTTTTTAGTAAATTCAGGTGTCAAAATCTGATAATTTTTTTGAGTTGAGTAAAAAAACTGAAATAATAATAATAGTACTAATAATAATAGAATTAGGGCTTGGAAAAAAATATGCCTTAATTTATTTGATCTATTTGTTTTATTAAATCTATTTGTTTAAAGTGTGGAAAATAATTATTGCAGCATTATTTTTTTCCACTTCCTGTGGTTAGCGCCATGTTCATTCTAATGATGTACCCTTCATCCTCCGTTTCACATTTAACAACATTAATCATAGTTAATCACCAAAAAAAAAACAACAACAAATGTGTGATTAATTGGTTCATTTTTATTTGATTCACAGCCCTATTTAAAATGATGTGTGTGTGTGTGTTTTATCATTTAAATAATTTGCTAATAATATATTTGGTATTGGCAAATTTTGTATTAGTTAAAAAGAAAACAAAATAAAAGCATTTCATTGGTAATCTGAGAATTTAATTGGTTGGCTGTATCTGCCAGTCAGTTGTAGCATCTGGACCAATCAAACACACACTTTTTCATTTGATTTAACAAATCAGTTATTCATTAGATTAACAAGTCGTCACAGACCCCTCATCCAATAAACTGGATGCCAGGATGTCTGCAACGACACCAGGCCCCCCTGGTCCCCATGGCACCTCTGCTAGACCAGATCCATTTACGACCTAATGGCATGTTGAGAATTTCCCCTTGCACTACATTTTCCATAGGAAATCCACAATGCACTGGAGAAATGGACTTTTCTACTAATTAATTCATAGGAAAACCTTTCTTTGATTGAACAATCATATCCTTCAGGTCATGGTGTATGTTGTCTTTGATATTTTTAGACTATTCTATGCATGCTTATGATGGAACCCATTCCTGTCATTTTGCCATATGTAATCCTACCATGTTTAGTATCTATGAATTCGCCTTCTGATGATCTAAACGAGCGTGTATATTATATGTTGGTACATAGGCAATATATTAGTGTCCTGAGAATCTGTAGTAATTCCGATTCAAGTTCCATATGCAAATTACCATGCTTCCACACAAAGAGTCATAAAACTCCCCAGTATCTCAAAACTCCCACTTGGGATACCGACCTTTATCATTGGACAAGCCCATCTTGAGAGGCGGGGATCTTCTCCGACCTTAAAGGCATCACATCATGTGACCCACCCAGAGTCGGTGGTTTGTTTGAATTCTGAGAAGATGTGAGGTACAATGCTCCAGGACATCCTAAGCTCGTGCCAGGCTTCGGCCTTGACTTTTCCATTCACCAAGATTCTCTGACTCAAAACTGGTTATTTTTCATCAACCAACTTCAGCAAAGATCAACTTGAACCTTTGGACTGCATCAAGCCTTTCTTTCAGACAGACGAGACGTGCAAGTATTCAAACTTAGTCTTATTAATTGATACATTAGGTATCATTTGCACCTTTTTACAAAGGTGTGTTTGAACTAAGAATCTGATGTTTCCTTCAGGTATAAATCTGCTGAATATCAAATGGTACCATAGTTTCATCTTCTTATTTCTCTTATCTTTACTACAGTGTGTATGCGTGTGTGTGTATGTTAGACCAGTTTAAGTGATTATGTAGTATGTTGGACTAGTTTAAGTGTTTATGTAGTTAATAAAGTCTTGTATCACACTTGACGTTGTTCATTGTTTGCTCATAACTGGAGTCACTTAATCATGCAGATGTATGCTACAAGCTCTTTGTAGAATTGTACAGTAAGAAAGTTATTTCCCTTAACCAGGAAATTAACGCTCTTAGAATTGACAGACAGTTGACCCTGAGAGGTCAGCTATATATCTACAGCGGATCTAAATATTTATAATTAATTATAACTAGTTATGTTTAATTATTCATATTTCCCCATGAGCTGATTTGCTACACAGTGCACACAGATTTTATTTATTTATGTTTAGCTATGAGGATGTGTTCTTTGAGACTGCAAGCATCTATTACTGCTGACTTGACGTGCATGCATGCTTTGCTCACTTGTTGGTTTAAAAGCAACATGGCAGCCAGTGGGCCACGGCACACATGTTTGGCCCCGGTCTGCCGTAAAATGGTTTTCATGTCTTCATCCGTGTGTTCAGTGTGACTCTCCTGGTAATAGAAGTGGAATGGCAGCAGCAGGTCTGTCCTCACCGGGGGATGAGCTGTCATGTTTGAGGAAAGTTTGGCTTGGAGCTGCACCACAACAGCCGCCATGCTGCTAGATACGCCAGGTACTAAATTCACTAAACTTCCATCAATAGACATAGAAATGACCAGGACGGCAGGGTTTTAGGTGGGGAAGTGATTGTGTAATATTGCAAATTTGCCTATAAGTGAAAAATAATTAGAAAAAACAAACAGAATCCATTGCTGTTAAATTCAAGAGGCACGTGACGTATCCATAAACAGATGCTGAATTTTATGCACAAAGCAAATGACTGAAGGCCCTGAGGCATTCGGAATAACAGAAATCTTGGCTGATTTGGGAGGCCAGGTTTTGATGAGCATGAATAGTCGAGAGCTTGGAAGCGCTTCACTGCTCCCTAGCAGTACATTAGCAGACTGGGGGCTAACATTAGTTCTGTATGGAGGAGGAAAAAGAAACCGTGAAAAGTTTTCTGATAGCCCTAAGAGGTGTGCTCGAAGCAAAACTAGCCTACCAAATTAGATCAACTGCTTTGTATTGAAATTCTGAGAGTAAAACAGCTAATTGTATTTACTTATTTAGCATAGTATGCTCAGTAAACCAGGCCAAGAGACATCTGTTAGTAATTCATGAATATTTCAAAACCAGTGTTTACTTGAAAGAGCTATTGAAAAACTATATGGAGTGAGGAAATGAACACAAGAAACTGTGTCATATTTATGGGAGGGAAAGAGAAGCAAATGCTAAATCTGTATCTGTTTAGATCACAACCTGGCACACATTCATTGCTGTGATATCTGTGGATGAAAGTATCATATTCTATAAAAGTACCATATTTGTGTATAAACATCTTGATAATGCCTCCGAATTTAAAATTGATAAAACAAGCCTAAAGTGGTTAGCTGGCTAGGCTGGTCTGCTGGATTTTGCCACTTGGTTGCCTAACATGTAAACACAATATTGTATTGTATTGCATATTTACATACATTTTACCTCTGGGTTGCTATTCTGTATTTCACATTTCACTTCCTGGATATGTCATATCACTACCACATTGGAAAGGTCCATATTTTGGGTTATGCACATCAGAAGTAGTCAACCTTTTATTTAGGTTGCTTACACATTGAACAGACATACTGGTAACATACACTAACATTCAAAATTTCATAATTTCATAAAAAGTGTAAAATACTATTACAATTTAATATTGAATACAGTTGTGCTGCTTAATATTTTTGTGGAAACTTTGATGCATGTTTTGTTCAGGATTTTTTCTTTGATAATTATAAGTTCAAAAGTAGAGCATCTGTGTGAAATTAAATTATTTGTAACATTATAAATCTCTTTAATGTCACTTTTGATCAGTTACGTCAATTTAATACAGCTTTGCTGTATTAATTACTTTTAAAAAAATACAGACGATTACTATGGTGCTTACAGAGGATATACATCTCTGAATCTCTCTTTTCCTCTATTTTGTTCTTTTTCACCCCACGCTGCACCCTGGGTGGGTCAGACAGTTAACGATCCATTGGGCCATGGCCTTCCCACAGGGGGGGTTCAAACACAGTTCAGAGCCCAGCTCACAATGGGGAAGGGGGAGGAGGAGGAGGAGGGGGGAGAAGAGCCACAAAACACAAATCCTGCTTAAAAATATTATAGCTTCATGATACACTGCAAAAGATTATTGCTGTTTGTGAGTAGCTTTGATCTGTTAAAATGAAACTGATAGCAGGGTCAGCATCTACACAGTTGGCGAATCGGAACTGAATTCAAATAGTACAGTTGTCATGGTCTCATTGGATTAATAGGAAATCAAAGCATTCACTTTAAGTACTGTATTCAATCAGCGTGGGTTATTGAATCCACATTTCAAAGCTCTGTGATGAAAGGCATTTAGGTTGCAACTGTAAAGAAGAGTTCTGGAAAATGTGACATCTTCCCTGATATACACTTAGCCTTCCAGCTTTGCTTACTGCTTTTTGTTGTCAATTCGTTTCAGATGTTTCCACAATGCAAAAAATGTATGAAAAGCTGGCATTCCCTTCTCAATAAATCCATTAATAAATCCCAGCGTGGGTGACAGGATGATGCCAGCACACCATTTATAAGGGCATTGTGCGGCTATATATTTATTCATTTGACCATTCATCCTAGTAGACCTATTTTTTTTATTTTATTTATGTCTACATAGGGGAATATAATTACTTCAAAGTGGCCTGACAGCACAATTTGTCCCTGATTGATCATTTACAGGGTGTTGTAAAACATTCACATTTAAGCCTACAACTATTTTACCATGTTTTACGGATTGAAGAACTCCTTTTCTGCCTCAAAAATGGCAATGACCGTAACATTATGCATTGTAGCTCCATGCTAATAGATGCTATGCACATAGGTTCTGGAACCATTTCCTCATTTTTTCGGACATGGCACTATCTTCACGAGTTCGGCAGATAACAGAGGTTCCATGATGCGCTGTAGAATGTACTAAAATGTTTTGCTAGACGTCGTATGAAATCTAATAGGCCTAGACTTTGAGAAAGTTATGTTAACATCTTGTTGCTTGTAGCATTCATCCTCAAAAGTACGAAAAACATTTGTTTCTGTTATCACTTTGTGATAAACCAGCAGGTTCTAATATACTTGAGAAAGTTACCTGTTAAGATCATTGTTTGCATGGCTGCTGCTCAGCTAGTACATTCATCCTCAGAAGTACTCAACCTGGATCTCTGCTTCATGGGCATTTAACTGACAAAAAAACTAAAATGAGACCATTACTTGATTTTCTAAACGCCATGCTAATCAACCACTCAGTTGCATCCCAGTTTGTGTACTTGTGTGCTATTCTGTACTGTTTTGTAGTATAAATACTGTGCAGTGTGTTCACTGAAAATTCCAAGAATAAGAAGTGCACTTCAGATATCCAGATACACTTACTAGGATAATTACTTCAAAGTGACTTGGCAGCACAATTTGTAGCTGATTTATTATTTACATGGTTTTGTAAAACATTCAGATTTAGGCCCACAACTATTTTACAGTAGTAATTGAAGAACCTTCTTTTTTTCACACGAATAAGGCCATGACAGTAACATTTTGCATTGTAGCACCATGCTGATAGATCTGCATGTAGGCCCTGTAACCATTTCCTCCTCATTTGTTTTTGGGACACGGCTGTACCTTCAAGGGGGGGTTCAAACACAGTTCAGAGCCCAGCTCACAATGGGGAAGGGGGAGGAGGAGGAGGAGGGGGGAGAAGAGCCACAAAACACAAATCCTGCTTAAAAATATTATAGCTTCATGATACACTGCAAAAGATTATTGCTGTTTGTGAGTAGCTTTGATCTGTTAAAATGAAACTGATAGCAGGGTCAGCATCTACACAGTTGGTGAATCGGAACTGAATTCAAATAGTACAGTTGTCATGGTCTCATTGGATTAATAGGAAATCAAAGCATTCACTTTAAGTACTGTATTCAATCAGCGTGGGTTATTGAATCCACATTTCAAAGCTCTGTGATGAAAGGCATTTAGGTTGCAACTGTAAAGAAGAGTTCTGGAAAATGTGACATCTTCCCTGATATACACTTAGCCTTCCAGCTTTGCTTACTGCTTTTTGTTGTCAATTCGTTTCAGATGTTTCCACAATGCAAAAAATGTATGAAAAGCTGGCATTCCCTTCTCAATAAATCCATTAATAAATCCCAGCGTGGGTGACAGGATGATGCCAGCACACCATTTATAAGGGCATTGTGCGGCTATATATTTATTCATTTGACCATTCATCCTAGTAGACCTATTTTTTTTATTTTATTTATGTCTACATAGGGGAATATAATTACTTCAAAGTGGCCTGACAGCACAATTTGTCCCTGATTGATCATTTACAGGGTGTTGTAAAACATTCACATTTAAGCCTACAACTATTTTACCATGTTTTACGGATTGAAGAACTCCTTTTCTGCCTCAAAAATGGCAATGACCGTAACATTATGCATTGTAGCTCCATGCTAATAGATGCTATGCACATAGGTTCTGGAACCATTTCCTCATTTTTTCGGACATGGCACTATCTTCACGAGTTCGGCAGATAACAGAGGTTCCATGATGCGCTGTAGAATGTACTAAAATGTTTTGCTAGACGTCGTATGAAATCTAATAGGCCTAGACTTTGAGAAAGTTATGTTAACATCTTGTTGCTTGTAGCATTCATCCTCAAAAGTACGAAAAACATTTGTTTCTGTTATCACTTTGTGATAAACCAGCAGGTTCTAATATACTTGAGAAAGTTACCTGTTAAGATCATTGTTTGCATGGCTGCTGCTCAGCTAGTACATTCATCCTCAGAAGTACTCAACCTGGATCTCTGCTTCATGGGCATTTAACTGACAAAAAAACTAAAATGAGACCATTACTTGATTTTCTAAACGCCATGCTAATCAACCACTCAGTTGCATCCCAGTTTGTGTACTTGTGTACTATTCTGTACTGTTTTGTAGTATAAATACTGTGCAGTGTGTTCACTGAAAATTCCAAGAATAAGAAGTGCACTTCAGATATCCAGATACACTTACTAGGATAATTACTTCAAAGTGACTTGGCAGCACAATTTGTAGCTGATTTATTATTTACATGGTTTTGTAAAACATTCAGATTTAGGCCCACAACTATTTTACAGTAGTAATTGAAGAACCTTCTTTTTTTCACACGAATAAGGCCATGACAGTAACATTTTGCATTGTAGCACCATGCTGATAGATCTGCATGTAGGCCCTGTAACCATTTCCTCCTCATTTGTTTTTGGGACACGGCTGTACCTTCACGAGCGCAGCAGATAATGGAAGTTCCTCTGCCATGTTAAATCAAGAAGCGCATTTTTCTCTCTTATTTTGATCGAATAAAAAATGAATATCGTGTTCATTTGTCCCAGGGGCAACACGTGCCACGCCTAGGCTGAAAGGCAAAGAGGCCTGGCCTCTATAAATCACCAAATGAGACTGGAGATAGTGTGCAAGGTGTTTGCGGGAGATAGAGTTTTGTAGTGAGGGTGCTGGAGCGTGAACCTAGAGGGGTGGGGGTTATGGGAGGAGGGCAGGAGGAGGGGAGACAGGCTGGGCGGCATGGAGTCTGACTCCGCTGTCCCCCACCACCTGTGTGGGGGAACGGGGTGAGTGTTGGCAGGTGGCGGGCCGCCTGTGGCAGGTGAGGAAACTGTCACCTCAAGCTGGCATCCCAGCCCTACTGAGGGCCTGCAGAGAGCGAAGAGGAGAGGCAGACGAGGAGGCTTGGGGGAAAGGTGGGTGTGCGTGCCATGTCCTCCACTACAAGCTTGCACCTGCGTCCCACTGGGATGGGATGAAGGGTGATAGCCTTGAGACCCACAGCGAAAGGCTCAGCTGGAAAGCAAGAGTTCTATCACAGATTGTTAGCTTTACTGCGAAGTGAGGTGTCGAGTTTGTCAAGCATAGCCATAAATCACAGACATATTCATAGCCTGCTCTGGTTTAGGGAAGGTGACTTTAATTGTTAGTTATTTTTTCTAAAATAGGATGTAGTTAGATGATGACTTCCTTCCATGCGGTTTTAGCAACCAGAGCGGTTTCTATTCTAGCAAAGGTGGGCAGCCATCTAACTGGAATAAAAGCAAACGGCACACTCCTGCTTTCACCCAGGCCAGAAGGAGCCATGAAGCTCATCATGTTGAAAATAATTAATATCACATTTAATAAATAGCTCCTGAGCCGCTGATGTAGTCTCACCATCTGTTACAGTATAACGTTCTCCACTTTATTAATGCGATACAGTCATTAGATGACTATGGAGATGACACAATAATGCATGGCATCGTTCAGATGCTATTTGTCTTCTCAAATTTCCAATCTGGTGCCTTTTTTTGTTGTTGTTTTTCCGATTCTCCTGTCGACTGATTAATCTGACACATTTTAGGTAAAGATTTCAGCCTGACCTTGGTGATCAAACGATTTCAAAGTGTGAGCAATTTAGAGAGAGTTTGCCCTCAACCATGTTTACACAATTTACAGATCTGCTGCATTTGTTCAAGAAAAGCTGGTCGACTAACAGCCCACTGTGACTGGGTAGTTACATCATGTTGTGGAATGTTGTATGTAATGAAATGTTTTGTTAGAAGTTAATATAATTGGAGAAAGTTATCTGTTAGCATCCTGATGCTATCCATTAGCATGGCTGTTGCTCGGCTAGCCCATTCATCCTCAGAAGTATGTAACCTTAAACTTTTCATCATGGGCATTTAGTCCTGAAAAGAAAACCGAGATATTTACTTGATCTGTAAATGCCATGTTAACCAATCACTCAGTTGTGTCCCGATTTGCATACTTCGCAACATTATTCTATGCCATTTCGTAGTATGAATAGTATGAGTAAAATGTTCACACTGAAAATTTCAACAATAAGAAGTGGACATAAAGAGTACATAGTGCATAGTTTAAGTTTGTAGTGTATAGTATGTAATTCAGGACACAACTAGTGTAGTTATAACACCAGCAGCTGCTAAAGCTAACTTGCTATTTTAAATCCTGACACAAAACCCTGTTTGAGTGAAGGGTTTGACCATTTTCTTCCTGAAATCTCTATTTGATCTTACATGAATCATTTAATATAGGCTCTTTGGTTTGAAGGCAAGAATTGATTCACAGGGTGCCTTAAAAGTCCAAAGCATGATTGGAAGTGAAACCTTGTAAATACTGTTTGGCCGATATGCCTTGTTTCCTGCTCATTGCAGTAGTTTCAATTATTTTGTATGCATGCTCGGCATGTCCGATGTCAAAAGGTATTCCCTGGCTTAAAGAACTGGATCACTGTGCCCTTTCGAAGCTATTCGTCTAATTTCCATGGACACACAGAAGTGTTTACCATGTGTAAGGAAAAAGGCATACAGCATTTGAGATGATTTCACAGCTTGTTTGCGTCATGTGTTTTCAGGCTGAAGAGGTGAAGGGTGCCAATCCATGACGCTGTGAGTGGAAAGATGGGGTGGAATGCGGAATGGACAAGATACAAGAGTAGATGAATGAGGTACTGCTGTTGAAAAGTCATTTTCTTCCTTTCCGGTCCATGAGCTGTTGTTCATGATGCACATGCATTCCCATCTGACCCGAGGTGAATCTATCTCTCTTAACCTGCAGCAGTTGAGATGGACGGTCAGTGTGGTGACTGTTGTATATCCCTCTGGAAGCCCGTGTATGTGTGGCTGGACTCAAATATCACATTAGGAAATGTCAATCAGTTCATCAGTGGCTTTGTCTCTCCTCTGAGCTTCGCTTTCCCCTACTGACTTAACGGTAAAAGGAGAAAATCTGAAATGTCTGACTGTTGGCACAGCATCAGGGGGCAATCAGTCACTTTGTGTTACGTCACGGATGGCAGGTCAAGTAGAACAGACGCAATAGCTTTACGGACTGCTGGCCAAAGTAGAGATTCAGCCATCCTTCACCTTGCTAGGAGTTGCTAAAATAAACAGTCATTCAGTTAGTCTGAATAATCAGTTGAGAATATCAAACATGGTTTTATGTAGAGTTGAGCAGCTCAACTTCATTTAGGTTTCATTGTAGTAGAGTGTTCCTTAACTGACAGAATTATTTAAGTGCTGGAATATGAAGTTTTTTTTATACATATATGAATTATTTACTAAATAATATTTGTTATTTGTGATGTAAAGTTTATTTAATCAGTGGTTCTCAACTGGCAACCCAAAATTGGCAAACAACATATACGGTTAGTTGCCTCTTATTATTTACTAATAATCATGCATAGAGAAAACTCTTCCCATATTTTGTTGATAACTTCAAAGACTGATCACAATCACAAATTCATAGGCTGGTTTGGTTAGCTTCGTAGAAGTTATTAGATTATGAAATTATTTTTAATTTTATCATCATTATTATTGTTATTAAGGACAATTGTGGTGCTTAATATCCAATTAAAATATAGATCCTATAAGCCAGCAAAGCCTGTTGAGAACCACTTTTCGAGGTACAGAAACGTCTGGTTATGCGTTTCTGGCATAATTTCTGCAATGGACACATAGATATTCTTATCGACGGAAGAGATGTAAACCTTTAGTTAACCATTAGTAATGTGTTCCTTCTAAGCTAATTAAATACCACCCTTAACATTATCTTTCAAAGTTTTACATCAGGAGATACGTGCGTAGTGCTTTAGTATATCCTGTGAGCTTTTTTTTTTTGGTAGCAAACTCTACATACAGCTCATTTCAAAGTGAATATGTAATGCCAACCATGTTAAAGATTAGCAGCCAAGCATTCAGTGTATTAAGTGATGAGCTGTTTCCATACAAAAGCAGTTTATTCAGTGCATTGAGGCATCTCCTCCAGTCCATTGACTTCCATTCAAACAGAACAGCCCCTGGTCATCATGTTGAGCATAACACCTTTTTGAGCTATAACCTTGAAGGCTTGCCCTTGGGAAGAGGCTTTGGATGAGGTTTGAAGAAGTCAGATCATGTAAACAGTGCTTCGCAGATAGTTGTGGCTCTTCATGGTTTTGTTTTACACTATTTGTCTTCTAAGCTTCTGTTGTCAGTGCATTGCTGTAAACATTGTTCCATTTTTTTTTTACGAATAGACAAGAACATATCAAAATAATTGTCTTTAGAAATTGAAAGCATGCCATGGATTCTCTCCATGTATTTGATACCAAATAACTTTCAATATTATTTTAAACACATTGTTGAACAGTTCAGAATAGGACTCTAAACCTTTTGTTTTACGTACACAGCTAAACATTCTGCTGTATTCTTTTGTAATACTATGTCATGGCAAGTTATGAGGACACTGTTAATGTTATACTACTTTCATTTTTCTAGCTCTCCAACCAAATAACTTGGTCTGAGGATTTTATTGCGAAATGCTTTGATTGAATTGGTCTGTAGTTCATACACTATAAACCCTGTAAACATCTTTACAGGTCTGCACTGTCAGCATGTTGCCAAAATTAAGTTGTAATACTCTTGCATCAACCCATAACCCATTCTGCTAATGGAGAGATTCACTGTAAAGCTCAACATTTTTAACAAGTTCTGCCGAGGCTTTAAAACAAGTGCACAAGTTCTAATTCAGAATAATTTAAAAGGATTCATGATGGCTGTTGGTCATTATTGGTTCGCTATTGGATGGCTATAATATTTTTGGTTAATGTTAATTTTCCCTGGTATGCAGCGTTGGATACATCAGCAAAAAAGAAAAGTTTCGGAGATTAGGGTCATTACATTTTGATTAAAGATTGAGATATTTTTCTTTTAAATAATGTTTACTTATAATACAAATTGTACTCTGTTACTAACGTAACCTCAGTTCCCTGAGATACGGGAACGAGTACTGCGTCTTGCGAGTACTGCGACGCTAAGGGGAAAACTCCTTTTTCTCAGAATACTGAAGCCTTTTTCAATCACGCAGTGAAACTGCACGGCCATTGGTTCATGCAGTGTATTAAAAACAAACCAATGGCTTGGCAGCAGAGCTGCATGAGCCTATGTTGGCACAGACCGCCAGAGCCCGCCAATTTGGGTGGGGCATCTGGCTATGTAAGTGTGCACTTCGTCATAGGATCCTCAGGTTACTTCGACTGAAGCGACGACCGAGTCGTGCAGCTACATAGCACGGCCAGCAATGCAGTACTCGTTCCCATATCTCAGGGAACCGAGGTTACATTAGTAACCGAGTACGTTCCCTATCGATACTTCACTCATACTGCGTCTTGCTTAAGACGCTAAGGGGAACCAGTACAATCCCGCCGTGCTATGTTAGAGGAACGACCAATGCTTGAACTTGCCTTGAGCACCAAGGGCCCAGAGGGACCAAGTAATTGTAGGGATGCCCCACGGAAAGTGATAGGGCCAAACTCACAGAGGTTGGCCCGGCGCTAAGTAATCGTTCCCAGAAAAATCGTACAGCCTCGGAACCCAGTGGGGGCCAAGAGCGTACCGAGAAGGCAAAAAGCCTGACTTAGCACTGGTTTTGCTGGAGTAAGTCCATTAAGCAGAAAGGACCCGAGCTTGTAAAGCCGGGACGTCCAGATTATAAAACCTGGTAAATGTGGATGGCGAGGCCCAGCCGGCCGCCACACAAATCTCTGCAATGGAAACTCCACTAGACCAAGCCCAGGAAGAGGCAACGCCTCTCGTAGAGTGGGCTCTTACTCCCATTGGGCATTGAAGTCCCAAAGAAGAGTATGCTAGCTTGATAGTGTCAATAATCCATTTGGAAAGTCTCTGCTTCGTGACCGGAGACCCTCTGGTGCGGTCACCGAAGCATACAAAAAGCTGATCTGATTGTCTGAACGGGGCGGAACGTTCCATGTATATCCTCAATGCCCTGACGGGGCAGAGTAGATTTAACTCTTGGTCCTGCTCCAAAGGAGGAAGTGCCAACAGAGCTATGACCTGTGCTCTGAACGGAGTCGAGAGCACTTTAGGTACGTAACCACGCCTCGGCTTCAGGACGACCCTTGAGTTGCTGGGCCCGAATTCGAGGCAGGTAGGACTCACTGAGAGCACCTGCAGATCACCCATTCGCTTTACTGATGCTAATGCCAGTAGCAGAGCGGTTTTTAGCGTCAGGGGATGGAGGTCAACAGATTGTAGTGGCTCAAAGGGAGGGCTCTTCAGAGCCCTCAACACCGTAGGCAGGTCCCATGTAGGGACGTGACGGGGCGAGGTGGGTTGAGCCTCCTAGACCCTTTCAAAAATCGAACAACTAAGTTGTTCCTGCCCACTGACTGGCCAGCTATAGGAGCATGTGAAGCTGCTATGGCTGCTACATAGACCTTGAGCGTGGAAAGGGGAACGACCCTTATCCAACAGCTCCTGCAGGAAGGACAATATCAGAGATATGTCGCAGGAAATTGGGTCTGTGCCGCGGGTCGTACACCAGGTGGAGAAGACAGACCATTTAAGAGCATAGAGCCACCTCGTAGAGGGTGCTCTAGCCTGAGATATCGTGTTTAGCACACTCTCTGGGAGGTCCGCAGGCTCCTGTCGAGAGGCCAGAGGTGCAGGGCCCACAGTTCAGGCTGGGGGTGCCATATCGTTCTGATCGCCTGAGAGAGGAGGTCTCGTCTCAGGGGAATGGACCACGGGGCTGCTATAAGCAGCTGAGACAGCTCTGCGAACCAGTGTTGGGTCCTCCAGAGCGGGGCCACCAACAGAACCCTGTGTTTCCGCTTCTTGATTTGCCTGATTACCTGTGGGATCAGGGCGATCGGGGGAAAACCTTCTGAGGGGACGTTGCTCCAGGCGCTGCAAGTGGCTGAGGAGTAAGGATCTGTGGGATACTAGCTCGTTCTCTGACTGGGAGAGGATGAGGCTCCGAAGGCAGTTGAAGAGCGGCGAAGTCAGCCGAGCAGAGAGGGGTCTTGATCTGCTGTGAGGCTTGTTCACGGCGAAGGCTTCTAGTCTCGTAGTGCGAAGATCTGTAGTCGTCGCTGAAGGAGAAGAAATCTGAGGATCCTATGGCGAAGTGCACGCTTCTATAGCCAGATGCCCTGCCCAAATTGGCGGGCTCTGGCGGGCTATGCCGCTCCGCTGCCGAGCCATTGGTTCGTTTTTAATACAAGGCACGAGCCAATGGTCGTGCAGTTTCACTGCGTGATTGAAAAATGCTTCAGTATTCAGAGATAAATTAGTTTTCCCCCTTAGCGTCTTAAGCCAGACGCAGTACGAGTGAAGTATAGATAGGTATCTATCTATCTATCTATCTATCTATCTATCTATCTATCTATCTATCTATCTATCTATCTATCTATCTATCCTTTTTTGTTTTATTTATTTTTTGATCATTTTTTACAATGCTTTTTTCTGTTCATGTTCAATTTACATGGATATGTATATGTGTGAGGCTGAACTATGCCATCTATCTATCTATCTATCTATCTATCTATCCTTTTTTGTTTTATTTATTTTTTGATCATTTTTTACAATGCTTTTTTCTGTTCATGTTCAATTTACATGGATATGTATATGTGTGAGGCTGAACTATGCCATTCTTTAGGTAGACAGCATTTGCTTTCTGCATCTCAATAAGTTGTTCCACATCATCATAAATAGATTTCATCTTGCAGATTTGCATAAGGTCAAGGCTGCAGATGATGAACTGACCAGAATGCATGGCAAACAATCTTGATTGACAGCTAGCTCCTTGTTGAGTTCACTGCTTGGCACCACAAAGACTTGTAATCATCCGACCTCTCACCTCTCCTTTCATCTGATGTTTCTGGTAATGAGAATGCATTTTAATATTGGTATACCTATCAAGCAATAGTTGCAAATACGCTCCACTCAGCATAATGCAGAATTCTCTCAGTTGCCGCCTCCCGAGTCTTCTCAGATGGTTCATTGTTGCAGCGGCATCACAATGGCGGAAATATGAGTGTGTCATAAATAAAGGCTGATGAGTCAAAACTTGGATTGTCGTCTAGTGTGACAAAAGGGTATTATTCTGTTGCAGGGGCTGGGGGAAAAAGTGGAATTATCTGGACCAGGGAAAAAGCTTCTCCGGCCATAAGACCCACATCCAAGTCTGGTTTTGCAGATAGACTTGTTCCAGCTCATGGCCTGACTGTGCTGAGCATGGAAACAGATGGAGGAAGGGAAGAGGTAGAGATAGAGCCCACAGGGGGAGAGAGAAAGAGAGAGAGAGAGCGAGCGAAAGAGAGGAGATATGACAGGAGCGGTGTGTCCATAAAGGAGAGAGAGTAGACCACTTTGGGCGGTTGGAAAATGTGTTTGCTGATGTGAACCCATGCTGGAGGGCCACACTCTTCAAAGCTACATAACATTTAACGTAATTTGGCACCAATCATGTGTAGACTGCATTATTGGGTTCCATTCTCTCTCAGACATTCACGAGGTGAATAGAAGCTTGTTAAACAGTGAAGAAGCTGGAGTTCCATCAGCATTAGACTTTAAAGAGCATTTTAAAACCACATGTTTGCAACAAAAGCCTCATAGAGCGTTTACAAGCACTCTGGAAAACACAAAAGTCATGCTTTAAAGAGTTGTCATTGAGCCCGGCAGCATTCCTCCAGAGAGCCCTTGGCATTAGTCCTGTCCTCCATGTATGGCTTCCTGAAAATATCTCTGTGCTTTTACCTAACTGGTTAAAATCTGACTAGACCTTTAGATCATTTTCTCAGTGACTTTTGATACCAAGGGAAGCCCTAACTGGCTGCAGGCCAGCCTTTAATGGACACTGGCAACTTGTTCATGTGGATCTGCCCTACTTTGATTCTTTTCCCAAAATGTTGTTGGCAAATTACCATTTCTCAAACCTGCTGAAAAGGCCAGCATATTTATGTTTTGGATGTAGTTTAAAGGGATCGTTCACCCAAAAATGTTAATTGTCTTCATTTGTTCACCCTCATATTGTTCCAAATCTTCTTCTGTGGAACACATAAGAATATATTTAAGAAAATGTCTGTGTTTTCCCAATGTTGTTCAGACCCCTTTATGGTTCTTCAAAATAACTTCTTTTGCATTCCTTAGAAAAAAAGAAAGTCATACAGGTTTGGTTCAACATGAGGCCGGGTTTTTGGGTGAGCTATCACTTCAACCAATAGGGCTTCCTTGGTCAAGTAGGTTTGACCAACTAAGTTATACTGCCCAATTGGCCCGTTTCTCATCAGTTAATGTCATGTGGGGGGTTTATTTTTTATTATAATTATTTTTTTTAAATTGCAAATTTTTTAACAGATGAGTTTTCTGAATATCTGAACTATGGCTCAAAAATGACAAAACACCATTCTGTTTGGGCATTATAATTCAAGACTTCGAAACCATATGTTCATTCTGTGACTGTTATTAATATTATTTTACAGTAATAACTGCCTTACAACAGTTTTGATGTCCGTGATTTTTAAACAGTAGTGTATCTGATGGGATCAGGGCAGACTTTCAACGATGAACAGATTCAATTTCACTCTGGTCCTTACACAAAGCTATCGACTGTCTGAGCAAAGTCACATTTCGACAACTTTAGTACTAATTTGGGCTTTTTTTCACTTTTTCATTACTTTTAATTCTATCCCCTTTTGTAGCAAGAGTATAAAAACATACATAGTAGACTATTTAATATGTGCTTGGCTGTAATGTTGACTTCATGACTAGTTTGTGGAGCACTGGGAATCCGAATTCCATCTATGTGACTAAATCTCCGATATGTGCAGTGAAAGATCTCTCTTGTAAGCCGTTCGCTCTATTCTTTTGAAGGGAGGATGCACTTCACATCTGTGCATCTTAATTTTTATCCAGCGAAGCTGAGATCCACAATTATTTGTATGCATGTACGCCTGTCACAAACAAGCGAGTAGCCAGGGGAGAGAGCCAAGGGTGATGTGTGTAACAGCAAATTGATCCTATCTGAAAGGGCTCAGAGAACCTTAACAGAGATCAAAGCTGACACTAAGGCGCTCAGACTGCCAACTGAAAAAAGAGGGGTGATAAAAGAGAGAGAGAGAGAGGGATGAAAAAACTGGGAGTATCTCATCTTGTCTAATTACACATTTCAGACAGCTCATGACCAATTATCCTCCCCTTAGTAGCATCTGCCCTTCTCAATGACCGCCGAGTTGCAGTCTGGTAAAAAAAAAAAAGATGCTCCTGAGTTAATGTTTTCTTCAGAGCTCATAAAGGAAGTGATAGCCATGCTGGGAGGACAGCAGATTTTTGTTTTGTTTTTGTTTTTTCAGGCCTAAAGCATGTTTTTCCTGCCCTTTTTTCACACTCTGAAGTCTGAAGTCCCACAGAGAGGTTCCTTTTTTAATGCTGAGTTTCTTTAAGGTGACAGCAGCATTAAATCTGCGATGGCTTGTTAGCTGTGAGGCAAAATGCAGATCCTTTCCACCATCTCTGTGTTTCAAAGAGCCCTCTAAACCTGGGCTTTTCTAAACCCCCCCCCCCCCCCCCCCCCCCCCCACCCCC
>NW_015505240.1:625171-654410 GCF_001515645.1 Sinocyclocheilus grahami
CACCCCACCCCCCCGGGCGGCTTTTTGAAGCCCTGATACACACTGTCTTGGCGTCCCATAAAGCTTTTCTTACACAGCAGGTTATGTTGCAAGGTCACATCCAGAGGGGGTCGGAGAGGATGTGTGGCCTGTCCTTGCCTGAGGCCACCTGTGGGCCACTCTCGGGAAGTAGGAAGCCGTGGTTCTTCCCAGGCCTCTGCTCTAGTCATCAAAGTTTGGAGCTGAATTTAAATGCAGTCGAATGACATAGGTCGTCGTGCGCGCGCCTCTGAGAAATGCAGGACCAAAGGAAACAAAGTTTCCTTACTTTAGCAAAGGAAAACCAGTCGAAATCCTCCGGCATTTTTCTTTACAAATCCTCGCTTTGTGCTTCTAATTCATGACCGGTGCTTTATTTTGTTTTGTCTCATCAAAGTTTGGAGCTGAATTTAAAATTATATATGTAGGGCACTGCTGTAAAAATGAAAATTAGCCCCTGTTTTACTCGGCCTGAAAGCATCCTAGGTATATGTGACTTTCTTCTTTCAGACGAATCCAATTGGAGTTATATTAAAAATTATCCTGGCCCCTCCAAGCCTTTCAATGATACTGAGCGGGTGTTGGTTATCAACAGTTTAGAAGACTTGAAATAAAGTGCGTGCATCCGTAATAAAACGTCCCTCACATGGCACCGGGGGTGAATAAAGGCCTCCTGTAGCGAATCCATGCATTTTTTGTAAGATAAATATCCATATTTCAAACGTAATAGACACTTTTTTTCTCACTTCCGCTGACTGTGGTACGCGGAAGACATGCAGTCGAATGACATAGGTCGTCGTGCGCGCGCCTCTGAGAAATGCAGGACCAAAGGAAACAAAGTTTCCTTACTTTAGCAAAGGAAAACCAGTCGAAATCCTCCGGCATTTTTCTTTACAAATCCTCGCTTTGTGCTTCTAATTCATGACCGGTGCTTTATTTTGTTTTGTCTCCGTGCTCGTCACTAATCATGCAACGCCAACGTATTACGTCATCCGCCGGAAAGCCTTCCGCGTATGACAGATGTCGGAAGTGATAGAAAAGTGTTTATTATGTTTGAAATATGTATATTTATCCTACAAAAATGCATTATTGTGACTCGCAAACAAATGTTGAGCTGGCCTCATTGTGCTTCACCATGAGCCCGATGAAGCAGAATAATGTTAGTTGGTACAAAAAATTTGAATAACTTAACAGGCATTTTGTGAAACCGTGTGAGCAGTGTGAGAAAACTTTCAGCTAAGAAATGTTAGCTGCGTCCCAAATAACGCATTATACACTATGCAATTGTAGACTATGTACTTATGCACTGTGTACTCAACCATGTAGTGTATGAATTATATAAGGTTATTTTGTCATTCAAAATTAGAGTCTGATAGCCCCTCCATCAGGTATAATTAAAGCTGCAACAGTTGAGTCCATGAAGTGTCCAACATTCCACACTTCGTTTGTTTGGTTATTAAAGTGCATCATCTGGGTATTCAAAGTGCACTTTTTCTTTTTGGAATTTTCAGTGTGAACACACTACTCACACAATTTATACTACAAAACGTCATAGAATAGTGCATAAGTACACGATTTGGGATGCACCTTTTAACTTGTATAGTACGATGTAGCCATAATTGGAAACAATAGAGCAGTCTTTAAATTAACCAATAATATGATGCTTTAAAGCCACATTACCTTGTGATTTATTATTATTATTATTATTATTATTTTACTCCCTTGAAGAGTACTTCTAGTAGTGTATATAATGTTTATTTATTAGCATTTATATAATATTTATTTCTTCATTTACTTATTTTATGATTTGCTTTTATGTAAAAAAAATATACCTCTTTATGTATAAATAACACAATTAAGATTTATGATTAAGGGTAAGATTAATTGCAAAAGACCACAGTTGAAACCGTAAACATGTTGTAAGCAAGAATAATTATGCTTTTAGGAACAATATAATGATTTACTCTTAATTTGTTAGTTTCAAGTGTACTAAACTGTCAATTAATTATTTTAAATTATTCATCTTTTAATATTAATATAATTAATATTGCCTAGGATAATATATTATTATCAATAATAATAATAATAATCTTTATTTTATATAGTCTTTATTTTAAAAGCCCTCACACTGCGCTTTGCATAAAAGTTGAAACATGTATAAACAACATAAAAACATGTCTCACTGTTAGATGTGTACCATATTGTACAGGGTTAACTTCCCTTTTAAAAAGTGTTTCGTGTGTCCTGGTTCTTGCACACACTGTGTAAGAACCTCCCTCTATGGTCTTCCAGCTCCAAAAACCCTTGTGCTGCATCTAAATTAATTTGGACAAATGTAGTCCATTTCTTTCCATGGCATCTGCATTAACGAGCCAGAAGGCTCAGATTAGGGTGTTAGGCCCAAGCTTAGCCCTGGAGCTGCAGATTGTCTCATAAGTTTAGATAAACTGAGGGCTGGATCTGCCGGCTTCAGCAGGGGAGATCAGCCAGATGCACAAGACTGTCTGTCCATCAAAACGCAGACCTTTCCCACACAGTGACAGGCTCTAGTGAACCAGACAATTGCAATGTAGCCATGTGAGAACGGGGCAAGATGGAGTCACATTCAGCCACTGAAGTTGTTCCAGAAAGCACCGCTGCAGATGCCTCTGCTTTGAACGTAGAAGATCTCTAACAACCAGCCAGTCAGAAAGAATCGACTTTACATTACAGCATACACCCACTCGCGGCTCCTACCATCACTCAAGATCGGAGAGGGGAGGGAGTCAGGGTGCAAATAAGCATCTTTACAGTGGATACACCCCTACACACAAATTATTATTAGCTTAGAGGCGTTTTTAGGAGCACTTCAGGGTATGTTGACTTACTACAACCAGAACTGGTGGTACAATGTTTTTCTTCTTTTTCTCCCAGATTAGAAAACTGCTCAAGAAGCATTTTTTTTTTCTTTTCAGTGGCATCCTAACGTTACTTATCATCTTAGGCTCTGTATCAGCTCTTTGGTCTGTCAGCATCTTTACGTTCATATAATCTGCTGCGCTGTACAGTGGGCTTCAGCCCTTTAGCTGTGTTATTAAACCTCTGTCCTTCAGGGTGGAGGGAATGAAGTGCTTGTTTGATGGAGTGTTGGCGAATCAGACCCCTCCTTCCACTCCTTGTAGATGGGTCGAGGGTAAAAAGGTTGGATGACATGGACCCGCGCATGTGATGCATCTCCCCCGGAGCTCTCGCTAGGTCAGCATTTAGCTAAAACCGCCAAGCAAACTTGCGGTAACATTGCACACGGTCCTCAGGAACCACATGCAGCCCTGTGGTCCAGCCTGACAGTGATTTCACTAAAGGTTTCTGCTGAAAAACAGGCTGGAGCTCATCTAGCCCATTGTGATACTAATGGTAACTGACACTATCAACCAACAGATTGTGCTGCCTGTAATAACCAACCAAAATCACTCAGTCCAGGGCCAAAACTGTCTTGCTGAAATATTTAATGTGCCCTCCTTGAGACTTATGTTTCAGCTCATACTCTTCTTGTATGTAGGCATCACACACATTGTGTTATGAAAGATTAAGTATAGTAAGTTTAAGCTGGATCAGAGTTTTATACAATGTTTTGTCAAGTTCTGTCAGTTTCCCATCTCAAATATTTTTTTTAATTATTCTAGAAAATACATGTGTCAGCTGTTTGTGAATAACACGAGGCATATGTGATGTATTGGGTATTATGGCATTCAGAACTGAATGGAGAAATAATTTTAGGTTTTAATTTCTGAATTTGAATTGAACTAGAAAATGGATAAAAGCTATTACACGTGAAATTGCAATTCATGTTTGAATGTAAGGAAGTAGAATGTAAAATTAATTGAAATTCATATAAATATTTTTATTTACCAAGACAATCTATACAATATCTATCTATTTCTATATAATCTATTTCTATAGGAATATAGCAATATAGCTTTATATGAAATAAATAAACAGAAATATTGTGAAATAATATTACAATGGTCTTCTATTTGAATATAATAATAATAATAATAATACTAATAATTATCATTATTTTTATTAATATTATATTTTCAAATATTACTACTACTACTACTGATAATACTAATACTACTAATTTTTTTTTCAGCAGCCATTACTCCAGTCTTCAGTGTCATATGATCCTTCAAATATCACTTTAATATGTTGATTTGGGGCTTAAACATTTCTCATTATTATCAGTTGAAAACAGTTGTGCTGCTTAATATTTCTGTGAATATATGTATCGATGAAAACAAAGTTCACAACAACAGCATATTTGAAATGGAAATCTTTTGTAACTTTATAAATGTATTTGCAGTATTTTTTGCTCAATTTAATGCATCCTTGCTGAATAAAAGTAGTAATTTCTTAAAAGGAAAAAAAAATCTTACTGACCTTCAACTTTTGAAAAGTATTGTATAAGGTACTTTTAACCTGGTAATTTTGCCGAGCACATTCGTGAAAATGAGTCAAACTACTCATCAATAATTGTCCCTGTAAAAAGTAACTCACTTGGGCTAAAACATCTGTGAAAATGTCTTGCTAGACGAAAATTGAGATAAAAAAATGGTCTGACTGTTAGTAAATAACAGTTAGGGACTTTATTTGAGTCTGTGATTGAGGATAACCTTACTTGAACTTTTCTCCTCACAGTAAGGTCACTGAACTCTTTTACCTGCAAGACCACTGGGACATGGGAAAACTCAGTTTCATGAGGAGGTGACGTATGGTGGTACTTTTGATGACTGAGTTCACTAGCTCTGACAAGCCTGAAAAAGAGAAAAGGCTTCTCTCCACAGCGGGCCAAGCCCTGCCCTTTAAAGGTCTTGATCGGTTTTTAAAATTTATAAGAGCACTGGGACATGTGCCTCAGGTTCAGATTTCTGAGTGCAGTGCTGCGTCTGTTCAATGTTCCTCTCTCCCACTTGGCGAAGCTTATTAGTGACACTGGTGCAATGCCCAGCGCTTCAACCCTTCCCCCTCATATCTTTCTGAGTAAAAGCCTTTGTGGTCCAACATTATCCCTACTGTAAACAGCCTCTCATATATGAGCTCAGAGCCATAAATAGGACTTGATAGATAAAAGAACATCACTGACACAATGTACAGAGAAAGTGGTAGAGGAAAAGATCTTGAGTGAACCAAGGAGGAATTTTTTAATACTGCATATACATTTTGTTCTGTTTTTGTTTCTTCCAGAGTTAAGGGACAGGCAGTATAAACTGAACAAGCTATTGTGAAAACTAGTTTCTTCTGAAGTATTGTCAGCATAGCCAAAAATGAAATGTACTCACCCTAAAATGAAAATGAACTCACCCTCAGGCCATCCAAGATGTAGTTCCTTTATCAGAACAGAAATGTAGCATTACATCACTTGCTTACCAGTGGATCCTCTGCAGTGAATGGGTGCCGTCAGAATGAGAGTTCAAACAGCTGATAAAAAGATCACAATAATCCACAAGTGATCCACACGACTCCAGTTCACCAACGGTTTGTGAAGCAAAAAGCTGTGTGTTTGTAATAAACAAATTCATCATCAAGGCGCATTTAATCTTCAAAACATTGCTTTGTGCTAAAATATGAGTCTTCTATCCATAATGTATCTTTCTGCAGTGAAAAAGTAATCTTATCTGAATCAAGAGAGAAATATAGAATTTACAAGCGAAACAGTCCAAACCAATTCTAAACAAATATGCTGGTGGGTTTTTGATATGAGAGGACAACACGGGAAGGACTTTTTCTTGGCTGAAGCAATATTATGGATTATGGAGTCCTATTTTGGCCACAAGCGACAGTTTGAAGTTAAAAACGCCTTAACAATGGATTTTTTTCTTACAAACTTGCAACTTTTCATTTCATAAAATGTGAACTGATGTACACTAACTTTTGAAATTTTTTGACCGCACTTTTTGGTGTTAAATGATATCTAAACAGCATTAGCTTAGCAACATGCTAATAGCACACTCTATTGAAATGCATTTTTATTCGAGTCTCTGTGAGGACTTCTGTGTTTATGCTGCACCAAGTTGCCTAATGCTGCCTTAGAAGTCTTTCTTCTAGACCGCAATGCAGCTTGCTAGGTTTTGGAACACAGCCACTGTCTTTAACAATAAGGCTCATTTTACAGACAACAAACAAATTGATTGGCTGTCCCAACTCCTTAATGTTTGCATTTAAGGTGCCGTTCAAATGATTAGCTCTTTTGAATTCGCTAGCACCCCTGCATCAGTGCTCGGTCTAATATGTTCACGCTTGTGTGAATTTCCACTGAAAGCTTGTCTTCCCCCTCTCTTCCTTTCTTACCATCTGTATCTCTCTCCATTTTCTCCCTCCAGCAGATAAACGTACTCCTCAAGCTTGCTTCTGCCACAAAGCATTCTGTAATAGTCTAATTGTGGCTAATGGTTTGTGCAGCTAATTAAAGTGTATGAATTACAGTAATCAGTCAGACACGTTGAGGCTCGCATCTCCCTGCTCCTCCAGGCGTGGAGGGGCAGAGAAGAGGGACCGGAAAGAGAGGGAGAGTGAAATGACCAGACAGGAGGGAAAGGAGGAGGAGAGCTTTGTGGGAAGTTGATAGGTTTATCCGTGCAGAACGTAATTAAGAACTTTTCTTCCACATTAAAAATGGTGCCACTGAAACAATATTTACCTTTTGGATGCTCAATGTCGGCAGTTGGTGGCCTGATGAATGGATCAGCAGGCTTGTGTCGCTTACGCCTGCAGCATTCAAACCGAATCAATGCAAGCGAAACAAAGTCACAAATATAATAACAGCTAGCGGGTGGCTAAGATTTGTATAATGTACAGTAATAGGAAGAAACAATTGTGTGTATGTGTGTGTGTGTGTGTGTATATATATATATATATATATATATATATATATATATTTATATTGTTCAAACATTTGGGCTCCGTTAAACTTTTTTAAAGTTTCTGAAAGAAGTTTATGCTTATTTATTTGATCAATACAGTGAAAACAGTAATATTGTGAATTATTATTGCAATTGAAATTACTCGTCTATTTTAATTTTTTTAATGTGATTTATACTTGTAATGGCAAAGCTGAATTTCAATAGTGTCACATGATCCTTCAGAAATTCTAATATGCTGATTTTCTGCTCAAGACACATTTCTTATGATAACCAATATTGCAAATAGAGGTGGTACATGATATTTTAAACTTTTTTTCGGAATTCTTTGATTTGATAAAAGCATTTAATGTCACTTTTGAACATATTAACATGTCATTGCTGAATAAAAGTATTAATTTATATCTTTATATATTAATTTATTTGTTTTTTATTTCCACTAACCAAGAACTATATTTAAAACATTGTGTGTCCAAATTTTCTTCCTGTAAAATGTACCGCTTCTAAATACCAGTTTCTAACCATCAACAGCAAATAGTAAATAATGGTTCACAGCAGTGATATAAAAGATGAATAGAGTTCACTAGACTTCAATTTTAAAGGGATGAGCCCTTCATCCCACCCTGTCTTTCTGTTTCTTTGCTCGTCAGATGTCTTCACTGAGTCTTTAAGGTAACACCTGCACCTTTTTCACCTTTTACAGTGACTGGAGTTAAAATGTAGTAAAGGGCATCATGGATAAGCACTTTTGAAATGTAAAGATTTAAATCCCTTAATAACAGGGTCGAAATGAAGAGAAAATGAGTTGATTGATGTGATTACATTTCCATTATGTTGCTCCTTTTACCTAAAAGGCCATGTAGGATCTGTTTCTGTGAGACAAGGAGCTGAGCCACTGATTAATTAGATATGCTAAGCTTCTCACCATTAGAAATGTTAAACCCCTCCCATATTAAGGACATAGACTAAGTCCGTTTCTTGACCGCCCATTTACAGGGGGTTTCATAGACATCTTATTGCGTGTCATCTCCTGATAACATTATTAAATGTCTCAGTGAATCCTCAGTTAAGTTACAATCTCATAAAAGTGTGGACGAATTTGACAGGTAATGCTCCGCACGTGTATTGCATATATATGACAGGTTTTTACCCCACAAAATTCCATGCTTTCTTGATGACCCAGTGTACTCGGAATAAATTAAATGTACAAGTCCAAATGACTGAAGAGGATCAGCGTTCTAATTTTCTAGAGGTTGTGTGTGTGTGTGTGTGTGTGTGTGTATGAGTGCATGATTTCATACGGATCTAATAAGGCATGTGGCAGTCTTCACCCCACCGCAGACGTTATGGAAGAAGTCAAGGATAAATGACAGTGTGCAATTAAGAGGACAATGAGGAGAGGGAGTCTGACCGAACCATCCTGCAAAAATGCCTGCATAACAATTTGTCACAATTATGAATAATTACAGGCAGCATCATAATAGCAGTTATTGATACACCTGCGCACAATTTTCTAAAAACGGTGCTCTGTGTAAGAGAGTGCAGTTGGGGATGTTTCAATCCTTCTACAAAGAACTATGCATCTATATTAGTTACACATGTGAACCACCATACCATGTAATTGGCAAGTGGAGCAACTGACATTAGCAGTACGACATATTGTTCTCTTTGATATGGGATGACAAGAACATCATTGCTCTAACTGCATAATGCACTGGCATGGGACAATCGAATGGCCATTTCATAGTTGATGGTGTGGCACCACCTCTCCAGAGACTTGATTCAGCAGTTCCTTGAATGAAGGATCATTCTTGTAACGATGAGTCAGAGGTGTGCGGATCCATTTGCAGCTTTTATTAGAATAACCGGCAGAGTAAAACGGGCAGTATTCAGTCAACAGCGTCACTTACAGCAGGGGTAATCCAAGAGAGTAAACAGTGGCAGAGCGAGGGTCGGGGCAGGCGGCAGAGAATCACATTAGTAGGAGTCCAGGATCTCCTCTACCTGGCATGCCTCCTCGCCGTCCACGATGATAGGAGGGGGACTCTCGTTCACGGCCTCTTCCTGGTCCCTCTCTCCTCTCGGACCACCGGCGGGCTTAAGCAATAGGTTACCTTGAAATCGAAACTTGTGAAGAAGAGAGACCGTCTAGCCTGCCATGGATTGAGTCGTTTGGCCGCTCTGAGGTACTCGAGGTTGCGATGATCAGTCAGAACAACAAAGGGAAGTTTGGCCCCCTCCAACCAGTGACGCCATTCCTCCAAGGCTGCCTTTATGGCTAGAAGTTCTCGATCTCCCACATCATAGTTTTGTTCCGTCGAGTTGAGTTTCCGAGAGTAGTAGGCACAGGGAAAGAGTTTGGAAGGATTACCCTGCCGCTGAGCGAGTATAGCTCCGATGCCCGTGTTGGAAGCATTCACCTCCACGAAAAAAGCCCCGGTGGCTGATGGTGACCAAAGAAGCCTCCGCTTCCCTCCCCTTAGCATGGAGGTGAGAGGTGTTGCAATGGTGCTGAAGTCCCGAATGAAACGTCTATAGAAGTTAGCAGGGCCCGATTCGTGACAGAGCCCCCCCCCCCCTGCTCGCGGCTCCTGAAGCGAGGAGGAGAACGACGCCGAGGCCTTCCACGCATGATGAGGTATTCATAGTGCCCTGACGTTGCTGAGAAAGCCGTCTTCCACTCGTCTCCCTCCCGAAATGCGAATAAGATTATAGGCGCTGCGAAGGTCGAGTTTGGTGAAATATTTAGCAGTGCGGAGTTGTTCTAGAGCTGCTGGAACTAGAGGTAGAGGGTACCAGAATTTGACTGTCATCTCATTTAGACTGCGGTAATCAATGCATGGGCGGAGACCTCCCTCTTTCTTTTTGACAAAGAAGAAACTCGCTGACGCAGGTGAGGTGGATGGTCTAATGAACCCCTTTGACAGCTCCTCCTCAATATACACCTTCATGGCCTCGGACTCTGGCTGTGATAGTGGGAAAACTCTGCCTCTAAAGGGGTTTGGATCGATCGCACAGTCCCTGAGTCGGTGAGGAGGAAGTTGCGAGGCTTTGGTCTTACTGAAAGTGTCAGCGAGGTCCTGGTACTCAGAGGGTATTCTCAGAACCGGTGAATCATCTGATATCTGGGCTGGTCGGGGAGATGAGGGCGTTAGGCTGGTGAGTAAACAATTCCGTTGGCAGGAGTCAGACCACTGTAGAATTTGCTTAGTGGTCCATGAGATCCGCGGGTTGTGTCTTTCTAGCCAGGGCAGACCAAGGATGATGGGATTCAAAGGAGAGTCAATAGCAAAGAGTCGGATGGTTTCGGTGTGAAGTATGCCAGTTCG
This sequence comes from Sinocyclocheilus grahami, assembly GCF_001515645.1. Classification (NCBI taxonomy): domain Eukaryota; kingdom Metazoa; phylum Chordata; class Actinopteri; order Cypriniformes; family Cyprinidae; genus Sinocyclocheilus; species Sinocyclocheilus grahami. The sequence continues at coordinate 635,415 of NW_015505240.1, forward strand.
CAAACACAGGTCCTGGGTTATGAATTTGATCTGTCCTGTGCCCAGAGGACGTCCATCTAAGGCTGCCACTGCCACCCGGGATTCACATGGAACAAGAGGGAAGTTATGAGTATTGGCAAACCCTATGTCAATGAAATTCCCCGCAGCCCCCGAATCTATCAATGCTACGGTCTCAGTGCACTTATCATTAAATGTTAGAGCAATAGGAACTACTAAACAGTTAATGGAATCAGGAGTGGCACTCACCGTAGTGTAACTTCGAGCAGATGGTTGGGTGGGACAGGAAGCTCTCATATGGCCGGATAGACCGCAGTAAAGACAGAGACGATTTCGCTTTCTTCTCTCTCGTTCCGCATCGGTGAGGCGAGTGAAACCAATCTGCATGGGTTCCGATTCAACGGGAGCTGTGGCCGCTGGAGGTTACACAGGAAATGGACGAGAAGGACGTCGTGCCCTCATCAGGTAATCTATGCGGATGGAGAGCTCAATGAACTGTTCGAGGGACCTCCCCTCATCACGGCAGGCGAGCTCTGACTGTAGCTCACCCGTGAGTCCCTTGCGATACAACAGTTTAAGTGGTTCATCCTCCCATCCTGCCTGTGCCGCTAGAGTGCGGAATGAGAGAGCATAATCCGCAGCCGTGCTTCGTCCCTGTCGCAGAGCGAGTAACTGTTCGCCCGGCTCCCTTCCGCCCGCTGAATGCTCGAATACCTCGCAGAATCATCTCAGGAAACAGTCAAATGATGGGAATGACAGCCGTCTCCCCTCCCAAGCAGCAGTGGCCCAGTCCAGCGCTCGTCCAGTTAACAGAGAGCAAACAAATGAAACCCGACTATCGTCGGTGGGGTAGAACTGCGGTTGTTGATCTACAAACATGGAGCATTGTAATAAAAAGCCCTCACATCTTTCCGGTGAGCCGTCAAACTTCTCGGGGAAAGCCAGACGTGGGCTGGTCAACGAGTGACTGGGACTGGGAACCGCTTGAGACGGAACGGATGGAGGAATGCTCGGCTCAGGCATGGTGACGCGAAGGGCTTGTAGCGTCCTCACCATCTCCTCCGTGAGCGCGGTGAGTCGTTGCAGCTGTTGCTGATGAGATGCTAACATGGAGGCCTGGGCAGAAACCTCGGTGGTTAGCTGATAAATCGCTGCTGGTTCCGTGTGTGGCGAAGTCTTCTGTAACGATGAGTCAGAGGCGTGCAGATCCATTTGCAGCTTTTATTAGAATAACCGGCAGAGTAAAACAGGCAGTATTCAGTCAACAGCGTCACGTACAGCAGGGGTAATCCAAGAGAGTAAACAGTGGCAGAGCGAGGGTCGGGGCAGGCGGCAGAGAATCACACTAGTAAGAACAGTCCGAGGTAATACACAAGAGACAACAAGATAGGGGATAAACACTCAGAAATGTAGCCGGGGCAATACAAGACTTCGCAAACATGGAGAGCCTGGGAGCTGCTTAAATAGGGAAGCTAAGGGGGAACACCTGTGCCGTAATCAGTCCCAGGTACGGGGTTTCTGGGAAATGTAGTCCATGAACGTTAGTACTCGGGAGAGGGTGCCCTCCAGAGGCCATCGGAGAGAGCCACAGAGGCCCGATTCGTGACAATTCTCAAATATTTTTATTTTATTTAATGTTGTGTTGTTGTGGTGTTATGTTATGTGTTTTATGTTATGTTTTGTTTTTGGACACTTAAATATATCTGATTTTCATTATTTTGTAATTTTTTAGTTTTGATTTGTAATATGGTCATTTTTAATAGATATGTAGTAGAAAACAGTTTATCTATTGTTGTAAAATTATTTTATGCATACAATATATATGTGGTTTGGTATATAGTACTTGTATATTATGGATAAGAGTCATGCATTATTAAATGTGGCCTAAGTGTCCATTTATTTATTTGCCCTCTGTATATGCACTTATGTATTAGGTGTTTGAAAAAACAGACTGTTTTTCCACTATTCACACATTAAATTAGAGTACTAGAAAAAGGGAGTTGGAGGCAAGCCATACATCAACAGACAAATGTGAAGCTTTTACACTACCATTAAGACCACTGTGCTGAACACTATCTTACTCCTGCTGAAAGGCATGTTATGGGGATAGTAAAGTTTTACTAGTGCATGATGGAGATCATTACTGTGTCGGATGCCCGTCCTGTCAAGTTCAGATTTGCATTAAACAAATCAGCAAAGAAATTTGTCATGTAAATAAAAACGGGGCATGCTAATGCATAACATGAAGTACAGGCTAAATGCTGTTGTGGTAAAAGCTATAAAATTGTAATGACATTATAATTTATTTATTCATTATTAATTTGTAATTATAGGGAATTAATGATTATTACCACATTCAGGTTTTGCTATGACTCGGATCTGAATGTCCCAAGTCCACCTGATCGAATTGCTTCTAAATTTGATAGTTTACACTCTTATCAGCTACTCGGCCAGCGAGAAGTTGATGTCAGTGTATATTACCAAGTGAATATGTAAATTTTGTATTCTCCCTGGCCACGGGTGAAATACAATTATGATTATTTGTAAGCTCTTAACAGAGGTAATTATTATAAGTAAGCTACGAGCTAAGTAGCAAGCAAGGATCTTTTTGGCATAGTTTTAACCTTGAAATTATATGAGCCAAGACACTTCTTTATTAATGAAACATCATGAATTTTATTGGCTAATCTAGATTACATAAAAACTTGTGAATGAACTCTTTCAGTCCTTGATACCAAGAAAGCTTTGTCGTCTCCTGATCGAATTAGTTTCGATCTCATGAGTAGATGAGTTTACCATACTGACAGGAAATCACCCAAGAATATGGGATTCATGTGCTGGGTGTTTTAGCAAACCTTGTGAATGCTGATATCAGTGTCTGTTCATATTAAGAAATCCCTACAAAATGTACAGCATCATTTATTATTGAAGCATAAATGCAGTACAGAGGTGCGTCAGAGGGAGGCTTTTGCAGATGCTTTGAATTCCATATAGTACAAATTAAATTAAAATTGAAGAATTAGTAAATATCTCTAGCGTCCGTTTTTTTTGTTGCGATTATCGCATCACAAAGAATAGTAAGTGATACTGTTTATGAAGCTGACGCTCTCAATATAAAATGTAAGAAAAAAAAGTCAGTGAGAGTGAAAAAGACGCACCTCTGACTTTTTCCGTCAAGTCGAATCCCAGAGGGAATTGCTTTGCCCATTCAGAAAGGAAAAGGAGAAAAGCGCTCATAAATCAGGGAGGAAATGCAGCACTTTCTGTCTAACAGATTGGCTCACCCACTCCAGCGCATCACTCCACATCCTTTAAATGGCCGAATGAATTAGTAACAAGCACATTTCTAGCCTTTTAATTTGGCTAGCATACAAAATACTGCTTCCGATAAACGAGCTATGGAGTTTCTCGGTGACAGTGATATCCATTATGTGTTTAATTATCTTCAAAGTTAAAATGAAGGACTTCTCCTCCGCCCCTCCACCCCCTGCTAATGGGAAGATGAGGCAAAGCACATTTCAAACATGAATAGGAGGCTGACGAGTTAGCCAGCGCCCATTTCACTTTCCCTGATGCAAATTGGAGCAATCAGAAAAACCTCGTAAGAAATATCACCCCTGTTGTTATTTATTCCTTTGCCTTTCATTTCCAAGTCAAATTCCACTGGGCTAATTTGATATCTTCTATGAAATGGCAGTCCAAACAAGTCAAGATGATTTGCGGCTTCAGGGTAAAAACTGTTGAGGCAAAGGTTGGGCTTGTCTCAAATGTCATCAGAAAGACAGGCTGATTGCATTGTGCTCAATTGTATTGCTGTGATTTTCAGGCGGGAATAATCACCCATTAATTTTCGGTTAAGATTTTCAGCAACACCAGGCTGTCCCATGTCCCTCACGTTTTTGCGAAAAGATTGTTAGTTTGTAAAATTTAATTTGTCTGTTGTTTTATTTTAGTATTATTTATATACTATTTTATTTTCAGTTTGCATTTTAGTTTTTAGCTTAGGTAATATTGTGCCTAAGTATTTATATTTTAAAAATATTAGTTAAATATAGTAAATATTTCTATAGCGTTTATTTTTATTTCATGTTTGGTGTTAGCATTTAGCATTTCATCTACATTTTCATTGAAGTTTTTTTTTAAGTTTAAGTATTCGTCTAATATTTATATTAAATTTTTTATTTCAGCTTCTTTTTAATGACCAAAAACAATTTTTATTAGTTTTAGAGAACTTAATGCCATTTACTGCTGTTTCAAAAGGCATTTAAGTATATTTATATGGCTTTTGAAACAGCAGTAAATGGCATTGCCATTAAATTTTCATTTGTCAGTAAATGGCATTGCCAGAGTATTATAACTTCTTTTTGTTTTCATGTGCATGACATCTGTATCCACAATATCCACAATCGATATTTAAGGATAGATTCAAAATTGTTAGTTCAAGTTATGAGGTCCTCAAATAATAAAAAACACATGATGAAGGAATATGTTTTATAATTCAGTAATAAAGCAGGACAGGTATGATTATTTTTCATGGCCAGCAACAATTTTTCAATGTTGCTACGCAGTTCTAATGATGACTAAAGTTAGCATTGCATAGCAACATTTTTGTGATGAACTTTATTTGTATTTAACATTAATCACAAAAAAAAAAATTACTTATAGTGCAGGTTTTTACTTTTCAAACACTGGTGATTGTAATTGTGTGAAGGAAAAGCACAAGAAAGGTAATGCCAAGAAATTATTTTTATTTATTTATTTATTTGTCTGGGAAAATAGCTGATGTTAGCTGGCTAATATTAGCATTGCACAGCAACATTGTTACTACAGATATAATGCTAATCACAAAAGTCGACATGAAATAAAAATTCACCCTGTCCATTTTTAATGCATTTCACCATGCATTTTTAAATCTTAGAATTAGATCTTATTTTGAACGATTCGTCCGTGCATGTTTTTTTTTTTACCTTTTCATAAAAAATTCAAGAAGTCATAACTTGATCTTCCACTGAAATTACAGACTTTTCTCTGGTAACGTGTGCTGAATTTCCTTTGTATGCCACAATATTCGGAAGTATGCCACAATACATATGAAACAATCTGCCACTACCTCAGTTTCATTGTGACTAATCACAAGTACACTTGCTAGATTTGTACTTTTTAGTAAAACAATTACACATCTTCAGTGTAATTCTTTTTGTAAAAAGAGTTTTTCATAGTGGATCTAAAGGAAAAGCACAAAATAATAAGACTGGATGCTGTAAGATAAAACAGTTCTAACTAGCACAACTTAAGAGATACTATGTTAGTACTGCAGCCCTTCATCCTCTGTCTCTATCTTTCTCTCCCGTCCGACCTCTGCTTCCGTCTCCCTCCTTCCCACCACCCTACCATTAAATAATTTTGCTGTTGGCTTTTTCTATTTGCCTGGAATTACCCAGGAACAGTGTGGTTCTCTCCTGGGGTCTGTCAGTGCAGTGCTGTAATAGCTTCTCTCTCTAATATGTGTGTGACTAGGCAGCTATATGGACTCTAAAATATAACACAAATCTTTATCTAAAGCCACTCAGGTACCTGTCTTGCGCCGTCTGCCCAGCTAGCTGCTAACCTCTCCTGCTCCATCATGCTAACGCTCCTCGCTTTGTCCAGTAATTTCTCTGCTTTTTATCTCTGGGTATGAGGGAAGGCGGTTAGCTCGGTGCCCAGCATCCATCTTTTATTGACTTGGAGGCCACTTCAAATCAATTTCTCTCTCTCTGCCCGTTCTCGCTTAATCACCTGCAGAGAAGCGGCACGTGTAAATATGAGAGACGGAGAGTTTCAGACGTACCGAAGACCATTCAGCACTATTCCCAAAACAATAACCATGCAAAACTACATTTATTAAAGGAAAACGTGCCCCTGGTCAGATTTAGTTCTCTTGTGTAAAAATGTTGTTCAGAATTCTGATGGAAGTACCGCGTGTTGGGAAATGCGGTATGACCTCCGTAAGATCTACCGCGGCATCCTCCTTCACAGAGAGCTGAATTTACGAATGTGCTGGTGAAGTGAGATGCACGAAGTGTAAATTATTATGTAAATCTGTCCAAGGCTGCAAGGCTATGCTGGTCTCGAGAGTGAAGCTAACATGACTAGAGTGTAGATCAAGTGTGCAGGGTGGAAATATATGAGTTACATTGTTAACAGAACCCCTGTATCCTATTAGAGATGGAAAGTATTAAGAATACTGTTTTCCTTTTGTTCTCTCTCTCTCTTTCTCTGTTATCCACTCTCCTTTGCTTTACTCCCTGCTGGTAGAGATGGACTTTCCAGGTTAAGGTGCTCATCCATGTCGCCAACAGTTTAGCTGAGGTTGTCGACCAGCCCATACGATTGTAGTTTCACCAGGATGGGCTTTCTGGTTGACTTTAGCAGCTAGCTGGTAATCTAGTCAACCACCTAAACAAGTGTAATGGAAGATAATGACTAGGTTTTACCAGTTAGAAATAATGTAACCCTGCTACTGTGCCAACTTAATCTAGATTTCCAACAGATTTATGATAGTCTGATGTACAGTATGTGCTGGAAGGCATTTTTAATCTGGCAACCGTGTTTTTATTGATAACTAAAACTTATACAGTACCACTAACTATTACTAACATTTTTGGAAACTGAAATTAAAGCTGAAAAACTTGAAAATTACAAATGTTTCCTTGGCAACTAACTGAAATAAATATACATTTAGTTTACATTAAAAATACAATGACTAAAACTATAGCTATTTTAGAAATCTAAAAAAATGATCTAATCTAATTTTAAAAAAGCATATCAAAAATACAGAAGCCAGCTAAATTTAAAATGAAAACTGAAAATATTCACTAATAATGTAAATAAAACTAAAATAACATTGAATCAGACTGAATCTGATTGTCTGATTGCCCAGAAATTAATTTGTAAGCTAAGATGTGTTTAGAAATCATGTTGATTGAGTGATTCAGACAAAAAAAAAAAGTCAGTAGATTTGAAGTTTTCAAGGTTAGTTAACCTTAAGCTAAGTTTCTAAATATCCATAAGAATGAAATAAGCAGTACTTATTAATTCTGGAACAGCCAGAAATTGATAACACACTTTGCACTATGTACTGTATGTATTTAAAAAAATATATATAATAATAAAAAAATATATATACATATAAAAATCTAAACAATACTAGAGAAAAATGTTAAAAGTAAAATTCCTAAATGTGCTATTCTCTGACAACCTAATCGAAATGATCTGAACAGCAAGAGAAGCCAATACATTAACTTTTATTTCTTTTTTTTTTCTTAGCCCCATTTGCCTTGGTTTCTTTATTTCTGACCAAAAATACAGTTCTTGGCCAGAATAACTGTATTTTTAAAATACATTATATGACTGTCTATGTACAACGAAGACCACGCTAAGATCAACTAAGACCAACTAAGTTTTGTGTTAAGTATTGTGAAGATTAGTTTGATACAGGCCTCTCTACAGTTCTTTTTTCCTCTCTTTCATGTATTGCTATGTATATTAGAGAAGCCCACACTTTCAGCATGCCTGTAATTCCGTGCGGGACACATTTGAGCGCTGCATATGCACTTCATGCATATCTGCTTTGTTTATGTCATTGATTTATTTATCCTGTCCATTGAGCATGTAGCCGGCGGGGAACGTGCTTTTCTTACTCTGAAATCACCACCTCCTAATTATCTGTCACAATTTCTGCTATCCCGTGCTGAAGACACAGAATGACCAATAATTACCCTCCAGCCCGCATCTTTCAGTGTGTTGCCATTGATTTCCTGACACCCTAATCCACCCCAATCTCTCTCTCTCTCTCTCTCCATCACCCCGGAGACAGTGAACGTATCCCTTGCCACCCGACTCCTGCCGTTCAATGTGAAAACAATGATTTGGTTGATCATCAACTCACTAATAAAAATTAGACATGATCATTCCAGCACTGTCAGTGTGTGCGAGCGTGCGCTTGTGTGTGTATTTGTTTGTGTGTGTTCTTGCACCATGCTGCTATGTCTCTGCTCATGCTGTGACACGCATGACATGCGTGTGTGTGCGCAACAATTGAAAAGGATGAGCAGCTGTCAGTGGTGTAAATGAAGATAAATCAAACATCATTGAGAGTGTGTGTTGTTTACTCAGTGTGATTCCCAAAAGACGCAGGAGGGACCGAGAGAATGTGACGATTTCCTGACACCCTAATCCACCCCAATCTCTCTCTCTCTCTCTCTCCATCACCCCGGAGACAGTGAACGTATCCCTTGCCACTCGACTCCTGCCGTTCAATGTGAAAACAATGATTTGGTTGATCATCAACTCACTAATAAAAATTAGACATGATCATTCCAGCACTGTCAGTGTGTGCGAGCGTGCGCTTGTGTGTGTATTTGTTTGTGTGTGTTCTTGCACCATGCTGCTATGTCTCTGCTCATGCTGTGACACGCATGACATGCGTGTGTGTGCGCAACAATTGAAAAGGATGAGCAGCTGTCAGTGGTGTAAATGAAGATAAATCAAACATCATTGAGAGTGTGTGTTGTTTACTCAGTGTGATTCCCAAAAGACGCAGGAGGGACCGAGAGAATGTGATAACAAATGTCGAGCATTGATCACTCACAATTTGAAAGACATTGATAAATCAGCCCTAACCTCAACTTTTGTGCACAATAGACTGATAATATGCTCAGCAAACATGTATTCAAAATAGTGACAACATTATAATAGATTTAACATTTTGAATTACTGTATAGTCATATTTTACAATATCTGTCTATCGTTCTCTATCTATATTCTGTCTATTGTGTCGTTCTATCATTCTATCACTCTGTCTATCTGTCTGTCTATCTACCTTCTGGAATGTTTAATATTCTTTCATTCTATCAGTCTATTATGTGTTTTGTGTCTATATCTATCTATTGTTCTGTCATTCTACCATTCTATCTCTCTCTCTCTCTCTATCTGTCGTTCTAGCTATCATTCTATGGTTCCATCTATGGTTCCATCATTTGTTCCCTTGGCTGCCATCTAAAGCTTATGCTTATATGTATGCATATACATATATATGTATGTGTGTGTGTGTGTGTATGAATTGTCTAGCAGGATTATCTTTTCTCATTCAAACAGACTTTAAGGCCACACTAGTTTCAGCCTACTATTAATGACTGTGTTAAGACCAAACAGAAGCCTCTGCCAACCGGTTGTTTAAGCAGTGGGCTGAATGAACGCTCTCGCGATGAACCGTAACCCACTACGTCTAGCACAACAATCCAAGCCCACCTTTGATTAGCAATCATGTAGTTTAATGTTTCGCAAACATTGTGCATTGTAGAACAACTGGCATTTCATTGAAGTTTAGTTTTTGTGCTTGCAAATAATATTTGATATAAGTGTATTCATTGCAACTTGGATTCACTTTTCATTGATGCCTGGCGCAAAGGGCATTTACTTAGTTGGTGCTAAACGACCCATATGAATCTGCTCTTCTACTACAGGCAGTACGGTCATGTGGCAGAAGGCCCCTCCTGCCCACCCCAGCCCCCTCTAGATGCCCCTTCAACCTGATGGATGTCATCAATAATGGACGCCCGTTGCTCACTCCCACCTCGGGACACAGAAAATCACAAGCCAGCCGAAGTGGCAGCCCAGCAGAGGTGTGATAATTCACATCCAAATTTATACTTTTAAATTTCATCAAGTAGTTTAACTCCCCAAACATGCCACAGACTGAGGGGGGAAAAGCTGACAAAGAAATGTGGGTTTGATAGGAGCTGGAGAAATCCGGCCTGACTGTCTTTGCTCAGGGTAAAACCCACCGAATGAGGTAAATGCATCAGCGGCAGGGGCTGTCTCGACACAGGTGGCAGGGGGAGGACGGAGGTGACGAGAGAGAGAGAGAGAGAAGTGCTGGAGTGCTGGGGAAAGTCTGGATCCAGCGGCTAGGACATAATGAGGCACACCAGGCAGGGTGAGCATTAAGGGCTGTCACTTGTATTGGCAGCTCCCCCCTTCCCAACACCTCTCAGTGCACAGCAAAGCCAGTCAGCTGGACACGGCTTCAGAATTCATTTACAGTCTCTATCGCTGACCCAAGGAAATGTAGATCCGGAAAGAAAGAGAAAGTGAGAAAGAGAAGTGAGAAAAGGATCAGGGATGTGAAAGAGTGGTGGAGACACACTTATGAAAAGTACTATTACCATGTTTTTCAGAGATGGATACTATTCGAATGTTACAACTGGCTCTTTTCAGTTCCTGAAAATTTGAATTAGAACGTCACTGAATTGTTATTCAAAGAAAATCACACAATCGATAATAATTAATAATAGATTATTTTAATTGTAATCCATTCGATAATTTAGATTATTTTGACAAATAAATAGGCATCATAAATAATATGTAAATATCTGTGTTTAGACGCTACCTATATGTATACACATGAAAATATGAAAAATATTTTCAAGTGCTGTCATGAAATATATATAATTAGAAATAATGATACATTTTAAATAAATATTAAAAGACAAATGATATAATGCATTCGATAATTTTGATTATTTTGAAAAAAATTAAAAGAGTTATATGCAACATATCAGGGAATAAATAGTCTTCATTACTCAAAATAAAATGTGTATATACTGTACATGTGGTGTATATAGCCGTGTGTGTGCGCATGTGAGAAATATTTCTGAGCGCTGTCAAATATATCGTTTTTAAATGTTTTAAAATATATTTAATATAGATACATACTAAGTAACTTAAATTATTACATTCTGGATTAAGTATATTGAAATATATTTGAATTTTTAAGATTTTAACATTTATATAATAATTCAGGAACTGAATAGGAATTAAAAGGCATTCCTAATTCAGTTCTGAATGGGACACAATCCAAATGTAACTATTTTGACGTATGGATATGGTAATAATAAATTTTCATAGCAACAAATTACCATGTCATTACCATCACTGCAGCATGGTACTGCCATAGTATTTTCGTAAGCAGAGGCGCCTAGTAAAGAAGGAAGAACTGAATACAGAATGATGGGTTTGGCAAGCAAAGAAAGTGAGAGCGAGAATCCAGAGATGGGTGGGTCAGGGATGGCATAGCAGAGAGGCAGAGATAAGGTAATGACAGGGTGGTGGGCCAGACTAATGCTGTAGCTGGACAAGGTCTGTGGCAGTTGAGCTGATCATCATAGTCCTGCCATCTGGAAAAGCCTGTTTCCTTTATGCAGAACTCATCACCTCCCCCGCATCAGACCGTACCACAGCACACCACACCATAGCTCATCGCAGCACGTCAGCAGACTGGCACAGCTCAGCACTCCAGAAAGTCCAGCTCTGTCACAGAGACACATCTGCAATAAACCCCCACCCAGAACAAGAGCTGAATACCACTCACAGTCTACAGCTAATGAGAGACATGGGGTGGGTGATACAAGCAGATATTTTTTCAATTACAATATTCCCGATTTTGGCAGGCATCAATATACAGTGGGATCCAAAATCTTACATAACTGTTTCTATTTTGCATTTTTCCAATGTAAGATTTTCTTTCATTAGAAATGATATTGTCAGCATGACAATTGGAGTACACAAACTCAAGCTGCAAGAACTCCATATGTTTGTGTCAAACCTGATGATCCTGTTATTCAGCAAGAATAGAAAAAAGAAAAATTGACCTTTTGTGTGATCAACGTCACAAATTTGTTTTGTTTTTTAAATGGTAAGTCTGTTTTTCTTTCATTCTTTTTTTTTTCTTTAAATTTTACATTTTGAATACCAAATGTAAAAATTTTCAGTGTGCTCACAGACTTTTAAACCATGGTGTATACATAATGATATACATATTTTTTATTTATCTATAAATAAAATTCATAAATTCATCATTTGAGAGTGTTAAGAAGCATTTAATTGGGCCTTTCATGTTACAGGGTTCGGGACAAGGTTCCTGCTTTTCTTTCCTGATGATGGCCTTGATCCACATATAATTCAACCATTTCTGAGATAATTGACCGAATCCGAACATTTTCTCTCTGGTTTACTGGTTACAAAATAAAACATTAGATGAAAGCTTGAGAGAATTAGCAACTGCACTAAGAGGGAGGGGCTTAGAGTTAGTTACTGTCTTTGCTCGGCCTTCCTCTTTTAGGTGTGTTGGTTCAAAGTAAACTGGTTGGAACGCTCTTTCCCCACCATGCAGTATTTTATACCAGTTGACAATTTTTTACAGGTTTATCGGTTTAACCAGTATAGCACCAGCCCCTACAGTGATAGATATGCAAAAAACACTTGCTGTGTTAAAGGCCGATCTTTGACAATTCTTTATGCTGTGGACACTGTGTACGTTAAGCACTGCAATTTCCCCTGAGGAAATAGGCAAAGAAATTAAACTGATTTAGGAAAGCTGACAGATGAGCGAACTCCTGCAGTCCAGAAGCCGTGTGCTTCAATTGAACGTTTATTCCCTGCAGAATTTGCCCTGTATTATTAAACCTCTCCACAGAACTGACCTTCACATATATCTTACTCGCCAAGTCTTTCTCGGATGTTAACCACACAACTTTTTTTTTTTTTATTCTAGTTCTGGTTATTTTGCTCAAAGTAATGATTGACACAAGAGGGCGTATTTGTAAGTTGGTACATTTACATGCATTGTTGGTAATTTGTTGGAGTCTATCTGGTGGGTGTCATAGATATCTAAATCTATAGAGGAAGGGTAGATAACTTATCATCTTTCTCTTCTCATGTGGAAGATGAACACATCACAATTATTGTCTCAACAATATAGATTCTGTCTTTTCAGTTGAGCACATCTTTTGTTCTATGGTGAGAATTGATCATTATATCATAGTAATTACAAGTCTGTTTTCATTGCGGAACTACGGGGAGAGAAAAGACAGGCCATCATTGAATCCGTCCTCGGCACTTCTATAACTGACCGGTTCAGCTCAGCTACCAAATCTGGCCTCAGAAGACGACAGAGGATAGTCTGTTGCACTGTGGAGCTTCTGTCACTAAAACAAATTCCTTGTATGTGTAAACATACCTGGCAATAAAGCTCATTCTGATTCTGATCAACTGAAACTGAAGCATGAACAAGTTTGCAGTCATTGTGAATGTGCACTTTTAAAGATGAGAGTTTTTAGGCCACAGATAAATTCCTGTTTCATCTGGGTTAGTTTATGGAGTTTGATTTTCGTTGCACCCTTAGCATAGCACCTATGTGCTGCTCGCCTCCCTCTCTCACACACAGTAAACAGATTTTCCTGGCGTGTATCTTTTCTCAGGAGATGACAGCTTGTTTGTGGGTGTATGTGCGTGCGTGTGTGAGTTTCTCTTTGAAGTGTCACAGCTTTTCAGACTCAGTTGCTGTCTCACTGTGCGCTGTGTGTGTCTCCGCCCCCAGGTCAGCCCTCTGCATTTGAAGTGACAAATCGGCCGTCAGCACACATGTCGGATACCAGGCACCATAGCGTTCTGTCTTTCTCTCTTTTTCGCTCTCTGCAGATGTTCTCTCTACCTATGCAGCAGGTACTGTATAGGTTTATTTGCACTTTCACACGCATACACGCAAAAACACATGAGCTCTGTTCCAATACCAGAGCGTGCTGTCTCTTTATGCAACATTTTAAAGTATCATAGGCATACTCACAATGTGAAGCCCGTTCCCACTGTTGAATATTACACTTCCTCATAGGAACCTTCTTTTAGCCAGATTAAAGAAGACTGAATCATAATAGACTGTGAAAATGAACATCCATCCGTCCGTCCGTCCATCCATCCGAGGACAATCCCACAATAAACTGACAATGAATAAATAAATCCAAGATGGTGAAAGATGAGGAAGAATAAATGTCTTTAATATGTTCAATGCTGGAATAGTATTAATTAAAAATTATTTTATATAAATTGTTTTACCCAAAATTTAATGTGGCCAATTGAAGGAGACAATTCCAAAATGCACTGTGATAATGAATAAGTAAATCCAAGTTGGTGGGCAATGCAAAAGAAATGTTGATTTATAAAAAAAAAATAATTAAAGACCAAATTGAAAAGTATTGATTAAAAATAGTTTAATTATGAAACTGTTTTATCCAAAATCACATCATGCACTGTGCCAATGAATAAATAAAAAGATGTTGAACAATGCAAAATAAATTGATTACAAAAGTAATGATTAATTATGATCCATTCAGAACTATAAAAAATGTGTAATTTTTTTTTAATATAAATAATAAAGTATTTATTTACTTGTTTGTTTATTTGTTTGTTTTTTTGGCCAAACTGAAGAGAGCAATCCCACAATGCACTGTGACAATACTGAAATAATATTAATTAAAAATAGTTTAATTATTAAACTGTTATCCAAAATCCCATAGTGCACCATACTAGTGAATAAATAAAAGGCTGTCGAACAATGCAGGAGAAATATTGATTACAAAAGTACTTATGATTCATTCAGAACTATAAAATTTAGCAAAAATGTTTCATATAAATCATAAAGTATTTAACCTATTTATTTTTTTGGCCAAAGAGTAATCCCACAATGCATTGTGACAAAGTTTCATATTTAAATTTTTTTTTTTTCATATAAACTAATATGTAGTGCTAAGGCAAAACACACCATCTAGTGTCTTCCTTACTACACCTACCTGTCTGCACAGGGTACTCGGATCATCATAAAACGTATACATTATCTGCATTGATCTCCGTAGGCAAGGAAAAACCTCTCAACAGTTTGTCTTTGAGCTCACCTCCTTATGTTTTATGACAGGTGTATGTCTGGTGGATGCAGTTTCCCCTGAGCTTGTTTCCATTATGAATAGTTGAGGTGAAGGAGGCTGTTGTGGACGCTGCTCACTCTAACAAGTGTGGCTCTCTCTGTCTTCTTCCTTCTGCAGAGACAGGGTGACAGTGGGCTGTGACCGCTTTCCCTAATGACCCGTGAGTGCCCGTTTCTGTGTACTGACATTTTTGGTGGCAGCACAGATGCCAGGCATGCAGAAGGGGGCATTACTGCCGCTGGCAGATCTCACTCCAAATAAATTACTGTCAGAGGTGTTGCTCTCTCTCACTCTCTTTCTCACTTATGTACACAAAATGCAGCAGACTTGCACCGTGTCCTAACCAGGCATGATGCGACTGTTCTGGCGACAAGCAATTTGTCTCTTACACTGAAAGTGAAACTGCTATGTGATGTGACACAATCACAGCCAATCAGAAGATATATGTGATGTTCAATGTACAGCTGTGTGAAGTAGGATTTTGGGCCAATGAGATTTCATTTTGGGCTGGGCTATCCAGCGCAGAGAAATGCTGAATAGAAATGTTCTTAATTAAATGTCATTAATTCATTTGATTCTAAAAAAAAAAAATAGTTAAATATATTTTTTATTAATGCTTAAGTGACATACAAAACACGCCTCGATAGACAAAAAATTTTAACAATTCCAACATATCCAAAAACATATCTACTAAAAAATAAATAACTAAATAAATAAACTCCAAAACTTTGTATATTTAAACCTATATTTTAGTTAGTACTAAGTTTTACGTTATACTAATAAGTATAACTTATTAGTTATCTAAGATATGTAAGTTATGAGGTGCAGTACTAATAAGTAATACTACTACTAATGACATTAACTATTTACTATAAAATAACAATATTATTCTAATACAATATTAAAATGCAATACTAATAAAAAACTTTATTTAAATTAAAAACTGATTATTCTACTCACTATTTGTTTGAGGTATGCATTCTAATGCTTATTACAGCAACATGCTATCATCAAACTCTATTGATTGCCTATGTAGTATCAATTTTTCTACTCAGTGTTTCCATGAGTTGTGTATTTGCATCCCTATTTTTATTGGATACTTCTGGCAGAGTATTGTGGCATTAGCGTAGCAACATCATCAAAATGTGTTGAAATTCATTGTTAGGTCCGCTTTCTTGTGGCAAATAATTTGTTGTTGTCTACGTAGAAAGCTCAAATTTGTTCCTTATAAACAGTCAAACTCTACTGAAATCAGTTGTAACATATCTCTAATGTCGAGGTTATTTAGAGTTATTGCTGTATATATATATATATACTCAATGCACTGAATCTCCACAAATTAGTGTCGTTACTATGACAATATATATATATATTTAGAGATTTCGGGCAAATAATAGGGCAAAATCGCCTAGGGTGTCAAATTGGCTAGAAACGGCCCTGGCAACATGCTATTGTCAAACTCTATTGAAATTATATGTGAGGTCTTTCTTTACTGTGATGCAATATTTGCACGCAGCCCCCAGAGTTGCTGTCCATGTAAAAAGCTCAAAATTGTTCACAATGAATAATCTCTTATAAAATCAATTATGAGGTGTGTTTCTCATGTGGATCTTATTCATGCAGAGCTGTTGACTATGTAGTGCACTCAGAATCATTCACTTATGAATTATATTTCCTTTATTACCGATAAGTATCAATTGGAAAATAGTTTAGTGCAATGAAATATGGATTATTCTATTCAGTATTTCTTTAAGTTGCCTATTAGAGTTTTGTGGCATTAGCGTAGCAACATGCTATCATCAAAGTCTAGTGAAATCAATTGCGCGGTATCTCTATTTGTCATTCACTTATGAATCATATTTCAATACTGATATTATTCTATACTCAATTTTTCTGTCAGTTGTGTATTTGTATGCCTTTAGCATTAGCAACATTCTATCATCAAACTCTGTTGATATTCATGTCTTTGTGTGGCATGAAGAGTTGCTGCCTATGTAGAGTGTTCCAAATCAGTCACTTGTGATGTTCAGTGGTTAGGATTTGTGGTACAGCACTGGTTCGGGTGTTGGTCTCTATTTGTCATTCACTTATGAATCATATTTCAATACTGATATTATTCTATACTCAATTTTTCTGTCAGTTGTGTATTTGTATGCCTTTAGCATTTGCAACATTCTATCATCAAACTCTGTTGATATTCATGTCTTTGTGTGGCATGAAGAGTTGCTGCCTATGTAGAGTGTTCCAAATCAGTCACTTGTGATGTTCAGTGGTTAGGATTTGTGGTACAGCACTGGTTCGGGTGTTGCCTAAGTAGGCAGGAAGTATAATAACACAACAGAGCTCAATTTGCTCTGAGGCAGTCACATTTCTTTATATACTCTGACTTTTTTTTTAGTTAGTGGCACAGATTCTAATTAAGGATCAGATTTTATGGATGTACACATACGTGAGTCATCATTAACACGTGTACACACTGCCCATATTGATCAGACATGGCTTGCATAATTCAGCTATTACTCTCTGTAAAAGCACAAATTCAACATAGGCTGTTACACAGCAGTTTATCTCAATTCCATTGATTTGTATGCGGCCACACTAGCCTCATGTTAGCGACGAGGGACAGGCTAATGCCCAGCCACCATTGCTTCTCCGCTTCCATTCACATTTATTTAAACAAATGGAGGAGATGATCAATGAAGCTAAAGATTCTACAGTGAGGGAATTAATGGACATTGCCCGGCGTATGCAATTAGTCTGTGGTATTATTGAGTTGTCTTATTTCAATGGCTAATTTGTTATTCTGTGGAACATCTCTCCCCAGGGCCACTACTGATGGTGGCGTTTTTGCATATAGCGGCTTGATTCACCGTTAAATGGCATATCGCAAAAAAACCTAGCATGGCTTTGTCACAAATGACAGTGAAAGTGGTGATGCTTACAATGACAAAAGGCAAAAAGAAGAAAAGACACCCGTGATTAATAAAAATAGAGAGACTGCAGTTCAAAAGAAGGCGGTTCGGTTTGACAGGCAGGCAGAGGGCTACATTCAACATGCTAATACTGAGTCATCACGTCTCTAGATATTTTACGAGAGTAGGTAACATCCCAGCTGGCCTCATTTTTCCATCTCTTCACTAGAAAATAATTAAAGCTTTTGTTTGTGTTTTTATTAAGGAATAAAAAGAATAGCTTGGAGCCTAAATGGGTTTGGTGAAGTTACCCAATTGTAGCATTTTGTGATGGTAGAGCTCATTCACACGTCTGGATACACTTTGGTTCCTACCCATTCCTTTTTTCCAAAGTTGCGAAGGATATTTCAGAGCAAATTATAATGATTTCCCCCGGTGTAGCAGTTTGTTAATCTTCTGGAATTAAAACTATTAAAAATAAATGGCAGCAAGCAGGTCACTTACTTTCAGAGGAGCATGTGCCATAGCAAAAAAAAAAAAAGAAGAAGAAAGAAATAGCAAACATTTTATTGTTCGTTGTTTTTCCAGTGACAATTTTCTTGAGTTTTTAAAACTTTAGTGTTTTTCAAAACATAAGTTTTGTTCGCCAAGGCTGTGTTTATTTAATCGAAAATACAGTAAAATATTATGTAGTACTGTGAAATATTATTTATATTATTTTTTATTTGAATGCATTTTAAAATGTAATTTCTTCCTGTGATGGCAAAGCTGAATTTTTACACCAGTCTTCAGTGCCACATAATCCGCTGATTTGGTGCTTTAAATCATTATTAATGCTGAACATAGTTGTGCTGTTTAATATTTTTGGGGAAATAGTGATATTCTTTTCAGGATTCTTTGATAGAAACTCCAAAACAACATTTATATTACATAGAAATCTTTAGTAATATTATATGTCTTTACTGTCACTTATGATTGATTTAATGCAACTTTACTGAATAAAAGTATAATTAAAAAATGTATACAATATTAATCTTATATATGCATGTGAAACAAATTTATAAGAGAATATATAAATATAAAAATGTGGATGTATATGTGTGTGTGTATTTATATATACATTTTACAGGTATATAGTATATATAGTGCATAACTGTGTGTTCTTCAGCAAGTCAGAGTGTTCAAACGTCTTTCTCTGCATATTGATATATATATATATACACACACACACACACACACACACAGAGAAAGACAGTTGAATATATATATATATATATATATATATATAT
>NW_015505240.1:654843-686693 GCF_001515645.1 Sinocyclocheilus grahami
TATATATATATATATATATATATATACATATATAATCTTTATGTTGGCTTCTAACCTCAAGCTTATTTTGTCTGAAATGGGTGAGACCAAATAATGAGCTAGCCAGTGCTTGATGTGCTCATATTGTCAGTCAGTCTCACAAATAGAGTTCACCAGAGCAAATATGATGAGCGTTTACAATTCTTCAATCCTTTAGCTGAGCGCGTGGATGACCCTGTGGTCACAGTCATCAACGGGCATCTCGAGAGGCTTTATCACATGCACATACTCTCACATACACAACAGCAGCTGAATAAACACTTGTGATTTGTTGCTTCCATCTCCTGATGCCCTCTCCCTCCATCCACTCTGCCCCACAGATCTCTATTGATTACAGAGAGAGGGGTGATAAACACATGTGAGGGCTAAGTGCTGCTCCTGGTGTTGTCATCAGTGTGTAATGGGTGTAATACGGTCATAAACAGAGTGGTTAAATCCACACTAAAATAGTCGCTCTTTTTGAATGCACCACTGACAGGACAGTTCGGAGAGCTTTAAAAATTCAGAGGGAGGAAGACCACAATGTAAGTCCGATTTGAATAGTTACATAATGAGCTTCCTCATTGGATGTTTGAAGGCAGCATAGATTTATCCTTTGCTACCTATGATATCCCACATACCTGTGCATGCATTTCATTGCTTGTTCAGAGCAGCTAAAATAATTTATTTCCTTAGTTCCAGTTAAAAGTTTGTGTGTGTGTGTGTGTGTAAAAAACATTTCTGTCATACTGTTATAATAGGCTACTATATATATATATATATATATATATATATATATATATATATATATATATATATATATATATATATATATATATATATTCATATATTCATATAGTTCTAAGCAACTGATTCACTGCCTTTTAAGTTCAATGTATTTATATAATAAAATTGTATGATGCAAAAATGTTTTTGAAGTAGGATTTGATCAAGTTCTCATTAAAAATAGGAAGAAAAATTAAATTTAATTCACTAGATGATTAAAAATTCATGGTTATGTGATGATAAAGAAACCTTTTCCAGTTGAATTTCATGCTAAAATAAGTACATTATGAAATGTCTCCGTGATTTAAGATTGTTTATATCGCCCACCCTTATCTTGAATGATCAAAAGCTGCTCTCAGCAGCACTGAATGTTTACACTGAGGCTTTGAAATGTGAATCTTTAGTGGTTTGGAATAATGTAACCAAATCCAACTTCTGATCCAAATCCAAAACTGATTAAACGCATTGAAGGGCTTGTGAAACTCCTTCAATCGGAGGAGTGCACACGTTTATCTACTGGCATTTCAATACTGTCTTTTTCTCCTCCACTTCTCCCTGCATTGGTGACTTGTGTTCAGACATCCTGGAAGGTATGAATCCCTGCCTGACTGTTTGTTTGTCTAGGTCGTGTCTGTCTATAGTGGCACCACCCTAACCCATTACACAGCTGTGTGTACAGAACCTGCTCTATCACATCCACATCACGGCGTACTACTTCATTTAGCTGTGTACTACACTAATACTAATATATCTTCACATGATGTTGGGTTCAGCTCGGAGAAATTCAACTTGGGATGTGGTCATGCTCCTACAAATGTGCATGACATAATAGAAATGTCACCCCACACTCTTTTATGTGCATTTGAAATGTTGTCAGAATACTTGTGGAAATTACTTTGTAACTGTTGTCAAGCTTAGGTTTAAAGCAGTTCAATTATGGCCAAATGAGTCTTTTGTAGGCAAGTACGTTGAAAGTGAAAGTAAAAAAAAAAAGGGGAAAAAGCATTTGGTGTTAAGATTTGTATATATATATATATATTCACACACATATACACACTGTATTCTTTTTTTATTTTATTAATATTAATATTTTTATATATTTACCCTTATATGATATATTAATATATTACACTATATAACATGTATATTATATACAAAAGCTTCATATATATTTAAAACTCATACATATACACAAACAAACACACAAACTTGTACTATGATATTTTATTACACTATTATATATGATATATATTAATTTATTATGCTATATAGCACATGTAAACTTTTATATTAGATACAAAAGCTTTATATATTTCTATTATACTATTTAACATTTTTTTCAAACAAAAACTTTTTTTTTAAAGCAGCGGCAAATATTTTATTTTATTTTCTATATTGTTTTATACAGTTGTTGATCCAGAGAATAAAACAAAAGGCTTCAGTTGGTGCATAAGTTGGCATTTGTTGTTTTGTTGCTGGAGTTGTTGACACTCGAACAAACTGCAGTGTTTTGTAAGGGCTACAGAGCAACAGCGTTAGATTCTTCAGGGAAATCAACCTGCGGATGGCTTACTTATAGTTGTCTCTACATATTAAACTGGGATAGAAGAAAGCATTTTAACATCGAAAAATTGCACACAGCAGCTTTAACTGACACTATGATCATAATATAGGACAGTTGGGAAGAGTAATAAAGCTACTGATTAGAAGAAAACCCCAGAGCATGGGCTTCCTCTAGCCTCCCTTTACTCACATAATACGCTAGGACTGATTCATTGTAATCATGGGCCATAAGGCATCACTTCACGTGGACACTCAGAACTGCAGGGAAAATTGCCTGAGACTGCAGTGGGCACAACAGGTGGCACAGGTGTGTTGAGGTGTATCTCGGCCCCACATGTTCTGCGGGACGCCAACGACCCCCACTGAGAGAAATCAAGTGTTTTATCTTCAAACGGTCTCTAGTATGAATAATAAGCACAAGATTAAACAGAAAAGCAGGACATGAATATCTAAATACCATCTGAATATCTAAATCTCCTTCTAGTCTGTTCTATCTCTCTGAAATTGCAACGTTTGATTACTCTATGAACCACGTGCGACAGAGTGTGTGCAATGTCAATTAAAATTATGCAGATTTTTTTCTCATTCAGGGTATTTACTAAGCATTTACATACTCTAAAAAAATCATGCATATGCATTAGCAGTGGGGAAAAAAAATAGCTGTAATAACAAAAAGTTAGCTAACGTGAATAAGACCCAGCCGGAAACGTTTGTCATGGTTAACATGCATTAGTATATTTCTTTACTCGTTTTAATGATGGTGAGATCGTTTACCTTGCAGGATATTGTTTTCAAGGCTGAAAACCGCTTTAATTCTGATGGTGGTAAGTAATTTTCATTAAATGTCAATTTGGTATTAATTCAGAGCAAAGCTTGAATAAAATTGTGTTCATTAATCACTCAGCCGTCCAGCAGGCTGCTAATTAAAACGTTGTGGGGCTCGCTCGTTAGTCACCCGCAGACCTGATTGTTAATGTCGACTCATTGTCCTCCTTTTCACCGCTATCATTTATTTTCTTTGCTGTTCGTGTATACTCTTGTTAATTATTAAATGTCGTCTTTTTTGTCCTCTGTGACGCTTTGTGGATAACTATCAGAGGGGTTTCACAGGCGAGGACAGAGAGCTGCAGTCCTAAGGGCAATGAATACCAAGCAGAACATTGATCTCTATTACCACTTCTGTTTCTGCCCTCATCCATTCATGACTCAAATTAAAGCCACTGCCCGGATACATCTGTAAATATACAGTAGATTGTGCGCATTCATTTATTCTATGAATCGCATTAACAGCTTGTTGTTGTTTAAAGTATACCGATTTCAATTCAAGGCATGTATGTATGTATGTATGTATGTGTGTGTGTGTGTTAGTTAGTCATAAAGTTTCTATATTATAGGTGATTAATTGAAAATTATCTGTTGAGGTGTTGAAAGTGACATCAGCCAAACATTATATATATATGATTTTTTTTTTTTTATCAACCAGATCTTTCTGTATGGTGCTGGACCAAGGAAGGAGTCAAGGGAATATCCAGAAGTATTACCAGCAGTTACATATATTAATTTCACACTGCAGGATTACAGCATTCAGCGTTTGAACAGCATTACATGCTGGGAAATTACATTGCAACAGTGTTCTGTTTTTCTGGACTCAAATTGCAAAATTGATGCGCTACAATGGATCGAAATGTTCATAGAGCATTCTCTGCTTGAGAGGACGTTGCTTCTGATGACATCAGCCTCGTGTTTGAGCACGAGTTACGTTTGAGAGGAACTGACTGGACTATAATCATGCTGGTTAGCCCAGAAAACTAATCATGGCTGTAGGGGGAGCAGAAGTTTCTGTGGAGAGCTCTGGAATTACAGGGTATGAGGAGACTATTTGAGCTGTAGAGTTTGCCTTCTGTTGCATCAGCTCTCATGCTGGATTCGTTTTAAAGCTTATTAGGTAAACAATCACGTTAGTTTCTTGTACTTTATACTCACAATTCATTACCAAATTGCCTGCCTGGTGGGAGTTTGCATTGGGAACCAATATTTCTGCATCTACGCTGCAAGACTTTACGCACAGATCCAACATTTTGAAACGCATCTAATTTATTATTCCACATGTTAACATTCACTTCTTTCTTCTCAGAATTGTGAGTTTATATCTCACAAATATGACTTTTATTTTCAGAGTTGTGAGTTGCAGTCTCGTAATTCTGAGTCTATATCTTTCAATGCAGACTTTTCTTCTCAGACTTGCAAATTTATATTCCACAAATCAGACTTTTCTTCTCAGAATTGTGAGCTTATATCTCGTAATTGCGAGTAATTATGAGTTTGTCTTGCAATTTTGTAATTGTAAGAAACAAGTCACAATTATCTTTTTTTATTATTCTGTGGTGGAAATATTTTCTAACTATACATCATAAACATATGCATAAGCGCTTTCATTGAATCTATGTTTTAAATGCATTTGCAAACCTTATGATTTCATAACAGACCTCACTTGTTTGTGGTGTAACAATGGCCAAATAAAAGACCAAATTAAGAGGAAAAATGTTTAGATGTTTATCAGATGGCAAGACATATTAGATACATATTGGATCCCTATTGGAATGACAGGCTGAATCTGATGTGAAAAATCCTATCTTGTTGATTTTTCTGTTTATACGCATGCAAAAAGATCTGATATCTTTGGAACTGGATGAAAAAAAGTTGGTTGACAGTGTAAATGTTGCTTTAGTGCTCGAATAACTTTGGAAAAGTTTGACACTTTTTTCATTGTGATCATTAAATGTGCTGCCTTGTAATGCATTGATTGAGTACCACCACCTGCTTTGAGTTTGATTGCTTTTCTTGCTCTACAGCACTAAAAAAGTGATATCGCCAAAACTGACCTGCTATAGACCACAGGGACCCTTTTGAATCTCTCCTTTCCTCATTTTTCCACCTCTATTGAAAGGATCTCAGAGTACTAATTTGAGATGAAACTAATCTCCAATATGCATTCTCCTCTGATTGAAGGATTTGGATTACTTACTTACTTATGCATGCCTGGTGCTGGTCAGCCTGATGGACCAGAAAAATGTAGTCACCCAACATGGTCTTTCTTATGATACTGATTGACCAAAGAAGAAATGTCAGTTAATTGGTTCAAATCAAACAGTCAAATCAGTTAATTTTAGTTTAAGTATTCCTTTCTATTTGCTCTTGCAATCACCTTTTATTTATTCATTTATTTTGGGATATTGTAAGAGCTAACTTACAGAGTTTTGATAAATAAATAAATAAATATTACATATAATTGCAACTTAAATATACAACTTTATATATAATGATGAGCTAAAAGACAAAGCAGAACATTTAAGAAAATTATAAAAAAAAAAGTTAACAATTATAATATAAAAAGTTGATAATTGTATAAAAAGGTTAAAGCATATAAGAGAATAGTGTAGGTCGACTTACTGTAAGAAAAAGTTCATTTAATTTTAGTTTAAAGTAGTTTAAACTAGTTAAAATTTTTGTTAATTATCAGAAAAGCTAAAAGACAATGCAGAATAAATAAATACATTTAGACAAAACTGCTAATATTGTAGGCTACTTGTATCAGCTAAATTAATAAATATAAATTAAGTTTTTTTTATTATTAAATCCTTTTCTGCTTTGTATTTAGGAGGGCATCACAAAAACATTGAGAACCACTGGGTTAACCTATTTAAGAAGCATGCTGGGTCATCCAAAACTCAACATATGCTGGTCTTTTCAACAGGGTGAGAACCATTCAAGAGGAGAGGCTGGGCTGGGACGAGAGCTGTGCATTTTTTAAGGTCGTCAATTATGCAAGGTAGCCACCCAGTGCCTTATGTCACTGTCAATTCCATTTGCCAGCATTGTGCGCCGGTGTGCCGGTTTTGTGTGTGTTAAATAATGCAGTGCAGAAAGGTCAGAGGAGATGCAGAAAGGGCGGATGCTCGACTCGATTGTGAAGGTTTGCGCAGGGCTTGCAATACCAGCGTTAATTCACAGATCAGTTCAAATAATAAAATGCATATTGTAAATGTCAAACAGAGGCAGGCCAAGAGTAATCCACCTCTGCTGGGAAATAATGGATAGTCTCCAGGCTTATTTCAGCGTATTCCACTGGAGGACGAGACAAAAGCCAACTTTATATTGCTGCAGCGGTAATGTTAGATCAATCTTTAGAGTCAGAGATTACACTATAAATCTTCCTTAGCATTTGCATACTTCCTTCCAGTGTACCTCTCTCTCGAGCAGGAAAGTCTAACAAAGAGTTCTTAGATGAGATGGATGAAGTGTCATACTCCCCTGGGCATAAAGCAGCATCAGTGGGAATGTCACAGACATTGTGGGGAAACGAAAGGGCATCGGCAGGTGCTCACGAGACAATTAAATGCATGGCGGATCGTTTTCCTTTAACCGTAAAAAATTATTGTGATGATCAAGAGGAAGGTGACCGCAACAAATATCCCTGTGTTCATGTATGTGTGTGACACTCGCTCCCCTCGTCGAGATCAGAAGACCTGAAGGTGAACGTGAGTCATTCTCCTACATTATCAGAGCTTGTTTGGCAGCAATGTCAGAGGCAGAGACGCATCCTCCCTTTATCCTGAGGGCCTCTTCATCACGCCACGTGGCGGGGGAAGCTGCGGAGAGGGAGTGGGAAAATGACGAACGGCCTATTGTGTAATTAATGAGAACTGTGTTGATTTCCGCAGATAATTTAGCACGCTTGTGAGCGTTTGACTCCTGATCTCCATTTACCCTCCTTTATGAGCTTGGAATTGCAGGTGTAGAGTGCTAACCTTGGGTGAGTTTGCTTGCATGCACTCACTCGACACACACCTGTGTTACCGCTCTGATGTGTTTCAGGGCTGGACAAAAGTCAGAATTTAATAATCATTTCATTTCAATTTTCAATTCAAAGTGACAAACTTATAATTACAAAATATAATATAATATAAAATACAAACCCGATTTCAAAAAAGTTGGGACACTGTACAAATTGTGAGTAAAAAAGGAATGGGATAATTTACAAATCTCATAAACTTATATTTTATTCACAATAGAATATAGATAACATATCAAATGTTGAAAGTGAGACATTTTGAAATGTCATGCCAAATATTGGCTCATTTTGGATATATATATGTATTTGCAAACATTATTTACAAAAAAAATTATATTATCAAAAAGATATATATAAATGGTTATAACATTAAATATATAAACATGCATATATATAAAAATACATTAAATTTACAATTTTTATAAATTAAATATATATTTTATTTATATTACAATTACAGTAGTTACATTTTTAAATTCTATTTATTTACTTAGCATTTCATTCCATTTGAATTCTACTTTCTTATATTCAGATTTAAAGTACAAATTTGCATCCTTTTTACCGCAATTCAAATTTTGGAACTGTATCATAATTTTATCTTGATTTAGCTTTGAATATCCGGTGTATTTAGCTTATTCATTTTGTGTGGATTTGTTATTATTTTGGTAAACGTATTAATAGAGTAAATAAAGTCATAATTGAAATACAGTGCCACTTTTCCCCTCTGTCCAACCCCTGAGTAGCATGACAGATGTCAGGAGAATTTTAATGAAGCCTTGGTTCAAACCAGGCCCTTTCGGGCACATACCATTTAAACTCATCATCCACACTTGAAAGTGACCCTTCTGCTACATGGCATGCCTTGCTATGAAAAAAATGATCAGCAATAATTTAGATGGAAGTGTCTCTGAAGATCTTATCTGTGGTAGGGTAATGGTATGCATATTTTGTCTGGAGATGGAATTAAAGATGCGTAGAGGACTGTGAAGCGGGAGTGAAGGGAACGAATGGTGATAAAGTCTGTGGTAGTTTCAGACGAGCTTCAGGGTCATCCTGCGCTAAACAAATGTTACAACCTCTCTGCAAATTTTCAGTGTTTTTAAATGTGTGGATATGAGCTCAGAGAGCTCACTGTTATGGCATGGACTATCGTAGAAGTCACATTTTTCAATAATCTTGGCAAAGGAACTTCTAGTAAGTTTGGCATTTTATACCTATGCATATTACACTGAGGGCTGTGCAAAATTCATGTGTGGAAATATGAATTCAGTTGAACCCTAATCTGTCGATCATTCTGTCTATTCATAAGACCTAGAAACCTTTAAACTGATTTTAAAACATTCAAACTTTTTTCTTTTCTTTTTTTCGAGTCAATTTGGCTTTTTCTAGTGAAAAAATGACAGTTAATTTTTCTTCCTTATTTGCAATTCTGCATCTTGTTTGCTACATCAGAAACTAAACTGTAGTTTACAAGAAATTCAGTTATTGTATTCAATTTAAAATAATAAAATTCTGAATAAAAAAGAAGCACATTTTGCTGATTTGCACTCAGCTCAGGTAAAACAGTTGTTCTTTGTGAATTTCTATTACTTCTTATTTGTCAAGCAAGCACGGTGACTTAAGATAATTCACTCGATGATAGTTTAGGAATGTAAAACAAGTCTTCGTGCTTCTCCAAGGCTGAGCGTCTCGGATGTTTGCCAATTATTGTGGCAATAAATATTTAATCACTTGTTGCTCCTTTGCTCTCTTCCATCAAGTCGACTGGAATTAACTCGGTTTTATCTTTGAGTTCAGTTGTGGATTGTGAAGCAGAATTTCATGAGGCAGAATTGCTTCAGAAGATGATGAAGATGTAGATCCTAATGTACCCTGTCATGCAGGTGCTTGTGTGGTACATCCTTGGTGTTGCACAGCTGAAGGCGAGTGCTAAAACAGCCCTGTAGATGTAATAAGATTGCTTGTGAATTTCAAGTGTTTCTCACTGCAGAGCTCTGTGGATCAGGACATAGACCTGTGTCAGTTCTAATCAAGCTTTTATATGTAAAAATCTATTCATTTCTTTTACATTTTTACATTAGTTTCCTCTGAACTTCTGCTTGGATCTCCCAGAACCCTCTTGCAGCTCCCTAGAATAGTCCTTCCAGGCTACACTTTATTTCGATAGTCCAGTTTAGACTTTCTACTACTTATAAGTAGCTACGTGTCAACTAACTCTCATTAGAGTATTAGTAAACTATTAGTAGACTGTTAAGTTAGGGTTAGTAGAATAAGTTGACGTGGGAGACCATCAAAATAAAATGCTAGCAGATATTAAGCAGATAGTCTACTAATAACTGTAATGACTGGTAGTTGACATGTAGTTGTGAAGTTATTTATAGTCCGCAGAATGTGGACTATCAAAATCATTGAAAATTATTTAATATACAATATAATAATTTTATTATAGTAAAATAGTTCATGCCAGACATCCCTCCGATAGTTGTCATGACAGAAATATATATATATATATGGATTTGGAATTAATGTTGGTAAGTAAACGAGTAAACTATTCCTTCGCTCCATATTCCATATTTGGCTGACTTTCAGTAATTCTGTAGAGTTTCAGTCTCGGATTCAATTTTTCAAAGTCATTAACAGTTTGGTCTTGACTCCAACTTAATGTCCCTGTAAGGACAATATTCAATATTAAATACCACAGAAAAATTTATTATTTAACCACTCAGCCAAATTTGAATGATGAAAAAATCCGCCAAGTAAATAAAATAAGTGATCAAAATCTTGAAAAAAGGGGTGGTATCCTCTGCTCTCAAATGCTGGGAGCGTGTCCGGACGCGAGGATGAAGGCCGAGGCGGGAAATAGTCAGTTCGGTCCCCTTTACCAGTAACAGCGGATTATCAGGGAATCCCAGTTGTCTCCGATGAAAGTTTATACATTTATCTGGTGTAAAATGATCACTGCAGAGGAGGGTTTTGGTGGTGATCCTCAGCTCTCCATCAAGGTGGCTCTTCACAAAATTAATCCAACTCTTTTTAATATAATCATTATTAGGAAATTTAAATAAGGACACCGAGCTGTTTTGTATGTTATCGCAACCAGGAAATACGCATTTCAGTGACAAAGGCATAGCTAGCTAGCAAACTGTGTAGGCTGTGTCTTACTAACGGTACTGACAACTCTCGATTGAGCGGGTGAACTGATGCGAATGTGCTCTAGTTATAGTGTTAGGGGAGGGGCCATGGCTCGGGGGCTCCAGTGTGTCATCAAACCCCCTTTTTAGCCCCGCCCAAAAAATCCTGAGCACAGAATTGGTGAAAAACTGTTTAATGGTCTAACTCCACTATTCAGTACTACATAGTTCACAGTTTTTGTAATGCGTTTCAGCAATACATTTGTAACATTTATAATGCATTCAGAAACAATTCTCAGAATTGACTTTACAGGGACTTTAATGACTCAAGAGTGCAGCCTCCAATAGTAAAGGTAATTCTTGGTATAACTGCTTTGTTGTGGTGTTTTAATTTCTTAAAGTCGATGTGAAATCAAAACTGATGCTATTTATTTTTTTTATATACATTTCTGGTCTCATTGGTTCATGTTATTCCGAAGAAATGTAGAAATTTATTCTGCCTCTAAAATCACTTTTTTTTTTTTTATCAGTCACCAAAGCCTTTTTTTTATATTAATCAATTCCCACCCAACATTTTTCCCATCGCATTTGGAAATATTAGAAATTTATTCTGCCTCTAAAATCACTTTTTTTTTTTTATCAGTCACCAAAGCCTTTTTTTTATATTAATCAATTCCCACCCAACATTTTTCCCATCGCATTTTGAAATACTTCACAATATTGAAGTGAAATGCACTAAAAAATAAATAGCTTTGAAATTTTTCAACACAACAACACTCAGAAATTGCTTGTAAATTTCACAAACATTTATGAAAATGGCATGTGCATTGAATTAAACGTGAAATATTGAAGTTGAATCTTTGTTTAAACTGTTTTTAATTATTTTATTTTTATTTATTGATCGATTTAATTACAGTTTTTACATATTTTACAGTGTGAGTGCCAACTCCATTTGATTAAAAAAATGCCATATTTTCCCTCTTTTCTCTTTTTTTTTCTTCACTGACTGTCCTCACTTTTTTTCTGTACATCTGTGTGCAGACATCAGTGGGTCTGGCACTGATGGATGCTGGGATACATTGATTAGTGTGGCTGTTGGATGGGTGATGTAGTAGAAAGCAGGTGAGAATGTGCCCTCATAGTTCGTAAATATCATTACTGTACGGGCCAAAGTGGACAGGCGGGACATGACAATGTGACAGTCAGTCTGGGTGGCTTGACTTTGTGTTTATTGGAGACGTTTGCTGAGGGACAATACTTCATAAATACTTGTCACACATGATAAACAGGAAAGCAAACAGAGGCATGTTTGATTGTTGTGGATTAAGTTTTCCATATGTGTGTTTGTGTGCAGTTATGCGTTGGTGAATATATTTCATTTTTCTGATATTATTACACAGGTTTGACCTCATTCTTCTTTTTCTTTCACACAATATTACTGAATTGTTTTTGAAGGACATTCTGTCAAAGCTCTGTATTTTTGAGAACACTTGCAAGAAAAAAATATATATTTAAAGTGAAAATCACTACAGACGTAATGAATATAAATGCCACTTTCAATTAAACAAATACCATACATTTTTCTCATAATTGTGTTTTAACAGCATCTGTAAACATTAAAGTATTTTATAAAGTATTGTTTTATTTTAGTTATTTGTTTTTCATTTTTGTGTTTTGTGTTTTCACTTTAATGTTGTGTTAATTTTGAAGTCTTTTTTATCATCATCGTCATCATCATCATCATTATTTAGTTTTAATTTTTATTTCAGTTTTAATTTTACATCAAGTTAAAACAAATGAAAATGCAAAATAAAATAAGTTTTTAAATATTTTATTTCAAGTAATTATATTTTCTTATGGATTTTGATTTAGTTAACTATAATAACCTCATATATACAGTATATGTGTGTGTGTGTGTGTGTCTTAAATGGTATGAACTAAAGAAAGACAAGGCTCTTTAATGTATTTTAAATATTTAAGTGAATATTACATATTTATTGAAATCATTTATTTAAAAAATATATATTTAAATAATAAAGTCTCCTGGTGTATCAGGCTCTCTGATCTCAACTCGCATTGAGCTGTTTTATTTTCTGTGTTTACGAGGCTTTTGCATGGAGACAAGGTTAGAGAGCGGGACGCTACCCCAAGCCGGATATTCCTCCTTGGATTATGAGATGAAACACCTTGATACGTAGAGCAATATTAGCACACCATCTGGTGGGTGGCGTCCTTTGCTGTGTGGTCGGGACTTCACTGTTGACTAATATTTCTCCATAGAAAAATATAGAACAGAGGCATAGAGATGTGAAGGACGTGCAGAAGGTGGAGAGGAGGGATGAATGGAGGGAAAGAGGGGGGCAAAAGAGGTATCTGTGCCTTCAATCTGAAAGCTCGCAAACACGTGCGGCAAATAAATTCATCACCCAGTGAGGATGTCTTGTTCTGACACTAATTTTAGGTCCAGAGCAGTAGGTAATGAACATATTCCATGACAAATGGTGAACGCTCGCATACCCCACATTTGTTGGGCCTATTTGCATTCTCCGGTTTGCCTCCACAACACCTGGTGTCTGGGGTTTGAGAGCACCGTGAAGGAAACGTCTGAGAATAGAATGGCATTAGACTGTTTCCTCATGACAGTGGAATTGTTCGTTTCGCATTGTTTTGACTGAGCCCTTTGTTTTAATTTGAGATCTTAGAGACAAGGGCAAATGGTGAGTGGCTGTGTATAAAATTTCCAGAAAACCCAAGAATGCTATACAGTTATACTATATGCCCTTGAGAGCTGTTATATCTCAGAGGAAGTGTTTCTGGGAAAGCGTTCTCTGCGGTCTCAGACATTTCAGTACTTTATGAACTCTGCAACTTTAAATAATTTAATATGCTTGTGTTGTAATTCAAGAACATATTTCTATAAAAGTATACAGGAGACCTTCAGAAATAAATTCTAGTCAAGATCGGATACTTAAGGTTTTTGTTTTATTCCGACTTAATTATTGACACAATTGACTAACAGAATGGAACGTGATCTAAGTAACGACTAGCTTGAGCACCAGTTAAACTAACAATGTTCCCAGAAAAACATATTTAGTTTGAAACATTTTCATCAGAGAAAGGAACTATTTGTATTATTTCTTCGTAAATTGCCAGTTTTCTACTGCGCCTACGTACATCTTAATACTGGACACACTATTATTCATACATTTTATACATTTATACTATTTTATAGTATTTAAAAAAAAATTCGATTTACGGATACAATTTTGTAATATTATAAAATATATAAAGCAGTACAATTGTGTAAAATATATTCAGTGTTTGTGTAATATATTAAGATGGTAATGATAGAAATGGCCCATCTGGATTTGGAGGGAAAGATTGTATGGCAGCTTACATAAATGATTAATGAATAAGCCTGCAAAGTGTATGAGCTAGAACCTATTTCAACCTATTTTAATAGTGGTATTATTATTATTATTATTATTATCATTTTCCAACCAATCAATATTGTTCTCCTTCAGGGTGAGCTAAACAGAACCTTGCGAAAGTTGTTGCAGTGCTCTTCCCAATAAAATAAGTCATTCTCGCAGGCAGGTGTTTCTGTCACGTGTTGGCATTTTATCACGGGTGCCATCTTGACAGTCTCCCTCGGCAACACTCTGATAATGGTTATTAACACAAAAACACACAAAAAATCCATATTCCACAACTTGCTGTTTGTCAGTTTGACAGCTCTCCACATTAACGATGGCGTCAGCCCGCAGGATGTAAAGCAATTACTTTGAGACTCTCAATTAATGAGCTTCCCAAAACTGTTGTCATTGTTATTATAGAACCTTATCAGACATTTCCAGGGCTCTGTATTTCACTCTCTGAAAAAGAAACTATGCGTATTTCCAGTGGATCATTAGCATTTTCAGTCCGTCTAAAGACAAGTTATTTTGGCAATGCGTTTGGAGATTCAGGTAAGCATAATTGTCCAGCATGTAGACATGGTCAGTCTCGTGTGAAACAGGGAGTACCGTGTTTGTGAAATTGTCACTTTTATTGGATTATGAAATCTTCTTATGTGTACAGTAACAACTTTGAACCTAAACATGAACATTTTTCAAAAATCTACTCACCCTCGGGTTATCCAAAATGGAGATAAGTTTATTTGTTCATCAGAATAGGTTTGTCGAAATGTAACATTGCATCACTTGCTCACCAATGGATCCTCTTCAGTAAATGGGTGCCATCAGAATGAGAGTCCAAACATCACACAAATCCACAAGTAACCCACACAACTCTAGCCCATCAGTTAACATCTTGTGAAGTGAAAAGCCGCATGTTTGTAAGAAACAAATCCATCATTGAGGCATTTTTACTTTAGATCGTCATTTCTTGTCAAAAAATAAGTTCATAATCCATAATAATGGATCCAATAAAAAGTCCAACCCCAGTTGTCCTTTTACATCATAATCCACCAATATAGTTGTTTAGAAGTGTTTTGGACTGTTTTTGCTTGTAAATGGTGCTTGATCTGTGCATATTTCTGTCCTGATTCAGATAAGATGACTTTTTCACTGAAGAAAGTAATTTTATAAATAGAAGACTCATATTGTAGCCAGACTGAAGTTAAAACATTCTCAGTCCGTCTAAAGACAAGTTATTTTGGCAATGCGTTTGGAGATTCAGGTAAGCATAATTGTCCAGCATGTAGACATGGTCAGTCTCGTGTCAAACAGGGAGTACCGTGTTTGTGAAATTGTCACTTTTATTGGATTATGAAATCTATTTATGTGTACAGTAACAACTTTGACAAGATCAACTACTCAAGTAGGAATAGTTCACCTAAACATGAACATTTTCCAAAAATCTACTCACCCTCGGGTTATCCAAAATGGAGATAAGTTTATTTGTTCATCAGAATAGGTTTGTCGAAAAATAACATTGCATCACTTGCTCACCAATGGATCCTCTTCAGTAAATGGGTGCCGTCAGAATGAGAGTCCAAACATCACACAAATCCACAAGTAACCCACACAACTCTAGCCCATCAGTTAACATCTTGTGAAGTGAAAAGCCGCATGTTTGTAAGAAACAAATCCATCATTGAGGCATTTTTACTTTAGATCGTCATTTCTTGTCAAAAAATAAGTTCATAATCCATAATAATGGATCCAATAAAAAGTCCAACCCCAGTTGTCCTTTTACATCATAATCCACCAATATAGTTGTTTAGAAGTGTTTTGGACTGTTTTTGCTTGTAAATGGTGCTTGATCTGTGCATATTTCTGTCCTGATTCAGATAAGATGACTTTTTCACTGAAGAAAGTAATTTTATAAATAGAAGACTCATATTGTAGCCAGACTGAAGTTAAAAATGTATTAATGATGAATTTGTTTATTACAGACACCTATCTTTTCACTTTATTTGTGGATTATTGTGATGTTTTTATCAGCTGTTTGAACTCTCATTTTGACGGCACCCATTCACTGCAGAGGATGCTTTGGTGAGCAAGTGATGCAATGCTAAAATTTCTCCAAATCTGTTCAGATCTGTTCATCATTTATTTTTGTTAGTTGGCCTAATTTGCTCAAGAAGCGATTTTGTTTCTCAAGTGAATTCTTCTTTTAAGCACTTTAGATATTTTCACTGGAAACATGAAAATTGCAACAAAATTATTTTTGCAATTCCATATGGTGGGTTGTGGTGCAGAAATTACACTATTAAGCTTTAATAATTATTCGAAACAAGGGCAGTTGTTATAGCTTGCTATCTTTGATATTTAAATTTATTACCAGTAAATTATTATTGAATTTATTACTAGCAAAAAAGTTGTAATTTTCAATTCCAAAATATATTGATATAATATTAAAATTTGCAAGTTGTACACTAGGTTTTTTTTCTGTTTACCAGCAACAGAGATGAAACTGCAATTCTCTGATTCATGATGTGTGTAAAGCAATGCTATTTGTACGAAAGCTTTCCTTTCAGTCCTGGCATGAGATGTCAGAGTCTTTGTGGGTTGTTCTGGCAGCCTCCAGTTAAAGGTCTTATTTTGACAATTTTTGCCCTCGGCCATCAGCCTGCACAATCTATCTGTCCTTTCTGTTTACATCAACCCTCTTTTATCTTGTTCCTTGGCATCACATCATGATTTTCTTTATTTCATCAACTGATTGCTTATCTCTTTTCTTAAGATGTCTGATTGTTTTTCCCTGTATTCTGAGGTGCTGATGTAGCCGGGATCGAGCCTTGATGTGACAGTAAAGTATCAATTTGCTCATAATATGAATGATTTATTCATAAAATTGTCCTCTCATGTGCTTTACAGACTGTATAAGAGGTTGTTGTGAGTGTTAAACCATCCTTATTGTGTAGTAACGACTCTATATATATATATCATCATCTACCCTCTCATAATGCACCTGTGTCTAAACCCAAACATACTTATATCAGTCCCTAAAGCAGCAGCATGCCTTCCTGCCCATCCTGTGACCCGTTTCAGCTCAGGTAATTCGTATACAAATCAGGTCAGGGAACTCGGATGCAATATCATGCACATTACCAGGTGGTGTGTGTCCATCAGTCAGTAAGTGTATGCACTTTGACTGAATACCTTATTAGTGGAGTTGTCCTGTGGTTCATGCACTGAAAAATCAGAACAGTTAAATGGACCGAGGACTCCCAGGGCCTTATACAATCAAGCAGGCTAAATGAGGCACCCTGTGAGAAAAGAAGAAAAAAAGAAGAAGCCGTAACTCAAAAGCGCTGACACAGCTAAAAACACAAAGCTCTCTTTTTCTTTCCAAATTAGTAGAATTATGGTGCCCATTGATGCCAATCTAATTGCAGCTAAATTTGACGGAACTTAATGCATCCTGGTGGAAAATTTAATTTCATGAATTGAATCCATAGAATTGAAGACCAATTAAGGGAGTTGATTGATGCATTGATGAAGTTTAGCATTATTGGATGTGAAAAAAACATATTAT
Organism: Sinocyclocheilus grahami; assembly: GCF_001515645.1. Taxonomy (NCBI): domain Eukaryota; kingdom Metazoa; phylum Chordata; class Actinopteri; order Cypriniformes; family Cyprinidae; genus Sinocyclocheilus; species Sinocyclocheilus grahami. The sequence continues at coordinate 672,178 of NW_015505240.1, forward strand.
AATGTAACGGGCACCTTAAAGAAATATATAATCGAAAACTGAACATTCTGTCATCATTTACTCACTTCAGATTGATTCAAAGTGAATGACTTGCTTTCTTGTGTAAATAAATAAATCAAATGAATAATGTGTAACTAATTTTCTTTGTATAATGAATGTCAGTGGAATCCAAAACAATACTGGACCGTGGACCCCATTGACTTTCAGGGCATGGGGAAAAAAAACCGTGTGACTTTCTTCTGTTTAACACAAAAAGAATGAAAGTCAGTCAAAACAACACTGGACCCCATTGACTTTCATTGTGTGTGTGTGTGTGTGTGGAGGGGGGTAATTTATATGTATATAAATGAGTTTGTTTGTTTATTTATTTATTTATTTCCTCTTATCACACTTTTTTCAAAAGTCAAAAGGGTCCAGTGTTGTTTAAGACCCCATGACTTTCAATGTACAAAAAGCGTTAAAATCATTTGGAATAAACAGTATTCCAAATATCTATCTATTTTTATTTATTTATTTACTCCACAGAATGACAGAATTTGACTGTTTTGACAATTTTCATTTTTGGGTGAACTATCCCTATAAGAGGAGTTTTGACCTCTTGTGTTGAGGTCAGCTCGAGAGTTTGGAGTTTTCTGCGAGTTTGACATCAGTTCGGTTCATTTGGCGATTTCTCTCTCTCGCTCTCTTCCTCTCCCTTTCCGAGTAAAATTCTGTTGTGTGCTGATAACCCAGGATCTACCTCTCTACATGTGTAATCTTCTGTAAATAATACGTGATGTACATTGTGTTCCAAGTACTTCATTTCGAGGAGGATTTTGTCCCTTCTATTCTGTCACATTGCCAAGGATGCCGTCTCATGCTATACCTGCCTATAAGCCTTTGCATATTAGACTGCTAAACACATTACAATTTAACTTATTTGGCATGGACATACAGTAAGTAATCCTGCGTTATATATCTAATCAAACTCTTCTCTCCAGTTAAATCCTTTTTAAACACGAGCGGCACATCTGATGCATAAAGACGTGGCGGTACGTCAAGAGAGTCGTGTAAGACAAGTTATTATTATAATGGTGACATAACGGCGGATTTGACAGTTATTCAGTCAAACAGCATAAGGATGGAGAGTAGCGCTCGCCTCTCAAGAGAGGTCAAAGTCTCATTGGTGCAATTTAACTTCATCGCTCATGGGAAATTGATTTTTGATTGATCTGCTAGAATCCGTATGTCAGATTTGATTTGCATTTCCAAAACCTGGAAATTTTTGAACCTATTTTCAGCCACCTCCGAGAACGCGAAGCTAATTGCGCTTGCTTTGCACAACCCTCCTGATTTTCATCATTAATTTGGCAAGGAACATTGATTACATGTCACAACATGCTGACAACTAGCGCTGAAATCAATGAAAATCAAACAAGTTTTTACCCAGTAGGCTTAAAAAGCGAGAACGTCCCGTCTAATTCCCTCCCAAAGCTCATTCGCTTGCGCCGAGCTGCTAGGATTTGATTTAAGGCTAAGGATGATCGTGCCGGCTCGAGCTGCACATCCACTGGGACAATAAAATAAAATCAGAGATTAGTTTTTCTCTGCTGCTGAAAAATCAGCCTTGACATCCTCATTTCCTGTTGAGTTGACATCAAGACCCTCATTATATATTGATCAAATTAATCTACCTTAAAAGAAATCAGCACTTGGCTATGAAGCATTCAAAATAATGAGTTTCGGAAATCAGAGCCTCTCAGAGGCTTATGGGTAATGATAGACTGAGGACTGTCTGCTTCCATCCATACAAAAGCTCAGTCATATTTGCTGGATGTGTATGGTTAGAATGACGGCAGGATCTTTGACGTGCACCTGGGTTTATTTCGGCTACTGTGCTGAAAAAATATTCGAACAAAGCCGCGCTGATGTTTTTGAAACGCTTTGCTGGATTATTCTTTTCACCAGGATTAAACACCAGCTTTGAATCCTCATTCCCATTTGTGGGATATTTCCAGGAGGTTTTCACTACTGTCAAATGACGTCTGATATCAATTCAAAGGTAAAAAGTTCAAAGCAGTTGACTACATTTTATATTTGTACCTCTTAAACACTGACGGAATTCTGTTGTTTATCGCCATTCAGATTATGCACCACATTCATAATTGATGCACTGTACTTATAACATGATAACAAGTGACCTTGTTAAGAGATTAATATAAATCACTTTCTATTGCATCTAACGGCTCTCTGCGATCTCTTTCAGCTCTGTTTCAAACAACTAAACATTTCACGAGCCATGAACCGTGGGCTTTCGCATCAGGAGTATTTAAGGAGAAGCCCCAGATCCGCCGCGGCAACATCACTCTTAATTTCACCCGAACACGTCACGCCGACACATCCATGAGCTGATGACGTGTACCAGAGATTGAACAATAGAGTGGGTGTCACCGTGAGATCTCCAGATTTGATTTCTGCATGCGAACCGTATGACAGATGAAAGGGAATTGTGGGAGAGAAGGTGCATAGTATATAATGCTGAAAGCATTTGAAAGAAATCACTTTCTATTGCATCTAACGGCTCTCTGCGATCTCTTTCAGCTCTGTTTCAAACAACTAAACATTTCACGAGCCAAGAACCGTGGGCTTTCGCATCAGGAGTATTTAAGGAGAAGCCCCAGATCCGCCGCGGCAACATCACTCTTAATTTCACCCGAACACGTCACGCCGACACATCCATGAGCTGATGACGTGTACCAGAGATTGAACAATAGAGTGGGTGTCACCGTGAGATCTCCAGATTTGATTTCTGCATGCGAACCGTATGACAGATGAAAGGGAATTGTGGGAGAGAAGGTGCATAGTATATAATGCTGAAAGCATTTGAAAGCTAAAGCATTTCGCTCCATCAAATTCTCTCTCTGGGCTCTATTAAATTACATGGAGCTCAAAGTGACTTTGCTTCAGATATTCTGTCAGTTCAAAGGAAAATTATGCAGGAATGGTGGAGTGCGAGGAACCACCTTCGCGTAATCTCATCATCCTTTGTAATGATTCGAGATCAACTGATGTTATTAAAGATACAGGATATCACAAGCATAACTTGCATTTTGATATAATAATAATAATAATATTATCATGAAAATAAACAAATATTGTTGAATGTTTTGTAATCATGTATGATGATGATGATAGCAATAATTAAGTAATAATAATAATAATTGAATAATGCAATTTCTTATTACAATTTATACATACTGTATATATTGAAATATAAATAAAATGTTTATTTATTTATTTGTGTTTGTTTATTATTGAAGAGCTGTTGCTAATAATAATAATAATAAAGCTTAAATAATTAAATATTTTATGATACGTTTTTTAATTTTATGATTATGATTTTACCGTAAAGTGAAAAATGATAGTAATTCACATTACTGTAATGCAATAAAACAATGCAATCATACAGTACTTTTGTGCTTACTTTAATTTATGCTGAATTAAAAAACAATTATTATATTACAGTATTTTTGTATAAAATTACTTTCAAAAAGGTAACAAAGTCCTTTTTTAATCCTTCATTTTATTTGTGCAAGACATGTTTATATATATATATATATATATATAGACAGATAGATATGTGTGTGTTTGATGTGTCATCATTTATATGACCAAATATAATCAAACAAAAATTATATATTTCATATTTTTTTATTTGTTTATTATTATTTATTTGATTTGATTTAATTGTGCCCTGGACAATTGCAAGTTTACTGTGAGATTCCCCCAGTTATTATTATTTTATGGATTGTAGGATTAATTGTGCCCCGGACATGTTTTTGTGAGATTCCCCCAGTTATTGCTCCAAATACATTATTAACCTGTATAATTCCCAATCCAATTTATCTATTCAGTCTTAATGATTTTCATAGATTTTTAGGAAATTAAAATCCGCCTGCCTTATTTTATTGATATGTTCTCAGATATATTTACACATTCTCCTGAGAATTTTTTTCCGGAACACAAATTAGCATGGTAAAACCTTATTATACCATTTGTTTTCTTTGGTTTAGTGATCTAAAACAAAAGAGTAAAAAAGAAAACATTGTTTCAACTGTTGAAGTACCTATATGCATAATAAGCAGTTTTTCACTGTACGGCCTAAATCATTCTCAATTACAGACACTGTTGTAAATTTGTTTTCACGGGCGGATTTATTACCATTCTGAGCATTCCTTCCTTTATAGCATTTTTCTGCTGGATTTGATACAGTGGACAGAGAATGTGACAAGCATGCAAACATGAAATTTGAGTGTGTAAAGCGCTATAGAAAGAATCCTACCATCCTTTTAATGAAGGTTTGCAGATATTCAATGTGATCCCTTTTATGACTCAATCTTTCTCTCTTTTTCTCTTTCTCTCTCTCTCTCTCTCTCACTCTGTGATTTTTCTCTACAAATCCCTCCTAACGCTCCATAATGCCATAAATCATGAAATCTTCGTCACCATAACCCATTCTTGTAATGTGGCCCTGCCAAAAAATAAAGGCCTGTCATTTCTTTGGTTAAATTCAATCCTGTCCACTTGAACATGCATCGACAGGGACCCAATGGGACGGGGACGTCATTCATCACCACAGAGTTGCCATGGAGGCCTATATGTGCGTGTGTGTGTCTGCTTCGCCCAGATTCCCTCTCTCTCAGACGCAGAGGGGAAGATAATGGGAGCGGGACGTGAGCAGCAAAGCAATCGAGCATTTAAGCCCCCCGTCAGACGGCATGAGATTAGGATTTTTTTCTCTTCTCTTGTTCACAGAGGGAAAAGAACACAAGCGTTTGCTGTTTCGCTTTCCCAAGCTCGTTCCTCCCGCCGAGCTCCAATACTGCCAATTTAAGGGTCGCAGTGGGGCAGGACGCTGGATAAAGCGAAGAGGAGGTCAGGTCATACACTTGTAAATCCACCCCTGCCTGTTTGTCTTCCTTTTCCTCATCATTTAAGACACACAACAAGGGCTGAGATTTAGGGGGATGGATGATGAGCCAGTCGCTGTCAGCAGAGGTTTACAGTATCGTTTCATCTTTCTTAAAGTGAATTTCAGATGGGTACGGATCAGATCGTTCAACTTTGGTGCCTATATTTTATCTGCACAAAGATGGAATTCTCTAAGAATGAATTATACTGAATGTGTTATCATATAACCTGATTTACTGGAAAAAAGTACAAATCTGCTAACAAAAAAAAAAAGATGCTGAACAAAGTGTCCCTATTTGTAGACTAATTCTGAGTAATAAGTTGTGTAGGATGCTGAATATTTTCTCACCCTTAGACCATCCGAGATGTAGATTAGTTTGTTTCTTCATCAGGACTGATTTGGAGAAATGCATTACATCACTTGCTCACCAGTGGATCCTCTGCAGTGAATGGGTGCCGTCAGAATGAGTGTCCAAACAGCTGATGAAAACATCTCAATAGTCCACAAGCAATCCACACAAATCCAGTCCATCAATTAACAGCTTGTGAAGTGAAAAGCTGCATGTTTGTAAGAAATAAATCCATCATTAAGATGTTTTAACTTTAAACCATCGTTTCTGGCCAAAATATGAGTCCATAATCTGTAATAACGCTTTCTCCAGTGAAAAGCCTGTTGTCCTCTCATCATATTAAAATCCATCAACACATTTGTTTAGAAAAGTTTTGGCTTGTAAATGGTGCTTGATGTGAATATTTCTGTCCTGATTCAGATGAGATGACTTTTTCACTGGAGAAAGCATTATTATGGATAGAAGACTCATATTTTAACCAGAAGCATTATGTTTTTTATCAGCTATTGAACTCTCATTCTGAAGGCACCCTTTAACAGCAGAAGATTTAATGCTAAATTTATCTGTTGCAAATCTGTTGCAATGAAGAAACAAACTTAGATGGCTTGGATATCTTTTTTGGGTGAACTATTCCTTTAATGCATAATCACTGTGTGGCTCTTTAAAAACACAAATATAAATATATATATAAATATATATATATATATAATTATTTTTTTAATATATATATATTTTTATTATTATTATTGTTTATGTAGTATTATAGTGTTTGTTAATAATTTAAATTAAATTGTAAATTGTAAACGCAAATATATATATATATATATATACAGTATATATATTTTTTTTTATTTATTTTATTTTTTTATGTAGTATTATAGTGTTTATTAATAATTTCAGTTAACTTTTATTTTTATAGTTTCAGTTTCCATTTTAGGTTAATTTTTTATTTAAATTTTTTCAGCTTTTGATTTAGTAATTTTAGTATTTCAAAGTCATTTCAGTTAGTTGCCAAGGCAACATTTTTAACTTTCTTTAAGTTCAAGTTCAACACAAATTTTTGTTGTTGACATATTGTGTTTAAAAGAATTTCCCCTTTAGTGCTATTTTTGGTTTGAATTTTATACTGTTCATTAAGTTTTTCTCCTTAGCCGGTGGCTGACACATTTGGACAAATGAATTCAAATCGTCGTTAAATATGTTTGCGTTCAATCGATCTCAATGAAAAAATTTGCCTCATTTGTTTTAATTTCAGGAGATGCTGAAAAATTAAGCCTCGGTGAACAATCAGAAATGCAGTTTTTGCGTCTGCTCGCTTTCATTTTTCCTCTATAATGTAGCTGATGTAATGGATGTCACAGTGTACATAATTTATTCAGCTTACTCAAAGGAGAACAAGCAAAATGGGACACTTTGCCAAAAGAAAAAAACAAACAAAACAAAGACGATGAGAAGAAAGTGTTGTAACCTAGCTCTGTTTTCTCCATTCATAATGTCTGTTTAGACATTTTTCAGTTTATAATAATCCTCTTATCAATCATAATTCTCATAATATCCATGTTTTCCCTTTTATCAGCTGGAAACTGAAGGCAGCTAATGTAATGGACTTTGATATCTGTTATTTGTCATTGTGCTCCATGCATTTGGATGGCTCCAGTGTTAGTGAACAACTAACTAAAAGTGGTCCCTACTAACTACATTCTTCAGTTTTTCCAGTAACAAGCAATTTTTTTTCCAACCAGTGGCGGTGTACCACAACCAAACATTGCTGTTTGTCATGTTTGTTCAAATGCAGTTTTGTATGTAGAGTATAGGCATGTATGTTTAGGTCTATGACTGATGTTGTTTCAGGAGTGACAGAAAGGACTGTTGATAGCCATCTGTAATTCTCTCACAGGTTGTGTCCTATAATGACCTGAGTAGATCAAATCGACACCAGCAAGGCTCTGACCCTCAAACACAAGGACAAACACTCCCAACAAGAATCAGTGAAAGGAAAACAGATGTCTTATGGCCATCTTGAGGTTGAGACACAATACTTAAACCTTAGTAGTTGTTGATTAATGCATATTAAAGGAATAGTTCATCTAAAAATTAAAATTCTTTCATTAATCACTCGTCATGTCATTTCAAAATTGTATGCTGCTGTTTTCTATGGCAATGTAGAGGTTTGAATCATATGATGGTGAGTAAAGACATTCATTATCATTCGTTATCAAAACTAGTTTTACACTGAAATAATAATAATACATTTGAAGCCAATTTTACTCAGAAATTGATTGTAAATTTCACAAATTGCAAAGAAATGGTAACATAAAAGTCACACATTAAATTAAACATGAGAATTTGAAGTAAAAAAACTGTATCTTTTTAGTATAATTGAGATTCCATTTTCCTTTTTATTAACATTTTGAATCAGTTTTTATTTTTGATATTTTCTGTTTTAATTTTAAATTACATTTGAAGTTTTAGTAATTCGTTTTTGTAATTTTTAGTAGTTTTTTTTTTTTTTTTTTATCTGTTACTATTAATTTCTATTTTAGTTTTTAGATGTTTTAGTACATCAATTTAAACTAAATTAAAATGAGAAATGTAGCCTTGGCAACTAGATGAAATTAAAACGTTTTTTTATATATATTTTATTTTATATCAGTTAACATTTATTTTATTTCAAGTAACATTTTTTTTTAATGGTTTTAATTTTAGTTTTGGTTTTAGTTTTAGTTAACTACAATAACCCTGGAAGAAAGACTGAAATAGTATTTTCTTGTATGCAAAACATACTTCAATAGTCTTTGTTTTTTATTTTTATTTTTTACAGTGTATAATGTTATGCTGAAAAACATGAATTTATTTTTTGCTAAATTAATTACATTTACTTTTACAAAAAAAAATGCTTGTGCAAGTTTTGCACAAGCAGACTTGGTGCTGGTCACCTTTTATTTCAGATTTCAAACTTTCTCTGGGTTTATTATTTGCTTTAGCCTCTCGATGACCTTACGAAATGGTGGTAATAATGTATAACCACCGGTGCTAATGATAAACAAGGCAAATCCTTGGCATATGAGGCGCTATGAAATGTTAATATTGAACAAGACAAATCCATTTCATCTACCCGAAGAAAAATAAACAGATGGTGATTTCAAAGGTCAATTACGCTGTTGATTTTCTCGGTTTCAATTTTACGTTTAGATTGAGTCAATAGGCTCTATATCAATAGCGAACGCGGGTTGTCCCTCAATCTTAAGATTGCAAAACAAGGATCAAATGCCTCCCTGCATGCCTGCTAGAGTAATATACATCTTATTTCAATGCTTTTCCTCAGCTAGGTGAGGTTTTTCCTCATTGGCAGAAGTTCAAAAACAATAAAAAGCAGAGCAGACTCAGTCTTTATGGCTGCCATTTGACAAAGTGACTGGAGGCAAAAGATGATTTTATCGACTGAACGGAGGGCACCATTCCTACCTCTGTCAGCGAAGCCTATTAGGGCTGTTTTTATGGATTGTACTTTAACACCGCCTCATGGTAAATGCTGTCTTTTTCAGCTGAAAGTGTCACATGGTTTGATGAATCTTTCTGAAATTAGGGCACTTTGAGTTTGATGGTGCAGAGTCTGTGGAGCCGGACCTTTGACTGAACAGCTAAATGTTCTAATTCTGAATAAGAGCTGCAAACAGTTTGTTTCATGTTTAGTTTTTATTTCTTCCGATTTGTTTTTTTTATAGTTAAGGGCGGCTTTATCTGAAATATAACAATATTGTAATAATTATTTAATTCTTTCCCAAATATGTTTTATTTATATATATATATATATATATATATATATATATATATATATATATATATATATATATATATATATATTACCAGTCACAAGTTTATTGTTAATTATAAATAATAATAAAAAATTTTTTTTGAATGAAGCTTATTATGGTGACATTTATGTCGTCACAATAATAATTGAGCACCAAATCAGCATATTAACCATGTGACACTGGAATAATGGCTGCTTAAAATTCAGCTTTGCCACCACAGGAATAAATTACAGAAATTACTAAATTACATAAATAAATTGTAATAATATTTCAGAATATTACTGTATTTTACTGTATTTGTGATATATTCATAAATTCAGAGATGTTTTGCATATGTGTATATTGTGTATAATGTGTATATTGTAGTCACTGTATGTTTAATTGCATTTTTTTTAATGTATTTTTGAATAAAAAAAATAAAAAAAATTGCATTATATCATTGACCCTAATAGTTTATTATGTTTTATTATATATGACATTCAGAATTCAGAAATTTGTATGATGAAGTAATTGTATGTTTTAATTGCATTTTTTATTTATTTTCCGTTACATTTATAGATTATATATTATGTAATATTTTATGTCACTATACATTTAGGCAAATCTAGTGATTAGCTCTTCCTTAAAAGTACTTGTTGTATCAAGCCAGTACCTTGTAAACATGTCTTCCCAGACTTACTCCCGGAAATTGCATGAAGTCGGCCAATCAGATCAGAGCTTCCCAGATGCTTTCCGGTTTTGTGAGCATCTTGCTTCAGAGTTCTCGGAGCATGTAGGTCACATATGCATTTTTATCTCCTGACAAAAGCCAAGGCTTTTTAATCAGACATTTGCTACTCATTCCTAACCAATTATATTTAATGAGTAGTTTAATTTCAAACTAATAACTCCAATCATTATTTTTCGTTTTTAAGTGACTGGCTATGAAATATTTAAGCTGCACTAGCAATGTATTTATGTACTACTCTCGACACCTGCATCTCATAATATTGCAAACGCTCAGAGGAGAAAACATTTCAAACACAACACGAGAAATCAATACTACTACTTTTCTCTCAAAGAAGCCGCTTTGGAGATTTTTAACGGGCTTCTTCCTTCTACGCGACAATTAAATGATTAACATCTCTGCAGTTTAGTTCCCTGTCTGTCCCTAATAAAGATAACTGATGTTTGCAACCCAAAGAGCTAAAACTATTATGCGCTCTACGCTGTGGGACCTCTCTGATAACAATATCTTCAGTGCTAGTGGAGCATTAGATCATGAGTGAGTCTAAGCACTCTGACTATTTGGGTACAATTCCTCTATAGAGATGCCTGGCAGGCATTCTCTAATGCCCCTCCTAATGACAGTGTTATAACGAGAGGCTAAGCACTTTGGAATGAACTCACAACGCAGCAGAGAGAGAAAGTGAGATGAAGCCGTGTGCAGTTCAGCTGGGATCTGGGGGTGCAGTGCTTGTTGTCTTGGTGACGTGGACCACCCTCTCAGTATAAAGATCTAGCTGTCTCCATAACAACCTTATATTGTCTGGGATATTTATGGACCACTTCTTATACCGTTTTTTTCTAGGCATATTTACTTTGATTCACATCCATGGATATCAGGTTTTTTTGTTTTTCTGTGATATTTTCATATATCTGCATCTAGTCTTCAGGATTTTGCATTGTTTTCCTACCAAGATGTGAATTCAGTAAACATCTGTGCCACTTTTGGACAGATGCAGTATTTCTGCACAAAAATCTGTTTTGCTTACTAACCACCGTAGTGCTGTGATGGAATGGCATTGAGTGCATTTAAATGAAGTCATTGCATTTTTTTGGTGCAAACATGCTATATAAATTGCTTTATGTAAATAGGCTTATTACAGATATTCATGAAAATAAAAATGAAAAATAAAATAATGGCAGTGGTGGTTATTTTAGTATTATTGAGATACTAATATTTTAAGTTAGTTATTTTCATATTTCCTGTTTTCATTTTAATTTGTTATTTTTCTAAAAAATATATATTAATATATTAGTTAATATATTAATTTATCTATATAGTTTTTATAATTCATCATAATTAATTTGTTATTTCATTTTTAGTGTTAGTTATTAATAAAAATGAGAAATGTTTCTTTGGCAAATAGGTGAAATACAATAAGCTTTTTATATTTTAGTTCATTTTAATTAGTTAGATTTTGGTGTTGTTGTTGATACTATATGATATCTATATAGTGCTGTATTTAAATGTAATATATTTAATTAAGTAATTTATTTATTTATTTATTAAGTAATCAAGTTTTTCAAAGATCAAGTACCGATACAGTGCTTCATTGCAATATGTTTTTTTTTGTTGTTAGTTTGTTTATTTTGGACACAAGCTTCAGAGCTCTGATGTCGAATATAACTTGGATTATCACATGCCACAATAAGACTTTCCTCCTGGATACTGGGCTATAAAAAGTATGCGGTAATATTTTTCATTGTACAGTGGCATGTAAGGCCAAGTTGTTATGCTCTTGCACATGTCTGAAGTGTGCATCGACAACTTAAGTTTTTCGTACTTCAAGAGTAATCTGCACTTTCGATGTGCCTTAAGAACAAACATTATTACAGTTCACGCCATCTGCAGCTCAATAACAGATTCTCTAGTGGCTTTTCATTTTGCCTCCTACATAGTCTGAATGTTCCGTGATAAGGAGGTTCCGTGTTGATTGAGTTTTTACCTCTGCGGGATTTCAGACCTTTACGCCTGACTCAGAGTTTAAATGAGTTCACTCAGTTCACACACACACACACTCCTGCTTCAAGTATTTGTCAGCTGTTGATGCACGACTGCAGTTTTTAAATGAATGTATACAATTCTACGTTACACACACCAGTTTATGAGGGTGAATCTCAGTCGGAGTCACTCTAAAATCTGAAATGATAATTTGCTTAAAGAAAATTAAGCCTGTTTTAAGTATTTAAGGAAGATTTTTGACTATTTTCATTGCAATCAGGCACATTTTCCTGATCTTGACTTCACACGACCCTCACCTCAAATGTGCAGCACCTTCAGTGATCAATTTAACAAAGAAAATTTGTTCTGTGGTGAAATGAACAGTGAAAAATGATGAGTTAATGTGACCTGGGTATGTTTCACCAATGTACCTCCTTATGTGTAACTCCAATGCCCTCTTATAAACACAGATGTAGGCCTCCCCTGAGCAGGATCACGTGGTTTTTCTGGACAGAGCTCCAGACACGGGAACATCTGCTCTACTTCTCCTCAGACTGGGGCCAAATCTCCAACCTGACCAGACTGCACACAGCAGGTCGGCATGAGTAATGCGCACACAGGAGGTCAGCTATTGCATAACACACAGACACACACACACACACAAGGCCAGACAATTGCATGCACATGCACTAGCACTCAGACATAGATAAGAGCAAGCACACATACATAAAATGACTATTGGATGTGCTTTTTTATGCTCTAAAATCCTGCCGTATTTATATCACTTAGCAAACTACAGTTTCAAAGTGCAACTACAGTCAAGCTACCCCTCTGAAAAAGTAGTTAGCAAAAGTATGTGCTGCAAATAAAGAGCAGTCTATTATATTGAAGGTATTTCAATAGGGGTGGGGGCAATATTAGTATTAATATTATTTAGATTCAGATTAATATTATTACATTATTAACTAACAATACATGTATTAATCTAGGTTAATGTTAATTCATACATATGCAAATACATCTTTAACAAGTTGTAGAAGTTACTTATTTTATGCATAAACATGAATTAACAATGAATAATTGTGTATTTATTAATTAGCATTAGATTAATAAATGCTTTGAGATTTTAATATATATTGAATAGAAATTGTTAGTTCATGTTAGCGAATACATTCAGATTGAAGTAAGAATCATTTAATAAAATATATTATTTTGGAAAAATTATTGCAATTAATATGTCATTTACATTTTTTCCTGAATTTAATTTTATTGTAAAGCGTTGTTCGTTTAAATAAATGCATTATTTAGTAAAACTGTTGCAATTAATGCCATTTGCAGTGAACTTTATTGTAAATTGTTAATCATTTAACAATATATTATTTTGCAAAACTATTTGCAATTAATGTCATTTTCCTGATATTAACTTTATTATAACGTGTTAATCATTTAACTCAATATATTTAGTAAAATGATTGCAATTGAGATGTACTTTTATTTTTCTCCAAGTTGAACTTTATTATAAAAAGTGTTAATTATTCAACTAAATATGTTATTTATATTTAGAAAATTGCAATTAATATTTAATTGCATATTTTTTCCCAAGTTGACTGTTATTGTAAAGTGTTAATCATTCAACTAAATATAATATTTATTAAAATTATTGAAATTAAAATATAATTTTATTCTTTAACCAAATTTAACTTTATTGTAATGTGTTAATCATTTAACTAAATATATTATTATTTTTAAATGATTGCAATTTATGTGTAATTTTATTTGTGTATCACTACAAATAAGAAAACAAAAACTGGTCCGAGTGAACTGATTCACTACAATGAATCAGACTTCTCAATGCTTCATATGAGCAAGGGGAAGGACATTTTACACAAGCTGTATATCAAATGTAATGTGACAAAAAATAGCAATGTAGAGTTTCTTCTCACTACTCACTGGAAGTAGTAAAAGTAGCGTTTTCCTCTGTTTTGAAAACAGCTAAACTACTGCCACACAACATAAAAAGTTAGTAGCATCACCATTCTGTACTTTAACTTAGTATCTCCTCAGCACTGCACACAACACTGTCGATAGCATTCACAAAAAATGTGGTGATGACAAATCACTGCATGTGCGCACATGTACACACATCATTTGCAGGAATATTATAACTGGCAAAATAGCAATTCTGCTTCAATTTTCCCCCTGTATACCGTCCGCTTTCGTCCCGTCTCTTCATAACCCCCCCACCCTCACTCTTTTCCGAGTCGCTCTTTGTCTGACAGGGTGCGATGTCATTATCTGAAGGATAGAGAAATGTTCCGGTGTGCTGTCAATTGCTGTCTCTTTCCCATCACCAAGGTGCTTTTCTCTCACACTCTGGGTCGCCGTCTCTTACTTGCTGCCTTTTCCCCTTCCTCCTTTTCACCTATCAATATTTCAGAAGGAGAATGGACAATTTTGCCATAACTTGTTTTGGTGGAGAGCAAAATTGCCCAGCTATTTGTTAAAGCATTTTGAAAGCTTTTGAAGATGTTGCTGATTTCCTACAGTAATAAAGTATTGACTTGCATCCAATTTCACTGCCATTTTCAGCTGGATTTTTTCATTAACCAAACATACAGGTCATATCCTCATTTTCAATTTAGTTTTAAATTCAGGCTTTGTTTTTTGTATATAAATTGTTCTATATAATATATA